>NC_137694.1:184639447-185094152 GCF_964034855.1 Anser brachyrhynchus | reverse complement strand
GAGTTGCTGCGTCTGGGCTCCGGCAAGATGTAGCACTGGGCAGGCAGGGTGATGCGGGCACTGCCAGAGCTCGGCGGTGAGGATCTCTGCCAAATTTTGGTACCCTAAATGAAGTCTGTGAGGATTTCAGATAGCCCCATATATATATATATATATATATATATATATGTATATGTATATGTATATTGCATAATATATATATATAAATATATATATTATGCAATGTACTGCCCAAGCTATTGTGTTTTCACTATGCTCGTTCTCTCTCTTATGTTTGTTTCCACTTTGCAGGTTGTGGCAAAGGGACAAGCTGAGCTTTTGGGAAGGGTTCCCTCCTCAAACAAAGCAATAAACCTCAAAATCACTGAGAAGATGGTGCCCACCTTTCGCTTCTTAGCTTACTACTTCGTTGAAAACCAGGGCCGTCAAGAGATTGTTGCTGATTCTGTATGGGTAGACGTTATGGACGTCTGTGAAGGAAAGGTACTTTTAAAGCAAATAGCTTCTGCTTCTGTATGCCAAAATGATAATAAAAATCATCAGAGAGAGTGAAGACCTGGGGCTGAAAAGTGAAAGGCATGATGGAAATTTTCATTTTTTATTGAAAAAGGCAATCATGAGGATTCTTGCTAAAAGGTAGAGATGGGAAAGGCTCACAGGGATGATGTCAGAGACAATCTTCTTCTATAGGACAGGCTGTGCCTCAAAAAGATAAAAAATATGGTTTCATAAAGGTAAATCTCAGAATGTAAGTGCCTAGATAATAGAAGTCCACAGGGAAATGCCAGTAGGACTCCTGAGAGAATCCCTTGAGAGCTTTGTCTTTCTGCAGTGAGATTCATCAAGTGAAGGAAAGTGAAGTGAACTTTTCAGGGAAAAAAAAGGAATTTTAAGTAATTTTCAAGTTTCTTTTTTAATTGTTTTCTGAATTTTTGTAGCACTTCAAAAGCACTTTTTAACAATTCTTTCCAGTAGAAAAAGAAATGCAGATAAAATAGGAGTCCTACACTTTTCTTTCACCTTCCTCTTCCTTTTGGTATTATAACGTAAAAACAAAAACAAAAACAAAATATTTTTCACTATAGCATGAAACTCAACTGCTGAAAAGTGTCAGCCATCCAAAATTACTTTTATTTTCATTGGAAAATAACAAAGAGTTGCTTCAAACTTATATTGAAAGCCCTGGTTCAGCAAAAGCCCTTACACATACTTTTAATTCACATTGGTGCTTATGTCCCATTGAAAGGTAATGCCCAATATCCTACACACACAACTTTAAACCTTCCTCTTTGTTCACCAGTGGGAGGTATCTGCTTCCACCTCTTTCAGAAGGCAGGATCCCATGCAGAAACACTGCATAATGGAAACATCCCCCAGCCTCATGCTGCTGACAGACACAGCTGATAGTATCCCTTGCCCAAAGAGTGTTTGCACTTTATTAACAGATGTGGCATTTTTGTTTCAATATTTTCTGTTTAGATTAAAGTGAGAACAGAACATCAGATGTATGAACCAACAGACAACGTCAAATTATTGATTGAAACGGACCATGCGGGAACAATTGCCTTAGCTGTGGTTGATAAAGCAGTTTTTATTCTAAACAAGAAAAATAAACTTACAGCCAAAAAGGTAAGAAAACTTTAAGAAGAAAATATCAGATCTACTAGTCAAGAAAAATTTTCCATGACTAATGAGAGGATGAAATGAAATTAGTGGCTATTAAATGCTTAATCAAGCATAAAAAAATTAAGCATAAAAAAATGCTTTGCTAAACTTGAAAATGTTTTTGTTCTTGCAAGTTAAGATAGATTTAAAATGAGCAGTCTTGGAATTTCCATGCTACATCAGATGAGACTGTACATTAAAAAAAAAAAAAGCATTAATTGAAATTATGTGCCAACTAAAACATCCCTCAGCTTTAATCTCACTTTCCAAGTGTAGCTCGTACCACCAGATGAGCTTTGCAAGTCAAAGGCAGTAAGAATTTTATAATATAAATAATAATAATAATAATACTTTTGCAAATGTGTGCAATCCATCTATGCTATTTTATTTGGCAGGTATTTAATGCAATGAATTCGTATGATCTTGGATGTTCTGCAGGTGGTGGTAGAGATAGTGCTCAAGTTTTTACTGATGTTGGTCTGGCCTTTTTATCAGATACAATTAAATCCAATGTTCGGGAAGGTAAGTGAAATCTGCCCTTTACTTTAGTTGTTTGTACAAATCACTATACATCTGGGGCGGCTGATAGCTTGAAAATTAAAACATTTCATCATGCTGTTGTTGTAAGAACCACCTTCCCTCTGGATTTTTCTTTTCCTTTTCTTCCACTGGGTGATGAGAGCCCAGACAGCCCAGATGTTGGCTGCTGGTCCTTTGACACCCAGCTCACCTGGTGTCAGCCAAAGCTGACTGGGGCTGTAAGGTGCCTCTGCAAAAGGCAGGTCTTCTGTGAATGAGGTGGGTCCTTCCACAAGTGACCTGAATGGTCAGGCTGTTATTGCCATAGTGTCGTAACCAAGCTCTTCTGTTCTGCTTTCTCAGGGTACACATGCCTCCAAGCTGCCAGAAGACAGAAGAGATCTTTGGATTTCCGTCAGAAAATTTCAGGAATTGGTATGTTCACTCAGCTAGGTTTCCTGAAAGGCTTGGTAGAGGGGATCTGCTGGGAAACCAAGTAAAGGACACCAAGATAGTCATAGTCCCAGTTCTTGTGTTACGTGATTTAACCTAGAACATGTGTGTATACTATGCCTTGTGACCTGATGCATCATCTATCAAAACAACCCAAAAAACAAAAGCAAAGATCAGCCTGGATGGGCATGAAAACTAGTTCACCATTTTATAATAAACCCAGATGTGAGGTACTTCAACTAGATACCATGTTATGGAATCAGTTGTGGCCTTACATTTTTTCAAAATTATTTTTATAGACAAAAGTTGTTTTATTGCCTCTCCCTCATTTTTTTTCCTTGACATTCTGCGTCAGAGTTGTGCCAGCTTTGGTACTTTGTGTTCCAAGTAAGAGAAGTGTCAGTACAATATTGGGCCTAAATTAAAAAAATATGTAATAAATGATTTTTTTTTTTAAGTGTTCCTTTAGACCAATTTCCACAAGGTGATTTTTGGTATTTCCTTGACAGAAGACACCAGGGCTTGAAACACACAGCCTTGACTATTTCTATCATGATTTCTAATTCCAACATATCAAGGGGACATTTTTAATTCGCAGTCTCAATTTGAAGTGAAAGCATGCACTAGAATATTTAAGATGGGGTGGGATCCACGCTTTGCTCCTGTGTTTGTGGACTGTTTTTAGAATGGAAAGTAGGTCCCTGGCTGCAGGTAGACTGTTGCAATATTAACAAACTTAATATTAACTGCTAGTAATGACAGGAATGAACACAATGAACACCTTTACACTTCCTGCTGCTTCCACAGCACTAATTCTGGGCTTTATTTACATTGCAGTCAGCAAATATCAAGACCCTGGTCTACGAAAATGCTGTGAAGATGGAATGAAATTAATTCCCATGAGGTTTTCTTGTCTGCAAAGACTATCAAAGGTGGCTGGCTCCCCTGGATGCAGAGAGGCTTTCAAGACCTGCTGTGAAAAAGCCGCAGCCCTCAGGAAGGAGGCAGCGAAGAAGAAAATCAGAGTGGGCTTGGCACGATGTAAAGAATGGTGACATGCAACTGTCTAAAGAAAATGACCCTTCACAGGGGGGCAAGGGAGTGCTAAGGGTTGTCTACTCTGCTACTGTCACCAAAAAAAACCCTTCACATTGAGAATGACCATATTCAAAGAGATCTCTGCTACCATGGTTCTTATTCCCTGTCACAAATATGTGATGGTGGGAACATCTTTGCCACTTATTAGTTAAGGGGAATAGGGGAATATTTTCTTTGTTTGGCAACATACAATTATTGAACTTAGAATTATTATCTTTTTTATTTTTATTTTTATTTTTTCCAGTGAAAATCTTTGGTCATTGATGTTGGGGTTTCTGTTTTGTTTTGTTTCGTTCTGTTTTTAATGCACAGGATTAAACCCAGATGAAGTCTTTTCATTTTCAGTACTTTTCACGCTACCTTCTCTCTGTCAGATGCCCTGCTAGACAGTGGAAGGTCACCAGCCAAAACCCTCAGAAGAGAAACCCCACTTTTGTCTTACAGACTTTGATGACCAAGAAGAAGTATTTGATGAAATGTCTCTCAATTTACGCAGTTATTTTCCTGAGAGCTGGTGGTGGAATTTTAAAGAAGTGAAAAATCCTGGAAATCATAGGTACTGTATTATTTGACTAGATGAATGCACCTAAGTTTGTACAGTAAAATGTATATAAATATCAGTTGTATATGTTATCTGATACAGAGGAATTCAGAATATTTGCAAGTGTGTTGTCTCTACAACCAAGGGATTATTTTTTCCCTTACAATACTCAAAGTTCAGCAAACAGCAATGTTTACACATATACATCCTTCTTAATACATTTTATTTTGTGTTTCTTAGTGTAAACAACATTGCTCCTGACTCTATAACTACCTGGGAAGTCCAGGCAATAAGCATATCTCCCCAGAAAGGTACACTATTGTTGTTCTATTGGGTTATTCTATGCAGATGAATAGAGAATGTGTAATTTTCAAAACAGATATCAAGTTGACAAAGCAAGACAGTCTATACTGAAAAACTACTATGGGTTTTTACCATGATGTTTACTCCTCTCTTTTGTGCCATACTAAAGCTGGAATTTAAAGGATAGATGCATATTTACAAAAATGGGATGAAGTGGGCTACAAAGGAGGTTGTACTGAACACTCAGAACAGTATTCTTTTCTTCCAAATCTCTAAACCTTCTAATTTATTTTCCACACAGCTGTTATCTTACACAAGAAAGGTAGTGGTGATAACACTGCTTTGTATTTTAATATTTGAGGGAGTGACTTCTGACCATCTGCAAACAAGGGTTCAGTAATGGTCACGGAGTTTGTTTACAGCGCGTGAAGAAAGGTCATTATGTTTCAAACATAGCTTTTGTGGGAAAGCTGGGCCACATTTCATTCACAAAAGCTACTGACATCACTGCCAATTTTTACCTGACAAAAACCTTCCAGACACTTTTATTTGACTAATGTTAAATGTGTAATTCTCAAGTATGTTGTTTTTTTCCTATCCTAGGATTTTGCATAGCTGACCCCCACACCTTTGACGTTTTCAAAGACTTTTTTGTGTCCTTGAGATTACCATACTCAGTTAAACGACATGAACAGCTGGAAATAAAAGCAGTGGTTTACAACTATCTGCCTGATGATCTCCAGGTAATATTACCATCAACTAGTGTGATAGATAGATAGATAGATAGATAGATAGATAGATAGATAGATAGATAGATAGATCGATCTCAGAGACAGACTCAGTATAGGGTGATTCATGAATATTGCCGCCTATGGCTAACAGACCAGAGGAGTGAGAAATTAAAAGCAAATTAAAAACACCTTCATTCCCATCTACTTTCTTCTAGTTCCGCCCCCAAGCAGCACATGGGAAGAGGGAATGGGGGCTGCGGTCAGTCCCTGACGCTTCGTCTCCGCCATTCCTTCACGGTCCCTCCCTGCCCCTGCTCCCCGTGGGGTCCCTCCCACGGGATGCCGTCCTTCCCGAACTGAGCCTGCGGGGGCTGCCCACAGGCAGCAGCCCTTCAAGAACTGCTCCCACACGGCTCCGTACCACGGGGTCCATCCCCCAGGAGCAAACTGCTCCAGCACGGGTCCCCCACGGGCGGCAGCTCCCCCCAGACCCCCTGCTCCTGCGTGGGCTCCTCTCCACGGGCTGCAGCTCCGGCCCGGGGCCTGCTCCTGCGGGGGCCCTCCATGGGCTGCAGCCTCCTTCAGGCCATATTAATTCTGCTCTCATGGAGGCAGAACCAACATCTCTCACTGGCTTGGCTCTGGCCAGGGGCAGGTCCCTTTGGAACTGGCTGGAGCTGGCTTTTGTCTGACATGGGGCACCCTCTGGACTGTTCTTACAGAGGCCACCCCTGCAGCCCTTCTGCTGCCAAAACTGCCACGCAAGCCCAATACAAGCACAGGAAATTCAAGGGAGCTGAATGGAAATCACTTTCTCTCTTGGAAAATGTCTGTATTGCTGTTTCCTTTTTAAGAAAAGGCAAAAGCAAAAGCCTTGTGTTATATCTGTTTCTCATTTCCCACTCTTATCTCGACATGATGGAGCTGAGCATTTCCCCATGCGGTGATTCATGAGCCCTGACTGCAGGCCTTGCCTTGTCCCCACAGGTCACAGTGACGATGGATGCCGTGAAGGGGCTATGCACTGCAGAGGCCACAGAGAAGTCAGTGCAGCTGAAATTGCTGGTTAAGGGGAACTCTGCAACACCAGCCTACTTCTCAGTTGTTCCTCTGATTGTGGGAGAAATTCCAATTACTATTTCTGCTTTTGACCAAACCTCAGGGCATGGCGATAGTGTTAGGAAGAACCTCAATGTTATGGTAAGTAGAGCTAGTTGAGGGTGGACACTTCATGAATATTTATTGCTCCTCAAATATAATGTTCTCGATGTGTGGAGCTCTTGTGGAGAGGTTGAAGAAACATAAGGCTGGAAGCCATCTCGTAAAACCTGTTTCTCAGCAAAGACTGAGCTATAACAGGGGGAAGAAAAAAAAATGGGGGAAGAAAATCTGTGGTGAGCTTGTAAGTAGTATACATGGAAAGACAAAAAGGCATCCTTCTACCAGTGGCATTGCAACAACATCCTTCAGACAGTCGGTGTTCATTTCTTAATCTTTAACTTCCACCTGCTTCATCAACATTTGCAAATATTCTTTTTCTTTTATGAAGCCAAGATTGAAGATATTCATCTAGTAATACTTTGAGAAGTAAGTAGCTTCTGCTAAACATAAAGTTTAATCCTATTATTGTATATCTACTTAATGGATCTTCAAGCTTAACAATTGCAGAGGTAAAACACATACAGGCAAACAAAGGCAATGTATTGGTTATTTGATAAATTGGTTCTTTTTTTTTTTCAGTTTGAAAATTGAACTTTAGCCTTTTCTTCTAAGCCTTTTAGAAAAAATTACTTTTCAAAAGTCAGCACTGATCTGCACAGACTCATTACAGAATCCAAGTAGGACACTGAGAGCCATTTTCAATCCACACGAAAAGTGCAGAATATGAATCTCGGTGCCATTAGTGCCAAGGTGCAACCATGTGGGCAAAGATAATGCATGGGATGCTGGGGACCTGCTGTTGTTACAGACTGTAACTGTTCTAGAGATAGACACAGTCTAATAGTTCAGTGGTACACCAAAACAATAAAATTGTCTGTAGAAGAAGCTTTATTAAAATACAGGCTTTTTAATGATGAATGTGTGGAAATCAGAAGGGAAAAAACTTTGAGCTTTACCAACAAGATAAACTCAGAACTCGGTGGATTTCATAGAAGAAAGGTTTATATAAGTAAGTGCACCTGTGAACTTGACTTGCACAGTCACAAAGCTGAGAATAAACTTCAAAATTTCATTTTTCTGGTTTATCTTTGGTTAAAATAATTTCATCGGGAAATGTGTCAGTAATAACAAAAAATCAGTACAATTCATTAGTGTTTCAACTGGGAAACTGAAATTCTGATTTCAAGCTTCGTTTTTACATGGAAAGAAATTTTACTTCAAAATGACCTATTTCTGCCATCTGCTGGTATAATGAAAAGGTAGAGATCATGATTGTCTTGCAGCTTAATCTCAGGTGTGAGGGGTGGCAAAAGTTTTGACTTTTCTTTCTTCATTTATACAGGCTGAAGGTGTATTACAGAGAGAAGAACAGACGATTTGCATTAATAGTGACTGTAAGTTACACTTAGGGGTTAGATACAGATCAGGTCTGGGATAGGAACAGGGGTTGTAAAGCCTGATGTGAATATCTGACAGCTGTGGTGAAGCATTTCATAAGGTAAAAATACTCTTCAAACAAAACATAGTAAAAAACTTAGGAAAAAAAATAATTTAATTCTAAATGTTTGGAATTGATTTGTATTACATCTGTGTTTATAGGTAGCATTTTTAAAATATTAAGTAGGCCTCTATTTTATTCAGTAATGGATCTTAACATAGATTTAAAAGAATCAAATAAAGAATTGAAATAAAAATCTTCCTTTAAAGCAAAAAATATTGTTGATGATTGAAAAATAAATTTAAGAAAGATAAGCATCTTCTTTCATAACTTTCATTTAATATTTCTGATAACAATTCTGTTGTAATTTTCATCAGCTGTAAGACATTTAATTAAAAGCGTGTTTTAAAATCGTACTGTACTTTTTTATGCTTGAAGAGTTTTGATGTAGATCTCTATTTATTATTTATTTGCAGTAAAGTCCCATACACTGGATCTGAACAGACCATCTAATATGGTACCAGGTTCTGACAGTCATGTATTTGTTAACCTGAAAGGTAAATGTTATTTTCCATCAATAAATTTCTGTGGGTGAGAAGAGAAACACACCTTGTGTTGTTCATTTTGGAACACCAAGGCTTCATTTCTTCCTAGATTTTTTACCATGATCAAAATGGTCTGCCTTACATGCCTGAGTCACAAAAGAAAACAGCCCCTAGCTTAATCCAGTAGTTCACCTCTTTCTAATTACTCCTTCTCTCTTGTATTGGATATAATACCTTTATGCGGTCCACCCTGCCTCACTGCGCTGAGGCTGACTTTCTGGGAAGGCCAGAGAAGAAAGAAGAGTTCACCTTCTGTAGTAACCCCACACTGCGTGTAGCCCTGTAGAAATTTTCTTTATTCTTCAGAAATAAGGAAGCCAGACTCTGATGTATAAATTCTGGAAAGATCTGTTTTTCTGAAGAGAAGATATAATCATATATTAATTTAATCAAATAATCTTATACATACATATGCTCATGCATATGTATTTTAAAAACATCTAATATTCTTATTAAAGATAAAAAATATTTTTCTCAGGAACTGTACAATAATGCATCCTTGACGCAAAGACTATTCCATTTCAAATCCTTGTTCTGAAGTATGGGCATACTTAAACTCATTAAAGGAGAAAACTGTAGAGGAAAAAAAAATGCCCCAGAAGCTTGACATGATTAAGGCATGATTTCTATTGTTTTTTCTTCCCATCTGTGGGAGGATCAAGTCTGGTTTGACAAGACCTTTCTAGTCTGAACCTGAGGCACCAGTCTTTCCCCTGCTCCTTGCTTGCCTGCCTCTAACAGCCTCAGGACTCTTTCTCTTCCATCCTCCTTCATTGTCCCAGCCTCCTTCCTCCAGCTTTCCCAGGGCGTGGGAGCTCACCCTTGTTCTTCTCCAACCTTATAGACATAAGTGGCTGCAAACTGTTTAATAATGAGAAGTATCAGGCAACTGTGTAATCAGGGCGTGCTGGAGTGTCACTCTGTGGTTAGTATTGCATTTATTCATGTTATATCAGTCAGCTTGAAATATAGAATGTCTTATGGCTTATGTCTTTTACAACAGGAGATCCCATGGGTGATTCTGTTGAAAACTGTCTTAGTCTCAATGGAATTGAGAAACTTATTAAGGTGCCCACGGGTTGTGCAGAGCAAACGATGGTGAAGATGGCCCCCACGGTCTACGCTATTGAGTACTTGGATGCCAGCGAGCAGTGGCAGAACTTTAATCCTGAACGGAAGGTTGAAGCCATCAAGATGATTGAAAAAGGTACACAGGAAAAACACAGACACCAACTGGCATTGGCTTTGTTATCTCCTTGCATTGCACATTAACCATTGCTGCTTGCAAAAGGAGTGAGCATTGTCTTAACGCAGTCAAGCAGAAATGCCACTGACAACCTGTAGACAGACATGAGAAACAAAACCAGTGAGGAAGATTTAGGTGGTTGTCTGCTTGTACCTGACATTGCAGAGTATTGGCATTCACAGTCCACCCTCTCTCTTGCCTAATTTAGAAGCGGAAAGTAAAATATGAGCTGATCAACATTAACTCTTCTCAGATCAAATGGACGTAAATGGGCAGTTGCAGAACATGAATCATTTCAGAGTAATGTAGAAGTGCAAAAGAGATCAAGATGAATCATGTTCTAAAAATGCTATTTTCTCCCCCTGGGTCATAGATGCTGCTTAAGATGACCATCTCAAATATAGGCATCTCTTCTGCAGATGTCTGTTTTTGGCAAGAGCAGTACCACTAAGGAAACTCCCAATGGTAATCATACTATTAACACTTTCTCTTCCACACCTGGGTATTTATTACATGAGCTAGAATAACTCCAATTCCTTGGACAAAGCCAGGGAAGCAGTCTCCTAGCACAGAGGACAGCTGAAGGGCTGCTTCTTCAAGAGCCCACTGCAAGACGTAGTCCAAAGATGATGTTAAATGCACACCAAAGCCAGGGCCACAGCATCTGGAAGTGGAGATGTCTCAGCTCACAGGCACTAACACAGAGCTTGACTGCTATCAGTATTGTTTCAGGTATCATGGATCTTTCTAATTGTAGTGGTGTGCACATGGCATAAAGCCTACTGAAGAAGAAAGGTAAAAATGGAGATCAAAAAAAAACATGCTAATAGTTGCTGAATGGAAGTCTTTGCCCATTTATCTACGATTGTCCAAAGTGACATTATGTCTTGCTACTGATTATTTGTTGTAACATACATATAATGATATAAACAGCAACATTTAGTCTTTAGATTATGCTTTTATTGATTCTTATTGAAGAAGATCACTGGGGTAGAAAATGAGTTGTGTAGAACAGAGGCAACAACTCATGATTTTAGAGCCTTCATCTGACATGGGTAGGTATTTTCTATGTTTTTTGATTCCATGCACCATAAAGACAACAGCTTGGCAAATTGTCAATAATGGGGAATAAGCTTCACAAGATTCACCATGCAGAAAGTGCCTTGGTAGCTCTGTATCTATAGATACCTGCAATTTTCAGGTAGTTCTCATTGCTCTGTTAAATCAATCAAGATGAAGTAACTTCTAAGTCTTGCCTTTTTTTCCTGTGTAAAAAATCTGCTGACACAAGCATTTTGTCTTTGCTGTACCGGTGAACATCTCCATGCACATCTCCACTAGTCAATGCTGAATACATCCATGTTAAAACAAATGATGTATGAAAATGGCCAAGAAACATGTGTATCTTCTGAGCAATTATATGGTGTCTTGTTCCTACAGGTTATACTAGACTGCTTGAATTTCAGAAGAACGATGGTTCCTATGGAGCATTTAAATCAACCCCCAGTAGTGTATGGTAAGTGTATTTTTCATAATCAGCTTTGGTTCTTTTTTTTTTTTTTTTCTAAAATACCACCACTATCATTTAATGCATAATTATTGGGGGCGGTGGTCAAAATTTGGTGATTGTGGTGTTGCCTATATACTTTTGTCAATGGATAGTGAGTCTTGTAAGTCTCTGTGAGTGTTTAGTCCTTGATGAAAGAGGATTATACTGAGCCCCAGATTATTTTGGATTTACCACAGTGTTCACACTATCATTGCAAGCACATTGTATTGAATATGAGTCTACGTACAGATTGAGAATGTTTCTTTTCCCATTAATATACTCATCTATAAGCATATGTCAGCACAAGTTTGGAACATTTTCTTTTGTGCAGGTTAACTGCTTTCATTGTTAAAGTACTCACAAGGTGCAAAGAATACATTAGTGTCGAAGACAATCATATACACAGCTCGATTGCCTACTTGCTTATTCAACAGCAGGCAGATGGTTCATTCCACGACCATCATCCAGTATTGGACAGGACTATGCAGGTAGGTCATTAGTATTAAGAAGATTCTGTTGCATCTTTAGGGCTGCTAGGGATCAAAAGGAATATTCTGAAATGTTGAGTAACAAGACATATTAAAAAAAAAAAGATTCACTGTAATGTAAGAAGTACAAAATCTGTAAAGTAAAATGAATCTGTTAATAGATCCATCAGAGAAACATGGCTAGTATGTCACCACCTTTATCTTTTAATCCCATCTTGGGTGATTTTTCAGCTGACCTGTACCTCTAGAGGATGTAGAAAACTAGCCCTGAAATCTTTTTGCTTGATAAAAATCATGCTTTTTATTGGCAAAAGCTATAGATTCAAACAATCATAACTTATATTTGAAGGGACCTCCAGAGGTCATCTAGTCCAGACCCCACTCAGGACAGGTCTAATTAGATCAGGTAGCCCAGGGCCATGTCTAGCTCAGTCCTGAGCACCTCCAAAGATGGAGATCCCACAGCCTCTCTGCGTAACCTGTTTCATTATTTAATGACTCTCATGAAAAGCAAAAATCCTAATATTTAATCAGAATTTCCAAGAGTATATGCTGGCCTACACATCTCCTATAAGTATCTAGAAAAACTAAATTGTTACTCTCTATGCATCTAGGGTATAAATACAATATGAACCTTCCAGAAACCATTGAAAATGAAGATACCTTTGCATTGACCTTACAAAGAAAAGAAAAAAAACAACCTAATTTTATTAATTATATATTTAAAATCACTAGTGTGGCTCTTACCCTCAAAGCCAGTTCCACAGCTGATGTAATGACGTTAAAAAGAACCAGCTCAGGAATTGGCCAAAAAGATTTTTAACCCTTGTTTTTGCTAAGATACTTATCTTCGATTTCACATTAGCTTCAGGAACTGCTCATAATACTTTTGTACAGAGACTTAAGTCTCTCCAAGAAAACAATCTGTTCTTCTCCAAAGAGCAAAGTTTTGGGGCTGAGTGAAACAGAAGGGTAATAATGATCCTATTGTCAAAGAAGAGGATGAGCAAAAGAAACAGAAAGAATAACAGGAATGAAAATGCACATCTTTAGGGGAATAAAAGTTAGGGGGGGCACTGTGTTTACTGTATTTATCTTATCAAAAAGCAGAATGGGAAATTAATGGTGAAAAAATACTTTTATAAGGGAAAAGTTCTGGGTTTTAAGGGGCTTTTGAATCTATAGGGAGTAGCAGAGAAGCAAAAACAGTTGAAGCCAGGACCAGTTCAAACAAAAACTGTAAATCTTTAACAATGAGTTAATTATATTTTTTATTACCAGATGAAGAATGGGGTGGGTTCCCAATCTCTTAACATTGCCATAGTAGAAGATATGCTATGAGATGGACACAAGTTATTGAACAAAATTGAAGGGTGAAACTGCGTGTTTTGTGGTTAGATGTTTCGACAAGATCTTCATCTTCATGAAAAGTAATTTTGTACGTTTAATCATAAGCAAGAACATGTATGTTTTACTTTTCCTTTTCACGTTTCATCTTCCAGGGTGGCATTGGGACAGCAGAAGAGAATTTGGCACTGACAGCCTTTGTAACTATAGCATTGCAACATACTCTACAGATTTACAAAGAGTCACCTGATGTGGTAGGAAACCTGTCTTTTTATCTGTAACCTTGAAGGCATTTTCACAATAGAATGTCCACCCCACTGTCTTAAAGTACTGTGGATGGCAAGGTAATAATAGTCTGTTTAATACATCTGTGGATAGGAAAAGGTGCAGTTGCCTAATGTACAGCAAGGTGTTTTGAGCTACACACTCCATCACTGATGGCTTTAATCACAAAGCAAAAAATATTAAAAATGTGTTAAAAATGACTGCAGTAGTACTCACTAACAGTTAGTAGGTCTCGATGAGCTTTTCAGATGGATCCTATTGTTTTCACAGGTACAAGCTGTTAGAAGAGCTGTGGCTTACATGAAAACTCAACTTCCAAGGAATACTAACTGCTATTCTACAGCCATCACTGCTTACGCTCTGACGCTTGTTCAGTCTGATGGCAGTGAAGCCCAGTCGGTGAAAGAAAAGTTAAGGAGCTGTTCTGTTTTTAATCCAGGTACTAGTAACTATTCTTAAAAATTCAACTAGAAGCGCTCCTCATAATTAAAGTGCTTTGAGCACTCTGGTATAATAATAAAGCAAAATCAACTAAGTGAAGGACATTTAATTTTATAAAAATGTGTATGTATATGTGCAACACACTTAAGCACTTTAATTACATAATCATATAAGTAATTTGTGTAATTGATATCACTACAAAATAATAACTTAACATTGTGTATTTTGCTTGTGATCTTATCTGTTACTGGAGATGGAACAAAACCATAGTAGATAGAAACTCATCTTTTCTGCTTCCCTTGCTGCTTACAAAGTTTCTACACCTCTAAAGCGCATCTTTCTCTCTGACCCTGTCCTCCCAACCTTCCCCACCCACCACACAAAAAATAAGTCCAAGTCAGCTGGAAAAGCAGAAACTTTTGGTGGGTTGTGGGAATGAGCAGCTATATATGGGAAAAGTCTAGAATTTGTGAGGAAGATGGAAGATGCCTTTCCCATCTTCAGAGCTCTCCTTGAGTTCTGAGTGCTTTGTTTCAGCTCCGCATGGACATCACCTCTTCCCCTTCGTTTTATGGCTGGAATCAATGCTGAGTCAGTTGGTTGTATGGCTGCACTGCCAAGCTAGTAGTTTCTCAATTTATGATAAATAAATTACGGTTTAATAGACATAGCTTAAATGTAGGGAGTTACAGGGATAATTAATACTTTTATCTCTGGGTTACCACTGCACAGTGCTACCACTCCATCACATGGACATCACTGTACAATGGGGTCATTAGACTGTGATGATTACATAAGCCAAAACTGAAAATGGCATATTTTTCCTTTCCATTATTTCTGCTTACCTATTAATTCATTACTCTCATGACAGCAACTGTGTTTTGTGGTTCCTCAGTGCTATGACATGCAATATCTATTGTGTAGACCTTTACCAAGGGGATTCAAGACTGAGTTATTCTTGCAGAAAAGCAGCAGCGCTACTGGGGAAATGGCAACAATGCAGTCTCGGTGGAAACCACTGCCTATGCATTGCTTCAAGCATTGCTCCTGAGAGACCTGGAGTATGCAACACCTATTGCTACGTGGCTGATGGAAAAGAGGAACTATGGTGGAGGATACTGCTCTACACAGGTGCTTCACCATCAGCCCGCATGGCGTTTTGGGGTGTGGGAAGAAAATAGTAGATCCGTGATGACTTTATTATTTAGGTTTGAAAGCATCATAACAATTAATCCTAAACTTCTGCAAACTTTGGTTTATGAAACACCAAAGATTTTGGCCCCTTAATAGACAGTGTTATGAGCTGGCAAAGATTCTTTGTCTTTATGAAGATTTGTAATAGTCAAGGATCAGACCTGCAGTGTTTTGGGGATTTTAACAGCAGAAGAAGATGGGTAATGAAAAAAATAGTCTGTGCAGATGGGAACAGACAGATACAGGAGAACTTCAAATCAGCAAAAAGGCTAGAACTGAAGAATAGCTTCAGGTAACTAATCAACCTTATGTACTGTTGAAATAACCTGGTATAATTTTTAGTTTTATTTTTATTTCTGTCTCACCTAGGACACAGTGGTGGCCCTGGAAGCAATGTCAGCATACAGCATACAGACACAGAATACTGGTTCCACCAATCTGACTGTAAAACTGGGAACACCTGGAAGGCAAAAAGACTACACTATTATTTTGACTGATAGTGATGAAGGAATTCAGAAGGAGCTGGAGGTATACAACCAATCATTGTTCCAATATTTTTTTCAGAAACAGGAGAAACACTGGCATAGGTTTTCTAGGTTTCCTCATGTTAAGCAATCATGATAGATGGGTCATGGTGGTTTTCAATAATTTAATCTGTAAAACAACCAAATAATCTTTTCAAAGAAAAAAAAAAAGAAAAAAAAAAAGAAAAAAAAGAAAAAAAATAAAAAAATAAAAGAAGAAGACAAAGAACCAGAAATCAACAACTGCTTAACATAAAACTTTAGAGGCCCTGCCCTGCCCCTTCAAGAACTTTGGTGATGTGAACATTCCCCAGCAGTAGAGAGGAGCCAGGATCCCATTCGAAGTCTTGATAAGGAGTGAAGAAGAAGGGAGCAGGGGAATATTCTGCTATTCAGTGTGTTGGGACCTGTGGAAATGTCAAATCCTGGGTACAGAAGGGAGAGTGAAGTAAGGAAAATTTTTTCTCCTGGGCCTCAGAATAGCAGAATAAGATGCTCCAGCCCAGCACATTAAGAATCCCATTAGACTTGGGGTCTCACACCCCCTTCTATAGCAATAGATTTCCCATGTCTCAGTTGTGAGGGGAAAAGCCATACAAGACTGTTAAGATCTCAGGAAAGTAATAGACCAGATGCTGAGCACACACTAAATCTCTACTTTTTCACTTTTGCTTGCAGTTTGACCTTGGGAGAAAACTTGAAGTGTCTGTACACGGCAGAGGAAATGGGACAATGAGTGTAAGCCATAAATCAGAAGTTAAAAGTCCAGCTGGACTTCTTTTATTCCTGTTTTGAAAACCAAGTGAAAAATTACTTCCCACGGCTTCATCCTTTCTGGTCCTACCACCAAACTTCTAAAATTCACGGCCTACCATCTGCACTGATAAACATTCACTGTTGCCTATTTTTAACACCATTAAATCCATGAAAAGTTAATTAGAAAATACCACAGATAGAGGTGGCTGGAGTTTCAAAGAACATTTTTTGGTGTGGATGGAGAGTTGTGTTAAAGGTCCCTGGCCATTTGGGGTTTGCATATGGAACTCTCCTGCTTATATCCATGGCAGTTGTCTCTGACTAGTCTGTGCCTCTGACAGACTGGTGTTTCCCTCCACACTCCCATGTCCCATCAACATTTGCTGAAGTCCTGGGTGAGTAAATCCCTTGTCATTTAAAGGATATTTTTTTGGGTTTGATGGTTGTGCTTTTGTCTTAGATATTGAAAATGTACTGGTCATCTGAGCTGAAAAACAACATATGCAACGACCTGATTTTGACGGTGGAAATGGAAGGGAAGGTTAAGTACGCTGGTGAGTGAACAGGGGATGTGGTTGAGTATCACAGGTGACGTGTTTGGTCAACTGCTAAAAATAATCAATGGTTTTAAAGACTCAGAGACTGGAAATAAATTTAAATAGTTTAATAGCTCTCTAAGTGACTGTGGGTGCAGAGGGTACCTAAATAGACATATTGGTACTATCAGTAACTCTTCTGTTACTGGGAGGAGAGTGGGGATAAACTCCCATCATGGTGTTCCTGGCTGCCATGCAGGGAAAGTTCAGCTTAGTTCCCTGGCTAATAGAGACCTACCAAGTGGCCTTAAAATGTTCTTTAGGACAGATCTGTTTTAGGTATTTTCATATGAGCAAGGCTATATTTTCCTTCCCCTGAAGTGTAGAATCATCCCCTCTGCCTATGTCTGCATTTTATTTTTATTTTTTTCTATTTGAACAGGTAACTTTTTGAAGCAGGGACTGTAGTTTATATATTAATGCATGGCCCAAACTCCATTCTTAGTTAGATCTGCTTGTTCTTACTATAATTATCCCTCAAATTTTAACTTTGAACCAATTAGGAATACTGAGATGTGTACCACAAACTTTTATAAAGCCCATGGAGATTGCATGACTGCAATTTATCATTATACAAAAAGGAATCAAATTAGCAGTTCCTCAGTCAAATATATGCATGGCTGATTGTGTTTATCACCTCCAGATTCTGTATACTCTGAGGAAAACTATGATTATGAAGACTCTCCTGCTGCAGACGATGGTACATCTGAGCCCCTGTCTAAAATAGACTGGTTTGATATCCGCAGCAGAACGAAAAGGGATGTGGTCTCTCCCAGTAAAGCAGAATCTCTGCAATACAAAGTCTGTGTCAGGTAGGTCTGGAAATCAGCCCTTCATTAGGAGATACATTCATTTTTGTTTGCAGTTCTTCTTGGTTGCCCTCTTCATATCCATGAGCTCAGCATGCCACCTGGCAACCTTCTGCAGGTACACATGCATGGTGAATCTGCATCCTCAATTCCAGTTTCCATACAATGTAGGTTTAGATAGTTTACGTAGACCTCAAACACTTACTGCAGGTTATGCCCCATCATCATCTCACTGATGATGTCTGGCTCTTTGGGGAGACTCTGAACTGCCTGGCTACCTAATCATTTGAAAGAAGCCATTTATTATGAGAACAGAGCCAGGCTCTTTTCAGTGGTGCCCAGTGACAGGTCAAGAGGCAATGGGCACAAACTGGAATGCAAGAGTTTCCATCTAAACTTCAAGAAGCATTTCTCTGCTGTGTAGGTGATAAAGCACTGGAATAGGTTTTCCAGAGAGGTTGTGGAGTCTCCTTTCTTGGAGGTCTTCAAAACTCATATGGATATGGTCCTGGGCAACTTGCTATAGATGTCCCTGCTTGAGCAAGGGGGTCAGACCAGATGACTTTTAGTGGTCCCTTCCAACCTCACCCATTCTGTGATTAATAAAGTGGATAAAATTGGAAAACAGTAATAACACATTTACAGAGTTTCATTGTTTTTTTGGAGAGATATTATTTCCTTCATGGTTGCACTCTTGCTTCATAAAAAATAAAAGATATCTACTATTATGTGGGGGAGGAGAGAAGGCAGAAGTGGTATCCTGTTGTTGTGGAAGTCAAGAGAAGGCAAGGGCAGAGCTGTTGGAAAGAAATTCTCCAGTGCAGAGTAACACTGGAACGAGCTCCCTCTCACAGTTTGGCAGGGGTTGCAGAAGCCCAAAGTGGTATCTGCCCTGAGTTCCCCTTCTAGAGAGGAGCAGAGTGGTGGAAGAACGTTTTGCTCACAAGGAGAATTTAGCTTTTCCATTGACTTTTGGCAGAGCCTCAGAAGCAGTGTTTTTCATCCCTCTTCCCAGACAGTGACAAGAACTTCCCCAAAAGGGCAGGACTGGAATTACTCCAATTCCCAAGCTTCTCTCTTCTTGGTTAACCATGCATTCAGTGAATTGTCTGCTGGTTGAAACATTATTTTCCCCATTAGTCATTATGAAACATCTATCAGCTATCAAATCCACGGTTCAGCAAGACGATACTGAGTGCTAGGGCAAAGTTTAAAAGAAGATTTTGACCTTGAACAGTAAGGGCAGTATAAATTTAACTTATAATAATAAATTTAACAAGCCACTTTCCTAGCTCTTCTCTTTAGATAATGAAGAACAGAAACTTTACAAGTGCTGTTTACCTTCCCTGTCTTCAACCATATTTTTATGGTGGGATGAACAGTACTTTGAAGGTGATTGTTTCTGTCTATCAGCTATATATAAAAAAAAAAAAAAGTGTAGATGACAAGCTCAGGTGAGACACCTGTATTTTGTATGACCATTTGACTAGTTTAGATGAGTAATTTTTCCTCATGACTCTTAATGAGGCAAAAATAAAAATCCACTTAAGTGGGTTTTTGTCTCACACTTAGCAAACCTGAAGAACTAAATTTTCCAAACAAAGCTGGCAGTTCTGTGCAGATGTTCACTGCTGCTGGTCTCCCTTATAAAGGTCCACAGGTTCCAATCCACCAAAGATGTCCCTGGTCGATCTCTCTCTGCTGAGTGGCTTGGAGCCTGACACAAAGGAACTTGAACAGGTGAGAAACACACTTTTTTTGTGCAAGCCTTTATAGCCTTTTCTATACAAATTTTGTCTTCATAAATCTTTCCAAAGTCCACAGAATAATGAGAGTAAAACAGATTTGGGATATTCTTGTTTTGGAAAAATATTCACTGAATATATGCAAGAAATGAAAAGCTGGTGATGAGCAGAGTTCAGCCTTTATTTCTGTGGAGTAGAAATTAGGACATGGCTTTGGAGGGCATTTAAATATTTTCCTGTCTTTACACATACTGCTATCCCCACTGGCAATGCTCTCATACAGCACACCAGGATGGTGTGTCCTGTGCTTACGGGAGGGATGGTAAAAACGTCTTTAAGAAGCAGGGAAATGGAGCATATCTCTCTGTGAAGGCAGCTAGAGGTGGTTTTTGTTTGTTTGTTTGTTTCTGGGACCTGCTGGTTTGATGGAGGTTTGCCCAGGTTTCTGCTTTCAGGCACTGTCTCCTTTACGGTGGAAGAAAGAAGGCAGAATAAAACAAACACTTGAACAAAGCAAAACAGAATACAGAGGATGATAGCAATGGTGCTACTGTTCTGTTAGGTTTTTGTTCTGATGTTGTTTCTTTGTTGTTTTCCTGCAGTTGGTAACATCTTCAGACAAATACATTCAGCACTTTGAGTACAAGGAAGGAAAGGTTTTGCTCTACTTTGGTGAGGTAAGCAAGCCCAATGGTTTTGCTTTTTTTTTTTTTTTTTTAAACCTTACCATCATTGTTTTTCATACTGCATTACCTTCCTGTGACTTTTTCCATATATTATTATTCAACAGTTCAGTTCAGAGAGAGTAGGAACGGGAAAGATGCACCTTCATCCTCTCCATTTCCATGTTATAGAAGATACAGTCTGTTTCAGGTTTGGGCTTCGGTCCCCAAAATGAGAACTCCTCTCTAACCAGAAGAGTTGCCTTTTATCCAAAATTAACAAAGTGTTATTTGGTGGTCCTGCAAATTTGACTGGCATGTGAAGTTCAATATTTCTGGATCAAGAGCCATTCAGTAACAAACAGATGTAATCATCAAAACCCCTAGTTTCTGTGTATACTGCCCTGTGTTTTGAATTATGACTCCATCCTACACTCAGTGATCCTTGCGGGTCCCTTCCAATTCAGGTTATTGTATGATTCTATGATTCTATAGCCACTGGAGTTACTTCACATCCACAGCCAAAGCAGGGAGATCCCTGTAGAAAGCACACACAGAACAATTATTTATTTAAATATAAGACAACAAACAAATGAGTAATTTTGTATGTTGTTGCTGCTATGATTGCTCTAGAGAAGCTGTATATTTATCATAGATCAAAGGTTGTCTACGACCTTAGCATTTTACTAAGGAAAGGGTACATACTGGCACAAAACAGACATCAGTACAGGATAGGCTGTGAACATTTGTTATGCCCATGCCTGTGCAAGGTGGCTTTAGGTAAAAGTTGAAAAGTAAACTTCAAATTATTGATGATGTGAATCAGGATCAGACACATTCAGAGAGGGAAGACTTTTGCTGCGCATATCTCACATAACTCTCTTTACTAAGCTTAGCTCATCCACAGTTCCAGAATACACATACAGATTGCAGGGCGAGAGGCTGGAGAGCAGTCCCAAGGAAAGGGATCTGGGGGTTGTGGTCACAGCAAGCTGAACACGAGCCAGCAGCGTGCCCTGGCAGCCAGGAGGGCCAACCGTACCCTGGGGTGCATCAGGCCCAGCACTGCCAGCCGGGCGAGGGAAGGGATTGTCCTGCTCTGCTCTGCGCTGTGCGGCCTCGCCTCCAGCACTGTGTGCAGCTCTGGGTGCCATGGTGTAAGGAGGGCATAAAACTATCAGAGAGTGTCCAGAGGAGGACTGCAGAGGAAGTGAAGGGTCTCAAAGGCAAAGTGAGGAGGGGCTGAGGCCCCTTGGTTTGCTCAGCCCAGAGCAGAGCAGGCTGAGGGGAGGCCTCATGGCGGCCTGCAGCTCCCTCACGAGGGGAGCGGAGGGGCAGGCGCTGAGCTCTGCTCTCTGGGGACAGCGACAGGACCCGAGGGAACGGCATGGAGCTGGGACAGGGGAGGGTCAGGCTGGGGGTTAGGGAAGGGTTCTGCACCCACAGGGTGCTTGGGCACTGGGACAGGCTCCCCAGGGCAGTGGTCATGGAAATGAGCCTGCTGGAGTTCAAGAAGCATTTGGACAATGTTCTCACACATATGTTTACTTTTTAGGTAGTCCTGTGTTGGATTCAATGGTCCTGGTGGGTTCCTTCCAACTCAGGATATTCCATGATTTTATGATTCACAAAATCTCCCAATAAAATCATGGAAGAAAATGGCTTCTTCAACTTGAAGGCAGAGCTATCAGGATTAACTCACCGGTGCCATCAGAAACAAGCATTCAGTGACTAGTATAGGCATAAATAAATGACTAAGGAACTGACAGCGGATAGTTTACTCATCACAACTATTTTTTTTTTCTCCAGCTCACGACAGGACCAGACCCAGACTGTATATCATTCGGGGCAAAGCAAATTAATCCAATGGGCTTGGTTCAGCCAGCAAATGCAATCCTTTATGATTTTTACAATCCTGGTAAGGGCAAAGAAAAATGATACGTAACTGATCAGAAAGAGATACTCTCAAGAGCAAACTCCAGTCTATTGAAAAGTATTTTTAATGCCTTTTAGTGTTTTAAGAATGTGAAACCTTCTGACTTTGCTGAGAGTTAAAATAACCTGTCTGGAATTATTAGTAACACAGCTTAAAATTATCTAAATTGAGATCTTTTAAGGAATGGTCTGTTATTGAAAATGGATTGGATATAGAAGCTTCTACACTCATGAAACATCTTGTTTCTCTTGGTATTATTAAGTATGTTACATTCAAGTTATCTTTTCGCTCAAGCTTTCTATGCATGTAAGATAGGCAGCCCCTCAGAGGTTTGTCTTATGTATTGTGCTTGCTGGGGAACCAGTCTCATTCCCCATTCAAAGAAAATTAAATGCAAATCATCCCCATTTTCCAGAATCATTAAAACAATATTTGAAAATTAGGTCAAACCTCTGCTTTGCCTGAAGCTGAGGAATTCCTGATAGCTTACACTACTTAAAGTTTTGTTCATGCTGACTTTTTGATCTGTTGGCTATGGATACTAGGTTTAAACCATTAACTGGTGTAAAACTTGTGATCTAATCTCCCTCCTCTGATACAGTGCAGCGCTTATTGCTGCACTATTGCCAAAACATGATTTTTTAGGATGGATGTTTTTCAGAGAGAAGAAAAAGAAGGGGGGGGGGGGGGGGGAGAGCACAACTTAAAAAAAACAACAATACAAAAAGCAACAAGAACAACAACAGAAAAAAGCAACCCAGGTTCTTGTCCAGCTGAAAGTCAAGGTGATCCCTCTACTGTAGGTGTTTAGGCTACAGGTCTTTGTGGTACACGGTACATCTCACCCTTTAGCGCTCTGACTTGTCTGGACCAGGGAAAAGCTGGGCTGCAAATGTTCTTTCTACTGCTTAGGTTCTTCCACATGAGATCTGTAAGCCAATCCATTTTATTTCTTTTCCACAGACAGAATGTGCAGTGTATTTTACAGTGCTCCCCAGCACAGTGCCATGCTTTCCAAGGTGTGTCATGCCGATGCTTGCCAGTGTGCAGAAGGTAAGGAATAACTAAATATGCCAATTTAAAAGAAACATTAATATGAGAATTGTTATGCTCAGAAAGGACCATTACATTTAGCTTAATGCATAACACAGGACACACAGTGTCCTCTAGTATACTTGGTACCAAACTGAAAACTTTTGTTTTGAAGACATCCATGATTGTTTTGATAGTTTCATGTGATATATATATATAAACATATGTATATGTACTTAAAAAAAAAAAAGAGCCGCACTTATAACACTCATTCTGCTGTTTTATTTTGTTCTCTCTTACAATGTTGAATGGATGAGTAAGTGTATGCTATATCTATCTAAATATCCATACCTGCAGAAACAGATATATCATTTATTTTCTTCATTCTAGGTCCCTGCCCAAGACAAAAATCAACTTTCAGTAAAACTGTAACAGAAAACACACGTTTTAATTTTGTGTGCTACCAACCTATTGCAGATTATGGTAAGGCATGAAAGACAATTGTTGATGTGTTTTAAAAACAATTAATTTCAAAAAATATGAATAATTTTGAAGCCTTATATGCCTAGACCTTTCCTGATATGAGTAGAGTTTCTGCATCTGGCCTGGGGGCTGAGAAGATGAAGTAAAGCCATCCAGGTGTGAAGGGGAAAAGTAAAGACCTCTAATAGCTGTAGTGGTATGTTGAAGAAGGAAGAGTGGATTACATTGCATTGCAGGGTTTAGGAAAGACCGGTGGTGTGGGTATCATCAACCCCATGATCTGTAATGTCACAGGATGGAGATAGAGAGTAGTTTTTACAGACAACATTCCATAGTTTAGCAGCTCCTTCGGCTAGGTGTTATCGAGTTAGGTGAATATTTTCTCTGGTTAAATTGCCTTTCTGGACTCTTCTTTGAGTAGAAAGTTGGAAACGCTACTGGAGGAAAACTTTCAACCGCTTTGGTGATTTAGATACGATCAGAAGAATGGGAAAAAAATTGAGAACTGAATCACAAACGATCTTATTCTAAAAAGTATATAGGCAAAGGGAATACAAATCTAGAGGTTGATGATTTGTAGCTTTCTTTCTAAAAGCATATTAGGTACACAGCATAATTATCTTGTCTTTTATGATCTTATGATTCGTGAATGGATGATACACTGACCTCTACACTGACATCTGGTGAAAGCATACCTATTTTTCAGTTCTGTATGTAACTTCATATTTCTACCCAGCCTCACAAAATTATTGTCTGTTTCAGTGTATGAAGTGGAGCTCCTCAACAGTACACAGAAGAATGTTTTTGATTACTATGAGGTCAAAATCCTGAGAATCCTTAAAGTCAGTAAGTATTAAAATGTTTGGCTCCTTTAGTTCACCTGTAGGAAAATGTTGATTAAATGCTAGCCAGCAGTAGCCATACAGGTGCCTTCTCTTGCTGCCAGAAGTACAATCAAATCTATTTATACATTAAGCCTGAAAGTAGACTGATTTCTTGAAAGACTCCAAGGTTGCTTTGGTTCACATTGTGCAGCAGTCCCAGAGCACATGACCTTCACTCCCTTCAAATGAAACTATTCCAGAAGAAACATTACAGCTGCATTCAGTCCCTGGCTCCAAATTGGAGCTAGTCAATAGTAAACCCTACAAGAAATGTGTGGATATTAGGTCCTCTGTATCAACTATTTCATTCTGCAGACTGTTGATCCACATTTTTTCTACTGTAGATGTATCCAGTAGCTTCTGTTTTGATATGGGATGAAGGCATGAAGTACTCAGTTTGTTACTCAGTTGATCACTAAGCACTTGCAACCCTTGCAGAACAGGCTAAGACTTGTCCACAGCGACTTGCCAGTATTGGATGACTTGAAATCAATGAACACAGGAAAACTTCCAAGACATTGATTTAATAGTTGAGATAACAAAAGAAGCAGCCTTTCTCTCTATTTCTTAGGTTGCAGTGTAAATATTTACACAGCTCTCAGAAAATGTCCTTTTGCAGACCTGCTTTCCCAGCTGTCTCTATGTGAATGTTACTTTATCAGCAGCATCAGTGAACACTGATATTCTTCAAAACTGTTTCTGAGAAGGCTGTCAGATGATTTCTCAGACTTCATCCACCAGGCCATCATGTGGTTGTCAGTTTTGAGTTTGGCAGACAGAGACTGTCTTTAAAGAACAACTTTAAAGGTTTCAAAATCTTCAGTGTCTTGAACAGAATTATTATCTCACTACCTTGATCTTTACCCAGAGGGTTGGTGATATCACCCAGTACTTTACAGCACACAATGTGATCTGTGCACCACATCCAGTTACTATCAGAAAATCAGATCCGTACTTCATGTGTCCAGAGACAGCATTGGTGATGCCCAGGGTTTTCCATATGCAGGGAAATCACAATATAATTTAGGGATCAAAACACTGGCTTTGGGAATTTACAATACCATGATGGAAAATTTCATTAATCCCCCTAGAATACCTACAGACTCTAAAGCATTTAGAGTTCTGGCCCTCATTGCATTTGTTCTTGCAACTCATGGGCAAGCGCTGGAAAGATTTTGCTTCTTAGCACTTAAAGGGGATTTTCTTTGAATCTCAATTTGAACAGAAGAGGTGACTTCTCACATTCCCACTTCCTTCTTTAAAATACTCCTTGGTTTGTGTGGTAGGAGGCAGCTTATGAGCATCAGTAGGTTTTGAAGACTTTCAGCAGGGTTGGGAAAGACTGGCAAGTGACATTAAGCCATGATATGAAGAAAAAGCAAGCTGTTGCATTCAAATCAGCAAATCACTGAACTAGAATTGTTATCTTCTGTATTTTCTGTGGCTGTTTTGAGTGAGGCTTGTCACTGTTGCCATCATCAAGGGCAGATGAGAATTAGCAGAATGAATTCTCATTTTCTGGACTCCAGGCATTATTTCAGTAAGAATCCTTGCAGATAAAAGTTGGTTCAGAAGAGAGATGGAAAAATTTATTTGTGTTTTGGAGTCAGCAAAAGAGAATGTGCACTCCCTGGATTATTTTGATTATTAAAATAACTGCATGTGTTTTGGATTTCTAATGTTTATGCTTTCCTATGAATCCTTTATGGGAACAGTATGGCAAATACAAAATAGCACAGAATCTTTTTTTTTTTCTTTCCCATTTTTTTATTTACCATTATGCTTTCTAAAGCTTGAAGTAATTTTTCCATACATTCTGCTTGGAAAGTTTTCTGTTCGTTTGTTTTTAAATTGGAGATTGAAAATTGCAAATTACATAACTGTTAAAGTAACTGCTCAAAGGCCTACAATCCCCAGAGACTGAACTCTGTCAGGACACTTGTGAAGCATACGAAGTGAGAAGTACCATGGTAATTTAAACACAATGAACCTGAGGCAAAACACTGTAATTTTCTCAAGTATTTCTGATCCGTCTCTTCATCCCTTTATATTCTTTGAACAAAATGAAAATTCAGTACACCATGTAGCACAGAACAACAGAAAGTCATTCTATGAGAAAATCTACAGTACTGAATTATTCTTCAGATATATGCAAATGTAAAACAGCATACAGTACTGAAAACTGACTTTTCTCTGGCCTATAAGTACCATATGTAAAATCAATGCAAGTTTTAACTAGGAAATTGATAAGGTTCTTAGTGCTAGGTTTGACAGTTTAACATTCTATGTCAAATTCTCTGAAATACTAGTGTTAAAAAATTTTTAATTCTTCAGGTTTTTATCCTATTCCTAGGATTTCATTTTGAATACTAAACTTTTCATACCTGTAATACAGTATTTCAGATAGAGGAGGCTGCACAGGTTTCTGTTAGCTGATACACTGTGATGTTTTACCTGCAATCTAATTTGGTTTGTCTTTGGATTGGTCACCACCACTGTGCATGAAGCTTTGTATTATAGTTAGAAAGAATGTGAGAAATTAACATACTGATGTTATCTGCATTTTTTTGCTTTTTGCTTTTTTTTTTTTTCAAATGAACTTTGTAAACTGTGTTCTAGCCAAAAAACACAGTATCCTTATAATCTGTGTTAGCTTGCTGAAGAAGTATCTTTCCAGTTCTCATGTCAGTGCACCAATGGGCAGTGCAGCTCTTGAACGAATAATCATCTGGGCCAGAATCCAGACCACAATCTTTTAAGTCATTTTAATGTGGAGATCACTAAGCACATGTCCTATATAACAGCTTCAGGAGGAACAACGTAGGGGGGTAAAACAGTGAAAGTCAGTTCAAGTACACTAAGTAGTGTGAGTTTTTAAAACTACCTGCTGCACTGTTGAGCCACAAGGCACTTGAATTTAGTTTGCTAGCTTTTAAGACCACTATAAACCCGATCAATCTGAAATATAATACAGTATGTTTTCTTTTTTCCTTTGACTCTTTTTTTGAATCTCTAAGATTTAAAGAAACCCAATAAGATTTGAAAGATCTCTGTAGCAAAAGCTGCTTCAATAACTATTAAGTAGTTTAAGGCATCCAGCAAAGAAAAAAATGACTTGCTTTTAGCTGGGTAATGTTAGTATGTCCTACTACAGCGTGGCCATTTACTGCCAAATGAGATATAATCTTGGCTTAGCAGTGGAGTAAATAACCACAAAGGTTTGTGTCCTGTGGGCTATGGCTCTGCTCTTTATCATGAAATTTTATGGATTTTTCTCTTCTCATGTCACAGCTGCTGATGAAAGCGTCCAAGTGGGTGCCCATCGACAGTTCCTAAAACGCTCCACTTGCAAACTAAACATGGTACCTGGCAAACGGTACCTTCTCATGGGGAAAGATGGGCAAACTGTTGATTGCAACGACAAGTAAGTGCATAGTTCCTGAGCCACAAGAGACTGCTATCTTGGATCATGAATCGAAATGGTACTCAAACTATCAGAATGCCTCCAGAAAGCAAAAGAAGGGACAGATTTCTCAGGGACTGACTCTGCTGCCTTTACGAAAATGCAGCGTACCACTCCATAGTCAAAAGGGCAGCTGTAAGGAACAGCTGAGCCACCCAAATCTAGAGACTATGTCTAAAAGGAGCCCTCAAAGTTTGTTACGTCATACGTGCAGCTCATTATTCTTCTTTCTCATTTTCACACTTGAATGAAGAAAAAGGGAATTTATCTGAGGAGGAATTTAGTCTGCCTCTATTAAGTATTCAGTGAGGAAAACATCTTAAATGTTTGATTTCCCTGCACAAAAGTGGAGAAAGATAGTGCCTTGGAAACTTCAAGGAAGGAAAGGAAGGAGACCATAACCAATCAAATTGTAAGTGCCACTTCCTAAAATCTTAAAAGGTCCCTCCTCAATTCTGAATAACACCAATACGAGTGCTTAAGTTAGGGGGACTGCTTCAACCGATACCTACTAAAGACTGAAGACTCCCAGCAGAGGTGAGAAGCTACATGGCTTCTCACCACAGAAAATTAGGCAACATTGAGATATACTCTGTTGAAACTAAATGCCCCTTTACTGTGTCTCATTGGTGTTCACTCTTTTTTTTTTTTTTTTGTGCCATTCCACAAAGCTGTAATAGAAACTCATCCCAACTTTTACTGTTGTCACACAAAACACAAGTACACCCAGGTTTGTCCCAGCTTGGCAGTGACTCTTCCTAAACTCTAGCCAAAGCTCAGTTAACCTGCTGATGGAAGAAGGTTTCAGGCAAGCTTCACGGCTAGCATGGCACCTCGTGACCTCAGAGGTGCCTCGGTAGAGGGAGGCAGCCTCACAGGGTTCATGCTTTCCAGTTGCTCCATGTCAGCAGTGATAACTCACCTCATTTACCTCTTCCTCTTGCACTCAGGATGCAGTACTTCCTTGATTCACAAGCCTGGGTAGAGAAAATTCCAGACGACAACGAGTGCCGCACCACCCTGCACCGGCAAGCCTGTGCTCACCTGCAGGACTTCATGAGCAAGCATGACAACCTCTGCCTCTTCTGAAAGACTGCTCCGCTCCTCACATCCCACCTGTGTTACTGCAACTCAGCTCCTTCCTAATTTTTTCTTGCAAATCCTGTACATTGAAGAGGCACCTGAGACATGGCAGAGCTGCTTCTGTTGCTAGCTGTTTTTCTTCCGTACTTGTTGAGTGGGACTTCTTCCTGTAGATGTATGTGCAGGGCTAATATGACAAAAATTGCAGTTACTGTACTAATTGGTTGTTGTGTTTATTGTCGCAGACACAGGTGAAGAGGGAAAAGGAATTTCTATCTCCCTGACCCATTACTCAATAGGGCAATTATCCTGCAGGGGCAGTTTTTTTTTTTTTAAGCAGAACACTGTGCTTGCAGAGATGATTAATTTCCCTAAACATTGTCACTGGATGATAAAGAGGCCAAGAAATTTGCATGGGTCAGGAAGAAAACTGCATTCACGGGCTTAGCAAGTACAGCCTGCGATCCAATGCTGCCAAAAGATAGCACTCACACTTCAGCACATCGGTTCATTTCTGATATTAATTGTAGGACCTCATGTGGGTGAACAAATGACCCCACTTGTACCCACAGCAGGATTCTCATACACACTTCTGAAGCAGGAACTGGCTCAGCATCAGGGACGGATGACTGGGCTGGATGTGCCCTGTGCCTGACCCTGGAGTCCTGCACGGGCTAGTTAGTAGCTCACCAAGGGCACAGAGTTATTTTCTAATTGCACTCTGTAGTCACATGTCTTCCAAGCTTTTCCTTTCTACAGTTTAATTAATTTGCACGGCTTTAAAGTAATGATGCAATCTGTGGGTGCATTTCTGTAACACACTGCTGCTTCTGTGGCTACGCAAGCAGCTCTGTAGTGGAGATGAAACAGTTGTCTGGGAGAGGCAGGGGAATTCTCCTGCCGTAGTTATAAAGGCTTCCACAAAAGACAAACTAAATCGAGAATGAAAAATAACACCCAAATTCAAAACATCTCTTTTCTTAGGATAGGAGCCTCTCTGCCAAATGTTAAGAAGGATGATTTGTGAATGTTGGTTTTATATCTTTGCCAACAACAATGCCATTTGGCAGTCATGTCTGAAGCAGAGAAGAGAGCTGCAATGAAAAGCTGCATTTGCTGAGCAGGTCACCATCCTCAGATGCTCACACCACTGTCTTTGTGCCAGCAGTTGCTGGGTGCAAAAATTTGTCACCTGGACTGCTTGTGCTACCTTGCAGCCAAAATGAGATGGGCCTGTATCAACAATATAATTAGCAAATCCATGCTGATCTCATGAATTTGGAGTCAAATGACCTTACCATATAGGAGGGGCAGCAGTGAGCCTTGTGTGGAAGAGACGCTACATAGCAGCATCTACCAGAGCAGCTACACCACGAGAGACTTCAGATTCATGTACAGACAGCCCATCGCTGTGTGGCAGCAATGTGAACAGCCCAGCTGCTTCTGAAGGCTGTAAACTCAGCTAGGATAGCTGAACTCAGATATCAGCAATATCCCCACTCAGCTGCAAAAAATTGCATGGATGGAGAGTGGGGAAGGCTCATTTTATGAAAACCTGCACCACCACTTTATGGTATCGGCAAGGCAGAATAAGAAACCTCTTGTGGATGAAAGAGAGACACTTAAATTAACATAGGATAATTTGTTTTCCTTGAGGCTTGCATCAGCTTTCAAATTCAAGAAATGTGACTGCAATACATGGACATATATTCTCTTCCCATTACAAACCTTAGACAAACGTCGGTGATACAGCAAAATCCAGTTTAGGTCAGTAAAGCAACTGCTAATTTTTACTCACATAAGATAAAGAATAGGCTATTCCACTGACATACCAATGATCCAATAATTCTGTTGATAGTTATAAAAGAATACTAAGAATACTAAGGTTGGGACCAAATCCTTCTTTCCACTCCAGAAGACTTAAGTTATACACCAGTACCTGACCCTTCTGCTGGGTGGAGCAGTTTTGTAACCTCATCAGGAGCCCATAGGTTCTTAATTATCAGACAGATCACCAAATAATTGCTATGCCCAAGCACTTGCAATACATGGTGAAAGCATCATTAAAATTTCTTATTAGGTCTAACATGAATTTTATATATTTTCTTCCATTTCACCTGGAGATGAATCTAAGATGAAACTGCTTGGTGCCTGAATTTTGCAACCTTCAGTGCTCAAATGCAGTCTCCTAATGTGGGAATTATGAGTGGTTATTAAACTATTTCTACTCTATCTTTGGTAATCTGGAACCCTTTGCTTTCTGAGAAACCCTTTAAATCTCTCGGCCCAAGCAGCTAGCAAAGAACAGTCTCTATCCCCCTCTATTTTTCTGTCCCAATTTTTCAAACATATTAATAGGGAGAGGGAAGACAATGGTGGAGTTATTCTCTGCTGCCAAAGTTGTTAAAGTTTGCAGGTAGCGCAGCTGAAGACCTGCTGGGGACTCGGTCAGCACCATGGAGGCCTGCTTGAGGGCTTTAGAAGCATTCCTCTCTCCCTCTGCTGCCACAACCTGCAACGTAAGAGAAATGGAAATGGCATTGCAACACTGCCAGTAGTGAGGAAAAGCCACCTTTACGACGAGGAGAAAACAAAGACACACTTGGATGCCCAGGACAAAGTTGTGGGACGTTGTAGCTTGTGAGTAGACATAGCCATGGGTCTCACCTTAGCTCTTGCTTCTTGTGCAGCTTCTGCTTCGGCTGCCATCGTCCTCTGCATGGCCACGGGAATCCTGATGTCTTTGATCTCCACACGAGCCACTCTGATTCCCCACTGCTCCGTGGCACTGTCAAGGATGTCCTTAGAGACAAACACCGACATGAAGAGCACAGCGGTGGCAGAGAGAACTCAGTGTGATTTACCCTGCTGCCTTAACAGTAGGAAAGGCAGAGGGCAGACCTGCACAGCAGGAAGATGGAGCCCTCCCGGGGTGCTAGCACCCGTGGTGGTGTGAGCATGGCAGGTACCCCTGCCTTACAAAACTCTTCCTTATCAACACCTGTGTCTGAGACAGGGTGCTGGTTGGTACCTGAAGTTTCTCTCCTACGTAGGGCTTTTGTAGCGGCTCCCTCCTGCCTCCTAAGCTATGATTCCCACCCTTTCTTTAGGCAGACACTTACCACACTTCTCTCTTTTACAAAGTAGTAATATAGCAACTTCTGAGAGCAAGAGTCATTGTACAAACATATTGATGACTGACACGTCACAGCCCTGCAGCACTCAGGATCTGTGTTGGAGCACCATAACCACAAAATGCCTCAATTCTGTACTCATAGCCATTATGGCACAAGACCCGACAATTTAAACCTCGATCAAGGGTCTGCTGCAGATAGTTTCCCACAAAGAGCTGACATCTTTCTCATTGCTTGCAGCAATCTCTGAGCAAAGTCTGCTTGTGCTGATTTATTCAACTCACTGGATAATTTCAGCACCTTCACTGCTTTTTGATGTGAAATAATTCTTCTACAGGAATCTGGGGAAATGCCTGTACAATAATTCTTTCTTGCTTCAGGCAATGAGAAGTATAACTGAAAAGACCATTCAGGAAAATTTTGCTATCACTATTAAAGAAAATAAGGGAGATTATTTCTAATTCGCTTCTCCCCAGAACAAATCTCCCTGCTTGGCAATGAATTCAAGAGCCAGATTTACCTGGATACCGTGAGCAATCTCTTCTCGACCAGCCAGGAGCTGAGCCAAGCTCTTTGTACCCAGCACATTTCTCAGGGTCGTCTGTGCCAAGAGGAAGGTGGCTGAATGGACATCGCTGACGTTGGCGACAGCGCTGACTGCACTGTGGATCCTGTAGTACACCACCCCATCCACTTGGGTGGTAACAGCATCTTTTGTCAGAATCTGCATCGTAGAAACATGCAGAATTACAGAGGGGTCCAATAACGCACCCCTTGACAAGGAAGGGGAATTATTGTTATTCCTTTTCCTTTTAGTGAAGAAGGGAGCCTGGTAATTCAAGGAAAACAATAATTTATTTTGGTTTCTTTGTTTTCTCTTCAAGGAAGTAATTTTGCAACACCAACAGTTTAAACCAGGGCAAAATGTTATATATACTATTGAGACAGTTGTTTAAAAGCTAGGTGAATCTCATCACCTGCATGAATTTCTTCTGCAATAATAAAGAATGCTTATCCTGTTTCGTTCTTGCAGAAAGTGCCAGAACTGATTTTCATACATTGCATGTAGTTTGGAAGACCACTGCTCCTTTAACTAAACAATGTATTTGTAAGAAACAAACACCCACAAATTAAATCAAAGGTGAAAAGCAAAGTGCAAAAATCAGTGAAAAGAAACTCCGAAAGCTATTTCAGTATTCATAAAGGAGTTATTTTTGCCAGCGCAAGGAGAGGCAAATGCCCTGTGCCTCAGCAGACAGCTGGCCTCAGCAGAGCACTGACGATGCTCCACTGTTTCTTCCCTCCTCAGCACCTTTTCCCGCAATTAAGTGCTCCACAGAAACTCTGCCAACAGCTGCAGAAACCTTGCCAAAAGCTGTTAAACCTCATACAGCACAAGTACTGCAACCATTTTCCTTCCTGCCTTCTATTTTGGGAGAGCCACCCCTGCAACCTCTCTTCTGTCATCCCATCTATCTCCTATTTGGAGCTCCAACCCCACCTTCTTTATCTTTTATCTCACACATCAGCAAGAGGAGTCTGCTTGGCCTGCAATGATTCACCTGTGGGTTTTCATAAGTAGAAGAAGTTTTGTAAGCTGTTTGGAAGTCAGAAGATACAGAAAATAAGCTAAACTGTGTATGATAGCTCACAGCTGCAAGACTACAAAACACCCACGTTATTTTTGATCGTGCCACAAACCAGCTCTGTTTTACTTCTCTTTTAGATGGCTGCTAGAGAATAGTTACCTCTTGTGGAGGAATGTTACAGGTAACAGTTCTAAGATCAACCCTGATAAACGTATCTGTACATGGAAGTATGAGGATCAAACCTGAAAAATAAAAATAATTAGATGAAACACTTTGGAGAGATAAGTCTAGAGCCAGGTACCTGCACAATGCAAACAGATGGAAATATCCACAAGGTGGGGAATGAGCCAGGGAGCTGTGCAGCAATTTGTTACTGCAGCTGTCCTTCTGTTACAGGAGGTGACAGCAGTGAAGTTCTGCATTTTCAAGCAACAGAGGGGAATGCAGATATCTGCAAAGATGTGAACTTACCAGACATTAATGGCTTAGAGCTCTGGGCAGGGAATGGACAGACTTCAGTTCTGGTTTCAAATATGTCATGAGGCTTTTGGAAAAAATCCTTCCATGCCTTTACTTATTTTCTCCTCTTTCAATCATAACCAATTGCCATACAATGTGTTTGACCCCAGAAAAGACACCTCCCTTCTCCAGAGTCCTCTACCATGTGTAGAAGCTCACATTAGGAACATTGTCCTCAGGTCTGAACCATCCTGCAAAGTGGGAGACGTGACTTTTTTTTTAACCTCAGCACCTTGCTTAGGTGCCCAGAGCCAAGCAGAGGAGTTCAGCACCTGCCCTAGCTGTGTTTTGGACCACATGGTTATTATTTAAGAGGAAAGACAGCATCTGAAAAGGACTTTTTCCTCTTATTTCAGCTTCCAGTTTGCCCAGTTCCACTGCAGAAAGGTGGTAACTGTACCTATGCAATTATTTTGTGTTGTTGGGTTTGTTTTGTATTTGCAGTTTGTATCCTGATCCTAGGCGACTGTAACAGACTCTGTGGGTGCAGAGTGTGGGAAGGCTCCTGTGCTGAAACGTTTACAATTTTCAGAGCACAATACAACTAAAGAGCTGGCAACAAAAAGTAACATTGGAAGAGAGGAATAAGGAGAGTGGCCATGGTCACCCAAAAAATTCTGTTGTAGAGACGAAGACTGCATTTAAACCTCTCTGGTCCCCCACCAGTGCCTGCAGCATGAGTTCAAGCTTCCGTCATCCAATCTACACAACAGCAAAGCCATACCTGGTCTTTACCCAGAAGACCTTAAATCAGAAGGTCTTCGACCTTCTGTGTTGTGCTGTGACAAGCGGGTGACATTACTTTCTAGTCAGGAAAAAAAAAAAAAAAAAAAAAAAACAGAAAAAAACAGCTTGCAGGCAAAGAAACTGCAACAGAGGACCTTCTCACCCCCCCTTATGCTGTGAAGAATTTATGGACCTCTGCAGTTCTCTGTGTGGTTACAGTGCATCTTAATAGAATAAAACTGCATGCATTCACCTGGTCCCTTCGCTTTCTTAGGCAGTATACGTCCCAGCCGAAATACAACAGCACGTTCATATTCTCTGACAACCTAGGAAAATATTTTAAAATTAGAATTTTACAACTAATCCTATTCCTCCTCTCTGGCATATATATTTTAAAAAATATATATTTGACATCCATATTATGTGAGAAATACAGCTAGTATAGACACTAACAAAACTGCAAGTCGCAAAGGATTTTTATATTTTCTCACCTCATCCTTTGCTGGAAAAAAGCTCAGACCTTGGCCCTGTGAATAAGTCATAAAATAGACCAAATATGCAAGAAATGCCACTGATTTAACGAGGCTATTCACAACTCTTTCAACATCAGTGCTCCACTCAGAGGAGCTAGCTGTAGGCAGAGTAAAGCATCTCTAACATCAGATAATCTACCCAATTACTTCAGATAGTAGGGTGACTCATGTTCTGGGGTTCACTGCAATCACCCTGGTAACTCACCCCTAAAAACTGCTTTAAATGAATCATATTATGCCCACGTCTTGAAGGGACTGTGGGCTTAGGTTGCATAATCCCTCACTGTCGGGACTTGACTACTTTTTCTCTCATTACCTATGTTAATGACTATTGCTGGCAGCATCAAATGACTTCTTCAAAAACATTTTTAGATTTATTCTCCCAATGTGTTGTAAAGCAAGGAAGACAAGGAAGTTTAACTGATTATGGAAGCTGATATGGGAAGAAATCAAATGAATCAAATGAGTAAGTTGTGGTGCTACAGAAAGTCAGTGGAAGTCCGTGCATCTCTTGGTCCCAGACCACAAGCTCTTACAATATCAAAAAACCTAATGTGTGTTTTAATAAATCAATAAATGTAAGTAACAATGATGGCAATAGATTATTCTTTCTGTGCCCCAAATCCCGCTAGCTTACCTTGATACATGCCCAGATGGAAAAAGGAAAGGTAATAAGCACCAACAGGAAAGAAATTGAAACCAGGATCCAGCCACAGACACCAATTCCTTCCCGCCTATCAGCTATAAAAGAATATGGAAAAAAAAAGCAATAATAAATGCAAATCCTGAAAAAAGTTATCAAAGAGAAGTAGATCTAACCTACTACAATAATGATGGTCTGCAAAGTCTGCAGAGACTTGGTCCCTCTCTCCTCCCTCTCAACACTCACCAAAAACACCAAACCCCAAACATCCTCCTGCACGAAAAATTAAAAGGTTTAAAAAGCACATTTTGCAGCAGGAAAGAAGACAGAAAAGTGAAAGGCATTGCCAAATCTAGGGGCTTAAAGAAATAAATAATCAGGTAGAATATCCATGGATGTGAATCAATGTCAGTGTGTCATGGCTGGGGCAAGAGATTTAGTTTGTACGAAACAGATAATAAGGAAAATGAGGGAAACTCCTGCTATCTTTAGATGGAAGCTTTGAAGACTACTGATGGACCAGTTCCTCCACTGGAAGACAAGATTCAGAATCGGTGCTTGTCAAAACCCACACCCATGCACTTTGGGTAGCTCTCTCACTGTGTTTAGCCCTTCTCACCCCAAAATATTAATTTAATTATCTTAGTGCCTGAAGGGAAGGCAGTGGTGAGTTGTTGTTCGTGTACTAAAAGTTTGGGAGGGTTTTTGTAGGGGAAAGGGGATCAAAGAGCTGCTGCTCTTCTGAGAGATTAGCAGCTGGAGCTGCTGAGGTCTTCACAGAAGAGGCAGAGAAAAGGGTGAGGAATGGAGCAGGCCAGTCCTGCCGTAAGGACTGAGTGCTGCAATGTCAACTGAATCTTGCTGAACGCAGAAACGTGTTGGATCTGGAGAGCTGTGAGAAAAGCAGAAGCAGGGATGCTAGCTGGGCATCCATTGAGAAGAGGACTTCTGCAGGCATGACCATCAGCAGAAGCAAAGGTGAACTCAGTAGACTTTCAACCCTTCCCAACACGCTTTATCATAGGCCAGAGAGGAGACAAAGGCTCAGAGGTCTCCTGAGCACTGGGAATTTCCGACATTAAATAAAATTCATATAAAGACAGAAACTGATCAATACAATAGAAAAAAAAAAAAAGAAAAAAAAAAAGATTCATTTTATACTTTGTGAGAAAAAATTGTTGCCACAGTGAGACAGCATGAGGCTACCTGATCCCCAGGGCACAAGTTAACAGAGCAGTGGAGCTGGACGGACAGGTTTGTCAGAAAACCCCTGGTGATCCTGCAGGAGACACAAACCACCCCTCCCGCAATGCTGGCCTCTTGTAGGAAACTCCACACAGAGCTCCTTACAGGCTCCGGCAAGGAAGCCACACTAACTGCACACCTAGATGTTACAACCAAGCCCTTTGCTCCTTGCAGTTTTTCCCTTTCTACTTCTGAGGTCCGCACTAGAGGTTTAATCACTTGTAACAAAGTTTGGGTCTGATAGGGCCCGGTTTGAGGCCTCTCTCTAAATGCTGGCCATGAGAGCTGGGCACAGAACTGCTGCACTGGAAGCCTGGCTTTCCTCCTCACCCTTTCTGACAAATAATAATTTGAATCCCTGGTTGCTTAATGGGGTATCATCAGCTATTCTGTAATCACTGGTAGGAATGGTTTGAGGAGCTCCTCTGAGCATTAAGCAAACCCCAAGGCCATGTGTTTGAAGACAAGACTTGTAAAATTTTATGTGAAAAGCTTTAACACTTTCGCTGGTACTTGTTTGCCACATGACATTCTTCACATTACAGAAATGGTGCACAGGCTACAAAAGGTACCTGCAGTACCAGCAGTCGAGTGTCTTTTAATCAGTGGAGAGAGATCGAGGGAACTCATGGAGTGGGCATCATTTGTAATTCTTAATGAAAAGTTTGAGGAAATTAATCACAAAGGGATGTTCATGTCTGATCATGAGCACACAACGCTCTGCTCTCTCCCTCTCCATTTCACCTAAATGATTAGCATACAGAGAGATGACTGAAAATCTTTTTCTTCAGTGCCAAGTTTGGCCATGAAGAACAGCCCTCAAAAGCTAATTTTGGATTGTAGCATTATCTGCCACCATCCACCTGAGACCACTGTGAATACAGATGGGAATGATGCAGTCCTATTAGGACTAACACAACCCACAGATGGGGGGGGTGGCTGAGAACAAATGCCTCTGCAGATGGATATTCAAGCACCTGAGAAGGGAGAGGTCAAGATATCACCGGTATGGGTAAGAAGCACTCATCTAAACCTTGAAAAAGTTCTACCGACTCCTCTGTGAGACCTGTCCTGGAGATCCTGATCCACCTAAAAGTGCGGATTCCAATGAGAAAAGCAGCGTATGAAAATACACGTGCTTAACAGTGAATCCAGACCTAATCTCCAAAGACCGCCACAAATATACTCTGATTACCCCAAAGTTTCAAACCATTTAACCACAAGACAAATGAAGATTTCTAGAAAAACACAATAGCGAAGAATAGTGACTACCCAACATATGACTGACTTGATTTTGCCATCCCCATATATTGACTACAGTAGTCACAACCAGCAAAAACCTACCTCAGGTCTACAGGCCATAGCAAACGAAAACGTGCAATACACTGCAAAATGTGGCAGCTCATTGAGCAGCACTGATGTTATTGCTAGGCCACTCCATCATCTTTAAAATGTCATGGAGAACAGAAAGGGTGCCTGAGGGCTGGAAGAAAGCCAGTGTCACACAAGAAGGATCCAGGCAACTACAGGCCAGTCAGCCTCACCTCTATCCCTGGAAAGGTGATGGAACAGCTCATCCTGGAGGTCATCTCCAAGCATTTGGAGGATAAGAAAGTGATCAGAAATAGTCAGAATGTGTTCAACAAGGGGAAGTGCTTAACCAATCTGATAGCCTTCTATAAGGGGATGACTAGCTGGATAGATGAGGGGAGAGTGGTGGATGTTGTCTACCTCGACTTCAGCAAAGTTTTTGACTCTGTCTACCATAACATCCTCATAGACAAGCTCAGGAAGTGTGGCCTGGATGAGTGGACAGTGAGGTGGATTGAGAACAGGCTGGATAGCAGAGCTCAGAGGGTTGTGCTCAGTGGTGCGGAGTCTAGTTGGAGGCCTGTAGCTAACAGTGTCCCCCAGGGGTCAGTACTGGGTCCAGTGTTGTTCAACTTATTCAATGACCTGGATGATGGAATTGCGTGCACCCTCAGCAAGTTTGCTGACGACACAGATCTCGGAGGAATGGCTGATACCCCAGAGGGCTGTGCTGCCATTCAGAGGGACCTTGACAGGCTGGAGGGTTGGGCCAAGAGGAACCTTATGAAGTTCAACAAAGGGCAAGTGCAGGGTCCTGCCCCCAGGGAGGAATAACCCCAAGCATCAGTACAGGCTGGGGACATACCCACTGGAGAGCAGCTCTGCAGAGAGAGACCTGGCAGTCCTGGTGGACAGCAGGCTGACCATGAGCCAGCAATGTGCCCTTGTGGCCAAGAAGGCCAATGGTATCCTGGGCTGCATTCAAAAGAGTGTTGCCAGCAGGTCAAGAGAGGTGATTCTCCCCCTCTACTCAGTCCTGGTGAAGCCACACCTGGAGCATCCCTTCCTTCTGTTGTATCGACTGCACCACTCAGCTTGGTGTCATCTGCAAACTTGCTGGGGTTGCATTCAATCCTACTGTCTATACCATTGATAAAGATATTAAACAGCATTGGTCCAAGACAGACCCCTGAGGGACACCACTCATCAACAGCCTACACCTGGACGTGGAGTTGTTGACCACCCTTCTCTGGGTTTGGCCTTCAAGTCAATTCCTTATCCACTGAATGGCCAAACCAAACACATCTCTCTCCAACTTGGAGACCAGGATGTCATGTGGGACTGTGTCAAAGGCCTTGCAGAAGTCCAGGTAGATGACATCGGTCGGTCTTCCCTTGTCAACTGATGCAGTCGTAGAAAGCCACCAGATTGGTCAGGCATGATTTGCCCTTGGTGAAGCCATGCTGGCTGTCCTGGATCACCTCCTTGTCTTGCATGTGCCTTGACACTGCTTCCAGGAGGATCTTTTCCACAATCTTGCCAGGCACAGAGGTGAGGCTCACTGGTCTGTAGTTCCCTGGCTCCTCCTTTCGACCATTTCTAAAAATGGGAGTGAGGTTTGCATTTTTCTAGTCACCAGGGACTTCACCTGACTGTCAGGACTTTTCAGGCATGACAGAGAGAGGCTTGGCAGCTCCATCAGCCAGTTCCTTCAGGACCCTGGGATGCACAGCATCGGGCCCCATAGACTTGTACTTGTTCAGTTCCATCAGGTGGTCTTGAACCTGCTCTTCACTTACAGTAGGAGGGACTTTGCTCCCTCAGGTTCAGGGAAATGAAAGACTTGGGAAGCCTGACTGGCAGCAAAGACTGAGGCCAAGAAGTTGCTGAGTACCTCAGCCTTCTCCACGTCTGTCGTTACCAGTTCACCGTTCTCATCCATCGGAGGGGGCGCACTGTCCTTGGCCTTTCTTTTCCGTCCAACGTAACTAGAGAACCCCTTCTTGTCATTCTTTGCATCCCTTGCCAAGCTCAGCTGTATCCATGCCTTGGCTTTCCTGCCCCCATCCCTGCACACCCAGACAGCATCCCTGTGCTCTTCCCTGGCCACGTGTCCCTGCTTCCCCTGTCTGTGCATTTCCTTCTTGCACCCCAGTCTGACCAGCAGGTCCTTGCTCAGCCATCCCAGTTGGTATCAGCTCCCCTGTTTGAAGGGAGCACCAGGTGTTCATTACACAATCCCAACCGCATTAAGTGTCCTTTTTGGGCCAAAAATTACTCTGCCTTTCCTCACTCACACCTGTTTTTCCCTTTCTATCCTGTCCCTATGTGTACAGCTGTATCAATCACTGACTTGGCCATTTTAGTCCCTGAGGTCATTATCCTGGCAGGTAAATGCTGAAGCTTCCTGGCAGGGCAGTATGAGGTAATTTGTCATGTCACTTACAGCGGCAGATTCTGGATTTTCATCTCCAACCTATAAGGGAGACCTACAATGAATGTCTGGGTTCAAATGTACTTTTTGATTATTACCGAGAAAAACACAAACGCACACAAAAAAATGAGGCTTACCAATTAGATGCTCCGTGTTGTTTTTCTTGGGTGTCCCTCTCTTGGGATCCATCTCATTCTAGTGAAGTTCTGATCCCCTCACAAAGACAGCAGCATACCTTGAAACACCACAGCACTCATACAAAACGCAGAAGAGGGAAGCTCTGTGAGAGGAGAAATCCCCACTTGTACGAGAGCCCTCTGGGAGTCAGTAACCCTGGTGAGGATGGCATGTTTACAAAAACAAAGTCTTGCGGGTCACCGTTGCCTCTGGTGTAACTCCACGGCCTTCTGTGGCAGGCTTTTGGCTGGGGATGCACATGGCCCAGCTGGTTTTACACCCTACAGTATCCAAGCTGGAAATTATTTCTCTGGATCACAGTAATATCTGCCACCAGAGATAAAAACAAAAAGCAAGACAAAACAGAAAGAGAAGATAAAGCTAGTGGGTGTAGATTGAGTACTGTTCTTCTGTTGCTCACTTCTTAGTAGGTGAAGTCCCGCTGTCATGTGGAATATCTCTTCAGACATTTCTTGATACATCACAGTATGTCGAACCCTCTTGCACTAACCAATAAAATAAAAACCCAGTAGAACCATTTCAACCCCCAAGTCTTAAAATTTTCCCCCAAATAGAAGTGATCTTCTAAAACACTTTCCTTCCAGTACTGACATCAAACCAAGTGTAATTGGTCTCTCAGCAGAGAGTGACTTCTCAAAGGACACAAAACTGCTGCATGTAATGAGAAAAAATGAGGGGTGTTTTTTCATATGTAATTTACAAACTTAACTTATAGCTGCATCAAGTCTATGGTTGTTTTCTGTGGGCATCCATCATCTAGAGTACCTTGGAAGAGCTGGCTCCAGCTTCATGTAACATAAGTCTTCATCCACGTCAGTAATCACATTGGTCCCAGATGGGTCATTCAAAGCTGATTATTCCCCAGAGAACTCTTCCAGCTTCACAAAGACAGGAACCTACCCCCACTGAATGGGCGTTTTAAATCACTGTGAAAGCTATAAGCACAGCTTGCAAAACTGGGATTCACATGCTTATCGAAATGCCCTCCCTAACATATCACAGTATCTGTATGAAGTCATTTGTTGCATTTTCCCAATTATTTGGCCTGTCATGCTTAGGCTGCAAGACCAAACCTGTCCATGACAAAAATCCTACTAATAGGACAGCACAGGTGAAGAGTTAGAAAATGTGTGTGCTTTTAAGTATTTCACAAGGGAAAAATCTAACATGCAAAACTACCCCAACTTTTTTTCTTTTTTTTTTTTTTTTAAATCGACTGTTTTATGGAAAATGGCTTGTAATAAATGAAGTTATCTGAATGCTACAATCTACACAGCTGCTTACACTGTGAGATAGATGAGCAAAACATTAAAATCTAACAGAAATAATTGCTCCCTGCTGTTTTCTGAGAATACCCTGAGGTGCTTGTAAATATATCCCTTGAAAGGTGGCTCAAGCAGATGGTGTTTTTCTTTGATGTTGAGGAACATCACTGTACTACTTTGTGTTAACTTCCGCTGCACTTTTATTCTTTCATTTTCAAAAATTTGAAGTCAAACGTAGGGCAATCATAATCCTTTCTCCTTGGGGCTACGCTGGGAATGTGGATAACACAGTAACTAGCTCTCATGTCTTCAAGTGCAAAATACACGAGCACTGAAGCAGTCTGCAAGCTGGAATTTTACTAGTGCTGAACAACCTGGTACAGCTCTGCAGTACAGAGCAATACCACAAAGAAAAACAGCTCAAGTCCAAAGCCACTTTAGCAGAGCTTATCGACTTAGATGCAGCATCAGGTGAACAGTGGGTAGCAGCTGAGGTGTTTCTGCAGTGTTCTGATGTAGCTAACACAACTTTTATTCCTAAAACAGCACAAAGGCTTAGATTAGGTGATTTGGTGCTTACCTGTAAACATTCTGTTCTCCAACATTTCCCTGCATCAATCGCTCCATTTGCAAAATGTGACCAGTCCTTTACAGTTCAAAGTTTCCATCTACTTGCACTACCCATTGATATATTTGCATATCATGAGATTTGCATATAACATAGTTAGTTTGTCTTTCTATGATCTTTTTAGGCCCATACTACTCTTTCCCTCACATGGATCGGTGGCTTTGGCCACCCCTTAAAGATTTCTCAGCCTATTCCTCATCTGGCCCTGAACAAACACCAGCCTTTTTGCTTCAGGCTTCTCATTCATCTCCCTCAGATAAAAATTTAAAAGAAGGGGCAGGACATAGAGAAGATTAACATCTTATTGCTTATAGGAACATCCACACCTTGCTCCTCCTCCTTTAACGTGAAAAAGATGTCAGCTTTCAAGAGCAGAAAATGTGGAGATGACAGGAGAGACCCTTTGGCTACACTTCACTACAACATAAGTAAATACGAGAGAGAGTCAATCAAAGAGGTCCCTTACATCTCAGTCTAGAAAGGCAGACAATCTGCAAGAAAGTAAAAATGCTCATATCATGATAAGTTTCTTAAGCTACAACTGAAGTACCTGTAATAAACAGCAAAACCTGTAGTTGCAAACATAGTCCCAATACGTTCTCATGTTCTGAATGAAGGTTTTATTTCAAAGAATGTTTCACTGCACCTTATCTTTGAAGTCTTTCAGCATAGCTGAAATACAGCAGTAAGAAGCAACCAAACAATCAAATCACAATTAGTCCAGACTTAAGTCACACAGCAACAGTCCTTTCCCAACATAATCTCAGTGTAAGATCCTGCACAGTTTGCCTCAGGAGCGGGCTTTTCCCTGGCTTTTTAAAAATGGTGCTCAAGTAAGCATGAAAGAGCTCAGGACAAATCACCCCCTTCAGAAATTCCAAGGTTGGGTCACAGGAGTTTGCTTCAAGCTGCAGTGCAGAACACTGATTTTATTCCTGAGGAGAAAAAATTAATAAAAGACAATTTTACATCAGGAAAGACTTTTAAGAAATTGAAACTTACCTTAATCCTAACCACTTGACAGTTCAATTTACAATATCCTGTTCAACATGGTTCAGTAAGAAACAGAGAGCCCGTTCTAGAGAAAACACTGTTGAATAGTTTAATGCTTCTTAACCAATTTATTCACGTCTGACACTGATGACAAGCTCCTCTATCATGACACCAGCTGTGCATGAAATTCTCTTTTCTTGGTAAAGGACATTTCCCAGCAGGTAGGCACTGCTTATCAAGTACCTTGTTTTGGGAGAACATTTAATACAGTGGATATTTACTACTTCTCACCTGATTTCATTTGGAGAAACAAGGCTTCACCGTCTCTTAGGTATCTTTGAGATGTCTAAGGTTCAGACAGAAAAAAATCCACCACAAACACACAACCCATGACCATTCAATACATGTTTTCAGAAACAGACATACAAACTGCTTACATTTGATAAAGCAGGGCGTAACAGCTGATGTTTGGTACTTGTTTTAGAGAACAAGGTAAAGTGAGTTAATTTAAGTTTTTTGATTGCTTGGTTGAAACTAGGACTTAAATCAGCGATCAAACTCAGCACCTTGGTAAGGTTACAAAATAAATACTAATATTTTTATTTTCTCCTTCTCCAATTGATCTACAAATCTACAAAGAACAGCTTGTAAAAGGACTGAAGACAAAAGTACTGAAGGATGGTAGAAATTTTTTCTACAGATTTCTTGAGTCAAGAGGTAAGGCACTAACTTTACAAGCAGTTCAAAGTGGAGAATCATTAGAAATCAACAGCTTTCATGAAGTAAAAAATTGCGAAAATGCAACATATTTTAAGTTTAAAGTAATATGTTATTTTGATTATAAAAATGCAAGACTACCTCAATTGCTGACAAAGTATGTAGGACACTATTAAAGTTTTCTATCTAAACACTTCAGAGGGTATTTCTTTTACCACTCTTTAGGAAACCTATTTTTATAATTCAGGATATAATTCTCCATCATAAAAAACAGCATAAGTAAGACCAAACATGAGGAAGTGTCTTAGCAAAAACAAATTTATTCATCTATATTTTAAGCAAATAGGTAAATAGTCAGCAAAGCCTTTTTGCCATGACTGTAAACTTTTTATTTTAAAAAATTGTGTTAAAAACCAGTACAGGAATTTCCATTAATGTTCTAAAAAAGTTTGTTCACATCTTGAAAGAAAATACATTAGCAACATCTCCCAGCAGAATTCATCTTTAAAAAAGTAAAACTCTAGGTGCAGAGCTTTTCTACATTATAGTATCCTCTACGTTTTAATTTAACCACAGGATTGAATATCATTCTTCTCTATTATCTCTAAAACATGATCAAGAGTTTACCTTACATAGATGATATTCAATGATGTGTTACACATTGCCACAGGTACTAGCATTATTAAAAGAGTGCACAACTGAATTTCACTAACAAAGCAAGACCTTTCTATATACTGCATCATAACCCTTCCTAACCAATACAGTTAATTTAGCTATATGCCTTTAAAATCATGTACGTTTTCCAAGGAAAAATACTAAAAATCCCATGGTCCAAATTCTGCTCCCACTTACATTCACAGGATAACTTGTAAGCACCGTCAAGTTGTGGTTTATAGCAAAAAAGCTAAGAGAGAACCAGTGGGTTTGTGAATATAAGGGAGAGAAGAACTTGACACATGTCTGTAAACATTCACAAAAGTCTGCAGTCAAAAGTGCCGGATAGGCAGCCTATCCGCAGTACAATTATTTCATTCACAGAGAGATGTGGGGGCAGGGAAAATGTTACAGAACATTTTTTTAGATGCAAATTAAAAGGCTTTTTATGGACTTTGGAAAGACATATTTCCAGCTAGCTAAACCATACTCCAGTAAAATGTAATCCACTTCTATCCAAATACAATACAGCACCATCTCCTAGTTCTCCTGCTCAGATTCTGACAGAGTACTCAATTCAGCAGCAAGCCCATGACAATATCTCAAAGCGTAAGAATACCCCCAAACCCCTCTGATCTAGTCTCCCCTTAACATACTACTGATGCTAACAGGAGATCCTCACACATACAAACAAAAGATCTGAAGAACCATACACTGATCTTGATCTACGCACACACGAGAGGTGTGCAGCTAGACTAAAGATCGTCTACAGCTTTAAGTATCTAATTTCAGTCTAGATCTCATTCTATATTAACCACATATACCATACAAAACGTAACAGAAGAATAGGTGCTTATACACACTATTATGTATACTTGTTTTCCCCATTCAGTTTGATAGCCAATTGCTCTATTTACACAAATGCCTGTTTGAACGTTCTTGATCCTGTAAGAAACCAAACATTCGATTTATAAGACACAAGTAGAGTCAGGGATGCTCAGCAATTCACAGGATCAGACCCTGAATCAGTTAAATGCAATCACAAATTAGGTTTGACATCTGACACAGTTGCCTGGAATCATTTTATCCTCACATTTCCCCCTCTTTCCCCAATTCAGACCACAATCCCACTCAAGCAGAGTGCTTCCACTAAAGTGGAGTCAGCCTTCAAAGTGAATAGGATCAGGCTCTGTCAAGCAACCACTGCAGTCTTTAAAAATGTCTGGTATTTATTGCCATCCACTCTGGGGCAGACTTGTCTGCAGTGAAAATGGTGTTCCTGGTGTTGATGGATAGTTAGCAAAACCTTCAGGCTGAGCTGTATAGTTCTCCAGAGCAGAAGCAGAGTGTGCCTTCAAGGAAGAGAAGAAGTTAGGAAACAGCACAGATAAAAAAACAAACAAAAACCTAAATCAAGCAAAATTTCAGGCACAATACCGATCATACTCAAGCCAAAACAAAAAAAAAATACTTAAAGTTTAATCTGAAGTATGCAAAGAATGAAGACGAGCAATGCAGCTATATGCATGTGTTAAACTGCAGTGCAATTATTGCTCTGAAATACCAGAGTGAGAAAAGCAGTTGGATTAAGAGGAAATATGAAGAAGCATTATTGGCATTTATTTTTCAGTGTAGGAAGCCACAGCTGATCTGGAAGACATAGCTTAATTAGAAGCTGTAGTATTTCACAGACTCTGAGCCTTCTTTATCTACATTGCTCAAGTGTTCATTTCAGTGACTGTAACTTGTAAACAAGAAAAACATTTCCTCAATGCAATCTGCATACTTTGATCTACACAGAATAATTTCCTGAGCTGGAAAAGCAACATGGCTGAGATTAAGTCATTTGCTTCTTTTGATCTATTTCCTCTGATATTCAAGAGGTATCTGATAGTATTCTGCATATTGAACATTATTAGACACGTGCTCCATCTCAAAAATTCATGTGTCACAGAACAGAGAAATCATCAATTTGAGACACTTAACTGTCTGTTCTAGTATTTTGTATGGAAGGACAGAAATTCTACCAGAATCCTTAATCTGTACAGAAGCCCTTTTAAACAAAAGACAAATCAAACATCTAAATTATCTAATACAAACTCTGATGATAGCTTCAGTTAACCTCTGTAGGCTGCTGACTGCAATGAGTTGCTTCATGAACAAGAGAGATGATGAAACTACACATTACCTAAAGCCACCTCAAGCTTATATTATGAGGACTATATTTGTGGGAACTGTCAAGACAAAGGCACAACAACAGCAAACACAAATTCAATAAAATCTGACTGTGGATGTAGAGAGGCGCATAAAGACAAAGTGGTTTTCCAAAGTATTAAAATATCAGACTGGAACTGAGCTCAGATTTTGCAACTACATGGTCAGCTCAATAGATTTAACATAAATCTAAACAAAATTTTTACTCTCCTGCCTTCTCTTTTTTTCTTTCACGCCTCATTTTACAAAGAATTTTCAGAAATAGTTTAATTACATGTATAACCTCCAGCAGCACTGTATATTGATTGGTCTCCCCAGACCTTCAGTAAAAAAAATCATCTGAGTAGTTCTTTTTCATCATCCTTGTAACTGTTTCCCAGACAGGTTAGAGGTTTTAACCATTTACGTATTTAAACTAATTCCGAGAAGTTGACACTGAAGTACAAACTGCTACTGGAAGGAGAACAGTATTAACAAATAGGTACATTACCTGTAGCAGTGCCGACTGTGCAGCCGCACTATGCTGCAATTCCTGTAAGGAAGATTGTGTGGCACTTTGAGGAAAGCCAGGGATACCAGGGAGAGATAAAAGACCAGGAAAAACTGCATTTCCCGGTGTCTGTAGTCCAGAAGTCAAACTGAAAGAAATCAAGATGTGGCTGTTACTAGGAATATCTGCATGACATTTTATCCTATCTTCCTCTCTGTATAACCTTATGTCTATATAAATTGGAAAGGCATCTCTTTTTCTAAACCTCGTAAAGGCCAGAACTTCCAAACAGAAGCCCACTCGCTACCCACCTACAAATTATTCATGCACACACAAACCAAGACTGTCTGGAACACAATGTGCCTAAGAAGGGAACTCATAAATTTTTGCACCTTGCCTGGGCCTACTATTCACACACAAACACCTTTGTAGACAGAAGTTAATGATAAATACTTCCTTAAAATATAGGAACATCTAGGAACATCATCTGCTATTACCTGGATATGTCAATGGATGCCAGTGTGGAATCCATTCACGTAAAGGCCTAGGAGGTGCCAAGTATCCTCATCTGGGACATAAGACTACTCAGCACCTCACTGGATTAGACTGTGGTAACCAGAATTACCAAGAGCAACCTATTCAGTAACTACTATATTAGCTTCTAAAGACAGGTGGCAACGTACTGGTGAACTAAGTTTACAAATTAACTGTAATTACTAACTGTGACTGAAAATAATGTCTATGCATAAAGTAAAATCACGGTTTTGCTCAAGAGAAAAAGAAATGGTTCTGACCTCCTTCAGAAACAAAACATACCCAGCCTGTGCAACAAGTGCAGAGTTGAAGTTTGAGCTAAAGGCCGAGGCAAACCCTGGCAGGACCGGAGCCGGAGATGGGGCTGTGGCAGCTGCCGGCAACGGTGCAACTGCTGCTACTGCAGAAGATGCCTGGAGGCCAGGGAAAGAAGGGAGAGCAGGAGTGACAGAGGGTGTGTTAGAGACAGGAAAACCAGGGAAGGATGGGTTTGATGATCCCAGAGGTCCCTGGGCAACAGAAAAAAGGGAAGGGACAGCACTGGACAAGTTAAGCGAAAAGGGTGGAGCGGAGACTGTTGCTGAGGCGGCGAGTCCTGAGAGTACGGCGGCTGTGGAACTCACATGAGGGGCAGACACAGCTGAAGCAGTTGTAGACGGAGTAGCTAACAAAGACCCTGGGAGAGTGACGGGTGGCGTAAGTGCTGGATTACCAGTAAAAGCAAAGTTACTGGTTAGAGACGTGAAAGGAGGAAGTCCATTAAATACGGGGGCAATGGGAGCAGTGGAGCCATGGGGGGCGAGGGAAATGGAAGCCAGAGAACTGGAGTTGTTTAGAGGAGCACTCAAGGAGGAGAGACCTGACAGTGCTGGATTCAGGGAACTGGGTAAACTGACTGGCACTGAAGCTGCTGAGGTGTACGCACGCCCAAGCGCTGACAGTCCTATAGTGCCATGAGAAGGGCCAGCTGAGTGAGAAGGACCTTTGAAGGCTGAGAGGGTAGGACTCATGGGTTCTGTTTTGACTAGAACTTGTGGAATACTTGTGGTAGCTGGGGCTGATGAGAGCTGCTGGTCAGGATTAGTAGGGCTCGTGCCATGCAAGAGGGAGGCTGATGAGCCACAGTTGACTGGCATAATCGATGGTGAAGTGGTCAAAGGTGACTGTGCAGGCAATGTTGGAGGAGTGGAACTAGAATTGGTCACAGATGGGGATGGAAGACCTGGAAAAATGGCCAGCCCGGGTGTGGAGGAACGCTGTGGGGTGGGGGTGGCTGATGGAGTATAACATTTGTTGACAGAGGAAGTGGGAGGGTCAGAGCTTTGATTAGCTAGAGCAGATAAAGAAGCAAGCTCACTTGTCATAGCAGAAGGTAAAGCAGATGAATTGATTAATGAAGTGTCATTTGATGTCAGAAATCCTTTTAAGACAGACAAAATTGGGTTAGGCAGGCTAAGTGAACCAGGAATGGTGGTGGCAGGAGAATTAGCAACTGTAGAGGGAACAGGACTAGAAATCCCTTGGACATTGGGTGGCAAGGACAAAGGGAGACCAGCAAAAACTGATGACAATGGAGTGGGGTTGTTAGCTGAAGCAACTGAAGAGGTTGCAGAAAAAGGGAGGCCAGCAAATGGTGCAGTAGCAGATGCAAACGCTTCATTAGGTGCAGGTGTGGCACATGGTGTAGAAGAACCTTGTGGAGCTGGTGTAGCAGTGGGTATAGAAGCCAGCCCAGAGAAAACTGCAGGGATGGGTGTAGAGGTAGCACTGTGAACAGATGTGACAGGAACACCAGGCAATGAAAGGGATTTGATGACAGTCGGGGTTGGGGTGGATGGCTGAGATGTATGGATGGAAGAGGAGACCTGTCCTGGGAAAACAGGAAGGACAGGGGTAGACATGTTCATCCCAGAGATGAGTGGAGTTGCAGGTGCTAATGGATGGCTTATTGCCTTGACAGGTGATGGGGTAGGGACTGGAGTAGCAGCAGGTGTTGAAGGATTAGAACCATGAGGAGTAAAGAGCTGATTCGCTTGTGCAGAAAAAGCTGCAAAGAAACAAAACTGGTAAGAATACTTGAAACTGTCAGAAATGTTTGAAATCAACACAAAACACATTTTATACAGCATTTCAAAATATGATACACAGGCAATAGCTAACATACAACGTCTATATACAAAAAAATCCACACTGGAAACAAAACGGTATGTACGAACACATCACACAAGCTGTACATGACATATGCTACCACTTCTCTTTAGAACACTTTGCGACATTTACCACCTCTTCATAATCTCATGCAAGACAGTTGAGATATTCACGTATACTCCATAAGAATAGTTAAGCGATACAGGTAAACACCCTCCCTCTGATCCCTAATATCTAGTGGTACCCAAACCAGATCTAACATTCCACTGGCATCAGATCACCTGGGCTCCTCTGCATTCACTCTCACTGAAGGTCAGAATTTCCTTCAGAACCAGTTAATTCAATGTATCATGATTTCAGAGAAGTTTAGTCAACATCTGAAGAAAGCTGATTTCAGGTGCTGGTATTTTTCTTTCTTTCAAACCAGGTCATTCTCTTCACTGTGTTTCCTTCATACTTTGATTCTAAGAAGGTACACTTTTAAATTCATGTATCACACTACAGTATTAAACTAACATTGGCACTTGACCTTCTCAACAAGTATTTCTGGAAGTCTGAAGTCAGGCGTCTATAATTGAGGCAAGCACCTGACACTAGGAGTATGGACTTATATCAACCCTACAAAGCAAGTAAAAGAGACATCAGTCAAGCTGAAGGAAAACAGGGAGGCACACGGCTAACAGGGCTGTGGAGATTTGGCAGAAAAAATGCCTTTATGAACACTGGCACAAGAAAAACCTGATATCTCTACATCTAGATCCTTGTGGAATATGAACGTGTTGATTAACCTCAAATAACCCTCATATTTTATTTTACTTTTAAAGTGGTCTAGCTTGCCAATGGTCTGCAAGCAGATCATTGATCCAACCAGCCAAACTCAACACCGTAAATCTAAAATAAGCTAGATTTCTCTCTCATCTAAATTCTGTGCATAAACAAAAAAAAAAGTGGAATATTTAAAATCCTGGACCTAAATTGATACAACAAACTCTTATTTTATTATGTATCTTGAAACTCTAAAATGAGTAAGCTTGCAAACAAACCACTTCCTTGTATATAGTCTTTTCCAAAAACCTAGACCTAGATCACTCCGCTCTGGATGCTGTCTTTTCCTTCGTTTCCAAGTTGAATACTCTCCTAATGATCACTGTTTTTAATCCAGTCAGCTGAGATAATCACCAAAGAAACACAGCAGCAACAGAGCTGTTACTGAATTTCTTCTCCTAAGCGGCTCTTTTACTCCTTACAATATATTGATTTACCTGTATAAACTACCTTTTCAATGTCACATGTAAATTCATGCACACTTAAAGGGTATATATGAATAAAGTGATTCTTTGAAATAGCGACCTTTCTGTAGAACCATCCCTGGGCTTAGAGGAGAAAAGACAAAATGTAACTTTTTTTTTCCTCCGGAAATATTTACAGGAGCTAAACTTATCTAGGTCATGTTATCTATTTTGAGTATTTGCTAATACGTCTGACTCAACATGTAGCAGATTCTTAGTTTGTATTTGTCAAAGTTAACAAAGTTTTATCAAACGCTTTGTATAAGTAGCTCAACGTCCAATTTATTATTTGTATTATATCACCTCAATCCCCAAACTTCAGTACACTATGTACCACACAAATACAGACCAAAAAATGCACAATTCTCTTCTGAAAAAAGAACTGGAATTTAAAGTGTAAGACAAAATTGCAGGACACGTACTTGGATTTAACAGTTAAGACATTCTACATACGAATTTCAACAAACAAAGAACAAAGAATCTCTCTTCTGTATTCCTAGTCATCCATTGCAACTAATATATGAAATTAAAAAGTGCATAGATTTTCAAATAGATGTCTGAGGTTTTTAACAACTGTAAAAAATACTGAAGTGTTTCAGTGCACTACATTGCAAAGCATATCTTGATTTAACTTTTTGCATTTCTTACATACATATATAGATACTTAAGAATATAAAACTTAATGAGCTAACACAAAAGGCCAGATTTTAACTTTTTAATACTTTCAAGTGTAAAACACCTAAAACGAATTTTTATCAGTTTTCAAGAGATTCTCTTGCAACAGCAATTAAACACATAGATCCTTATGGAAATCCTACTAAACAAGTAAGTTATTTACATTTTCAGAATAATTAATGGGGTTACAAACAACACAATAAACCCCCTGCAGATTTGCAATTTACCTTGATTTTGGGAAGGTTTTGCCTGGCTGGAAAGGTCCTCGTTTTCTAAACAGAGAACAACAGCTGATTATTTAAAAGCAAATGGAACTCTAGCAATAAATGATCCAGTCAGAACAAGGAAGGAGGAGAAAATATCATCAACATTTTTAAAGCTATGCATGCTTTACCTGCTATCACTTGATTAGCAGTGTATGGTGGAGGAGCTGGTAAGCCTGGAGCTATGACATTAGCCATTGGAACTAAGCCAGCATTGTTGTAAGCACCTAAAAGAAGAAATGCAATATACACCTTAGTTGCCAGAAGAACATGTATATGAATGACCTATTAAATGTCTTTCCTTGGAAAGAACATTTTCAAGATTATAAGACATTACTTCACCAAAGAGCCAGAGCTGTTAATCATTCAGGCTGCTGCCAATGTCTGCCTGAGTGACATGCACTGTGACCCAAATTTTACTAAGGGCAGTTCTCCCATCATTTTTTACAACAGAACCAAGCAGAAACTGAAATTAAAATTTTGCACCTTGAAAGAGCCTGAAAAAGACAGGTTTCAATTGCTTTCACTTCCATGCTGCCTGAAAAACTTAAAGGGGAGACAAGAATCAGAGTGTCTGCAGCATCATTTGTTCTTTTTCTATTCCTAACTTAAAGGCTGTTGCAACCCTTCGTTTAACATGAAAGCCTTTACAAAAAAAAAAAAAAAAAAAGAAAGAAAAAAGCCAAACATACCAATGATCATGCTCAGCCCTCCATCACTAGTGAGAAAATTCAGAGAATGATGTCACATCTCTGTGCATATCAAATTCTTAATCTACCACTCTTCAATATTTCTTTAAATGTGAAGAAATCAAAGTAGGATAGTAGATGATTTTTATATAAAATGCTTATTGTATTAAACATGTCAAAAGTAACTTTTTTCCCCTCCTTATTCTTTGGAGCAACTTGAACTGCTGTTTGATAGCTATGGTATACAGTTCTGATGAAGAGTACAAGAATTTAACTCACAGTAATATAAATACAATTCACAATGGTCCTGAATGAGTATCTTAAGAGTATACAAACTTATGCTCCATAGGAAAAAGCACCACTTGAAAAATACTCAAAGTGCAGTAATTTAACATAAAAAAAAACTTTCTGATTTCATAGTTTCATAGAAGTTCTTCCTAATGTTATGATTTCTTGCAGGACAACTCATGATCCAAAATCAGAGAAGTAACTAACAATCACTGTGTCATGGAGGAAGCAAATATTATACCAAAACATGTAAGAGGCAGAAAACAAAACTTCATCCAACTTTTTTTGCCCATTGCTTGAATCAGATTCAATAGTTTCAAGTCATTAACTGCAATCTCATTAAACACAATTTTATATATATGTATGTATGCACGTATCATTAGCCATCAGTTCCCTTGTCACAAGGGTTTTCTAAAACCATGTTGCAGTTTAATAAGGCCTTGAGACGATAAAAAAACTATTCCATATCCTAAAATGTACTAGTATTTATGTCCAGTCACAGGCCAAATTTTGTGCCCTAACCTATTTTGCATAGGATTTATTTAATATAAATTTGAACTGGTCTGCAAGTTTCCTGTACAGTTTTTGGAGAGCAAGCCATTTCTAGGGCACAAGCCATCAGACTTTAGCTGCTAGTACTGCCCATTTTTCTGGACTGATATAAAGAGATTTGTAGACGTTGAGTTGGTTAGATGACTCACCTTTCAATATGCTTGCCAAATGGTCTATCACGCTTTCTCATCAAATGCCTTAAAAACTCCCTGAAATTCCTAAAACCAGTGAAAAGCAAGCTTGCAAACCAGAGCACTCTTCACTTTGCAGTACAGAATTGCAAGATCAGAAAAAGTTTTCAGCTGCTGCACAAAAAAGACTGCAGCCTGCCTATATATAAGTACTCCAACCTTCTATTCCAAAGAAATGTCAGTTTAATAGTACTGCAAGCAAAGTCTTCGTCACTCATTTGTGTCACTTGCTAGGAAGAGCATTTAGGCAGATCAAGTCCAGTTGCAGGTGAGACAAGTGCTACCAAGTGCCTTGAATCAAACAACTGATGCAGCAGAACAAAGAGAGGAACATAGAAAGAAAGGCTCAATCTTGCCTAAAGCACAAGGATAGGAACAGGCAGACCAAACGTGCAGCAAGGGCAATCGTTATATCCCTTCTGAGACTGAAATCTACATGCCTAAAGTTTTCTTTTATGAAACTGTGTTCCATTGTGATAGACAGGCAGCAGAGTGCTTTTACTGAAGCTAACTGAGAAACAAATTACTGCCACCCAGCAAGTTGCTACATCTTTCCACCTAATTCAGTGCTGTGCCTGACCATATCCTAAGTTTGGCACAATAGCAACAAGTTAACAGACTTGTCAAGCCAAAATTCAAACCTTGGTCAAACATTAAAACAAAGACACAGCCCTAGTCTTGTCCAACACACATGCCTCCCATAAATGAATTACTCTGGCATCAGAACAGGATTGGTATTCTTTCTTATGATGTTAATGTTCAAAAAAGAATTAAATTTTATCTTTTTATCAACTCTGCATTCATGAAAAAGAGGTAGAAGCCGGTATTCAGAGCGTGCTTACGGAGCACAAACCCATTTCAGAAACAGTCAGAGAAACCGACGCTTAATTACTTAAAAGGCAAATGCATGAAACAATAGTATCAACCTAAAACACACAGAAGTCTTACTTGGTGCAATAGTTGCATGTGGCCGACATGGTGGGATGGGGTATGGAACAGGTTTGTGAGGATTGTAGGTTGATGGAGCCTACATAAATAAAAAACAAACAGAAGAAGCAATAATGAAAGCATTACCTAATATTTTGCAGAAAGCTAACATTTAGATAGTACTACAGGCAGCTGTTCTTCATAGTAAAAATATTTATGATATCAAATTCCTTTGCAATATCTACAATGACTGCAAATATTTCATTATTTCTGAAGAGAAGGAAACAAACATCACTAGTACAACTTTAGATTTTAACGTAAACCTGAGCACCGGTGGGAAAGGGAACTCCTTCCTGTAGTCTTCACACTCTGCAGTCTTGGACCGATTTCCCATTTTAAAGATAAAGCAGATTTAAAACTAATGAATGCTGCCTTTAAAATAATACAGATCAGTGGGAAATATCTCATAATAAAAGTGGAAATAAAACATTAGAACAATACTTCCAAATAGTATTAGCTTCTTTGAAAGTTTGTCCTACATGCTTAAAAACATTGAAATATAGATCAGATGTGTTGTTCAGAAAAAATAACCTTCTCCTATAGCACTGCCATAATTCACACTTCCAAGATGCATTTTTATGTTCATGTAGCGAAACCCCAGAGACTGTAATATAAAATTGCAGATATTTGTGCCTAAAGCTTCTACTAGCTCATGACAGACTACTAAAACTGCTTTTAGTTTTCTCTTCTGCTACTGTAGTTTAAATTCTGCTTTTGAATGCATGCATGCTGTATCCACTAGAGAATCCTATTCCCTGAAGATATAATACAGAGTTTGATTCTTTTAAAGTTAAATAAAAAAAATTCTAGGTCATATTATCTTTATTATAAAAGCTCAGTTTTGCCGCTCTTCTTGAAACATAACAGTATTTCATATAAAAGCCTTATTAAATCTGCAGTTGAATTTTTTTTTTCTTAAAAGTTTCATTTATTCATTCATTTTTAACACATACTGGTTTGGATGGTCCAAGTATGCGGGCTGCTATTCCCTTTCCTTCATTAGTACACTCTTCTGTGTCCTTTTTGACAGGGGTTCCCTGAAACAAAAGAAAATTAACTATTAGGTATTAATTTAGAAATAAATAGTGCTATAGAATTTCTGGCATATTTGCCTTATTTCTAAACTACATCCGAGTTTTTGAATATTCTGAAAGTGACACTTAATATCTGTTAAAAAAATAAATTGTGTTCTAGGCTTGTTAAATGTGAAGTATGTAACACTGGGCTTTTCTTCTAAATAGGTGCATGGTAAAACAGTCCACATTTCTGACATAATTAGAATTCTGAGTTTTGACCTGTGGTCACGATAACTTACATTTCCATTCCTTGAAATGTTCTCAGGAAATACTCAACTTGGCTGTTCAAGAACTACGCTAAGATTATCAGTAGTAATGTAGTGACCATATCAGGCCATCTTACTTACCTACCAGGAAGGCTCCTTATATCTCTTCTGATTCTGCCAAATATTGCTATAGTTTATTTACCATGTTTTTCCTTACAAGAACAGTATCTTATTTATGCAGTAATCTTTATACAAAGCAGCACAGGAAGAATGCACAAGTAAAAATAATGCAAATACACTGTGAAAGTGTTATGGGGTACTATAATAAAAAACATTGCTTTCAATTCCACTCCTCCTTACATGTATACAAATCCTAGTTTGGTTATACTATAATGAATCGTAAATCAAGAATGCTGTGAAAAGCAAAGGCATAAGATTGTGCTTACTGGAAAAATTCCATTTATACGGCTTGGTTTGCCCTTGGGATAAGGATTGCCAGGAATCATACCACACGATGATATCATAGCATGAGGAGCCTTACAACCTGTTTTTGAAGCCTGCAAAATAATCAAGAAAGGTCATTATTTGCTATCAAGTTCAATGCTTTAAAGAAATACATTAATATTTCATGACATTTAGACTGCATAAATCGATCTACAGGGAACAACTCAAAGCTTTGTCTCTATCTGTCAGATCTTGCCAAGTAGTCCTTGTGAGGTTCTGCCAAAGTCCGCTTTGCTTTGAATAACTCTACTCAGCCCACCTCTGCTTGTACTGAACTTAGGGTTAAGCACTTGGTGTTCTCTTAAACAAATCCAGACTATTTCCTCAAGTATTGGTTGTTTCTGTACCTATTTTCCACATTATTCTAATGTCTGACAAAAACTTCCCTTTTTTTTCCCATGTATTACATAGCTCTTTTCTTTTTGCAGCTGGTTCTTTCAGCCTGCTTTCCACCAGTTGTTCCCAGCAGTCCTCATGGAAGTCTTCACCCTGCAGTGACCATTAAGGATGCAAACAATACCGTATTTGACAGAATCAAGGAAACTAGAGTATCTTGACTACCTGCTCAAGAATTCTTCTGCACCTTTTCTTCTCTGACATATTAATTCTGAACAGATCTTCAATAAGGCGGTAATTCTGAGCATCAACAATGTTGCTACAAATAAAAACAATGACGAACGATTACTATCGTTTCATATGCTTATCAGAAATAATGCACTACTGAAAAGCCAGTATCCAACAATACGTTAAAAAGCATAATTAGTTCAGGTCATAATGTTACTATTATTATTAAAACAAAAGGCTTAAGTATGGACTTCGTACCTATAAGTGAAACACGGTATCAAAATTGCTGATGAACGTGGAACAATGGACAATGATGGCTGGACTTTACGGTAAAAATAACTATGCTGACAAAATGGATTTTGCGTCACAGCATTTTGTTAGAAAATTTTAATTACTACTAGCAAAAAATTCCCAGCACAGCAGAAAAAAAGCACCAACTAATGAGTTTGTTGCTGTTTCTTAGTAGACTGGTAGGGAAACAAATTTTCATCTTATTTATTCCATAATGGAAAAGATGAAACCCCTGGCAATTCTATCCACGTTCTGCAGAGCTAGTAAAACTCCTCAGATACCTCCAAAAACTACCCTTCCTTTCTCCTTGGTCCTCTCCCAAAAATAACACTAGACACACCAAAGAGAACAACAAAATTTGCAAGTACAGAACGCCTAATGCCTGATTCCACCTGCCTTTTTCAAAACCCTGACCACAGCACATTTACTGCTGTCAAACATCACACCCCCCACCAAGCTACTGGAAGCACAATACAGCTGCTTAAAGGACAAATTATCAAAGGAGGAAAATATTAGAATAAATGGAATCAGCAGAATGTTGAACAAAGCCAAGAAAAATACCTCAAAGATGGTATTAAAATATGAATGATCACACCAGCTGAAGTGTAACAACAAAAGAGCCTATGAGCTCCAATTCCATTTCAAGAAGCAAAACAGGTTAGTTTATTATGCCACTGAACTTCCTCTAGGCTACCCTGTTTTGCTTTGGTTTGAAGAGACTAGGAGCATTCATACAGATTCTCACAGCTCAACTCCAACTGTAAGGTCATGCCTATATCCTCAATCTTATTTGTTGTATGGATACCTATATCACAAATCTGTATCCCCCCAAATGTTCAAGCCAGCACAGCATTCATATGCAAGGCAGACATACCAAATGCAAAAAAAAAACCACCACCACCACCAAAAAACAAATAGAAGAGTTCCAATATAAACATGTGTAAAAGGTAGATCCTTTGAAGCTGCTATGCATAGTTTAAAAAAAAAACAACACACTTTCCGTACAAGCATACATTTAGAACATCTATACATCTTTTACAGACATTGGATCGATAAACCAAATATGTCAATTTAAGAGAAGTATTTACTTAACTCATTTTTACATATGTAATACTTAAAGGACTTCAAATGCAAAAGGGTAAATACTCAGAACACTCTGGTCTCAAGCCTTTTACATTTCAGTAAGCAGAAATAGGCTTAAGGCCCTCTTTACTCTCAAAAATATTTAAAGACCACTGTAAAAATACTAGCAGAGCAACACTTTTCCAGCAAGCAGAAAAGGCATACACAAGACTCAGATGGAATTCTGCACAATGTCTGCTTCTATTTCTTCTTTTACAGCCCCATCAATAATGGATATGTGCTTTCCCTTAACTGGCCACAGTTCTTCATTCTAGAAGTATATCACGTTTTACATACTCAAACGTTAGCAAAATACAATATATACATCATAAGGAAATACAGCATGAGAGGTACTTACGAAGCTAAGATTTCAAGGGCGATAAGTTTATCTTTACTGAACGTGAAGCAGTTGAGAATATTAACCATTTTTGATGCAGGAACTGCCACTATTTTCTGACAAGCAAGCGAGAAAAAAAAAGTGGATATAAAACAAGGCACTACAATTACTTTAATTAGAAATGACACTCAGTAACAGCTTTGTATCATGTATTTCAGCAAACAATTAAATATTTATTTAATTTCTGTGAAGGAGATTCTATGTGCTAAATCCTGGAAAAGGAACCCTGCAAAGCACTTGCCAAAAGCAGAGGTATTAGGAAAGTTAACAGTAGTTAGAGGGCTACATCTATTCTCGTGATACACAGGAAAGTCAAAAATACTTTAGTGAGAAAAAAATACCCTGGTTAAAAGTATGAGATTTCATAGAAAAAAAAAGATGAGGAAACTCTGAAGATCAAAGGGTAGACCCATCAGTTGCAAAAGCACACATCACAAATTTAAAATGAGATTAAAAGAGCAAACATACTCCACAGAATGATTCCACTACAACTTACATGTTGTAAAGCCTTTATTGCCTTGAGCTGTGGTTCAGCCCAGGAAAAGTATCTCAGTAACTCAACGACCTGCAACAGAAAAGCCATCAATTAATCTTTTATGTATATTCAAAAATGATGCTAATAGCATCAATATGATCTTTCCATTCTTTGAATACAGTGGTATACAGCTAAAAACACAAACCTGTCTGTGATATTTGACTACCTCAGTGCCTATCAATATCTAATGTTCTTTTTATGTCCAAGTAGGCTCCTAAATAATCACCCTATGTCATGAGATTATATGAAAGTATTTAAAATAGATACGTATTCCTCTTTATGTATTTCTATATATGCACAATTGCCACAGTATGACAATAAAAAAAAATAAGTTTTTTGTAAAAAGCTTATTAACATGCACTATCTCAAACAGCATATTTGCTAAGCATGCATAGAAAGCAAAGAAACGAACAAAAAAATCCAGATAGGACCAAAATAACAGTTGGGTACTTATTGTAATACACCAGTTTAGAAGATACATGCAAAATAATCCCAAATTCCATGATTAATTTCCCCAATTTTCCTCACACAAGAGGAGCTAAAATGCAATGGTTTTGATAACATAAAATAACTTAGTATTACTTTTAGCAGATTAATGTTGATATAATAATTAGAAATTTTATCTCCCTAGTTAATAAATAAAAAAAGTGAGTATGATCAGCCTCAGTATGACCGGAGATGCAGTCTTTCTGTACTACTGAACACACAATACCAACAGCTCCCATTAAATCCATGATAGTGTTGACTTTTACCTGTTCACTAGAGAAGTATCCATGAACATATTCAATAGCTTTTAATTTGTACTCAGTCAATACAGCCTAGAAGATACAGGGGGAAAAAAAAAAAAAAAGACAAGACACATCAGTAGCCCCTCAAAATTAAAATTATAGCACAATCATCTGTTAAACTATTAATCTAAAAAACATACCCGACCTTACAAAATGACCTTTGCATCAATTAACTGCAGTATTTTTAAGTGACGCTATATTCCTCAGTGAATTAAGGGAACAATGAAAAGCAGAGGGAGGTCATTTAATTTTTCTGTTTTTAAAAAAATACTATTTGGGGGTTTTATTTCATTTCACACTGTTTTTTAGGTTAAAGCTGAACTGAAAGAACATCATATTCATTCTTCCTTTTGCCCCTACAGTTTACATCAACGTTACGCTAAATAAGATAATACAGTTCATTATTCACTCAGTCCCTTTGTATGTTCCCATAACATAATTAGCAGAGTATCTTACTGCAGTGAATTTATGTGGAGACTGGGTAACAAGACCGGATGGACAGAATTAAGTACTTCAGAAAAGTGATGTTGTCTTATCATTACCTTCCCACAATTCAAACTTGAATATGCAACCGCTAAAACGAAGGAAGCAAGGTAGTTTAATGCAGTACTGGCCTCCACTTTTGACTTGGTGGTAAGACAGTTTTGTTGACAATCACACGGGCCAGCAGCCGGGGTTGCCTCCCTCTGTTCGTGCTCAGCTCACTGGTACATGTGCAGCGCAGGAAGAAGACAGGACACCTTTCTTCTCCAGTTTCCAAGCCCCCCATCTATCGCTAGCTCTCATGCTAAATATCCTGGTCATCTCCAGCTTCATCCACACCCATTTCTCTTTTCCCCAACTGCATAGCATAGCCCTAAAACCTCTCCCCTACTCTTCCTGGTTTTTGTCCCTTGTTCCTCCACACAGACAGAAATGAAGGTCTCCATCACTGCAATCTGTCCGTAGGAGCACAGCTGCGCAGAAACACACTTGCACACTGATTGAGGCAAACCCCTCTAGCTCATTAAGAGACCAACACTACCAGAAACACTGAAGCCACAGGGGATTCAGAGCCACTTCTCCATGATCATTTTTAATTCTCTCCCATCCTTCTCTTCCCATGTACGGGGAAAAAAAAAAAAAAAAAGAAAACTAGCATGTCACGTAACAATTTCTTTACCAAAAGAAATGTCAGTCCTTAAATCAACAACAGAATGACTTCATAGTAACAACAACACCAGAAAGCACTGTTGTTTTGAAAAGGCTATTTTATTTTGTTAATAATCCTAAACATGTACGGGGAAAGATGGCACTAAGCTGCACATTAAGACATTTGAATAATTCTTTCCTGCTAATTGTGAGGCTGAAAATGAAATGTACCAACACAAATTACTTGTGAGCCAGATAATAAATACGGTTCTACTCCAGAGCTAGACTAAGTTTAAACAGAGAGCTACCAACAAAGATTTACACTGATACAGCACAGCTAGTCTTAACAGCACAGTGCTGATCCTTAAATGAACCGTAAATTCAGTTTACGGGAATACAGGCAGAGAGCATACAGGAAATATAATTGCCTGCAATCACATGTCATAACCCCTTTTGTCTGAAGTATTTAGTAATCACAGAGCATATTCTGAAGGGCTGCAATGCAGACATGATGTTTGAAATATTACTCCTTCCCACCACCAATTCTCAGAAAAAGTACTTCACGTGCCAAGTTGCTCCTTGATTTTTTCCCCAAATTTTCCATAAAATATCTTAGACTAGGATGGAAGTCCACACCCTGAAATCTCTTAATCTGTCATTTTTAGATGGTTACACAGCATAGGTATACGTACCCCTAAACCAATCTGTTTTATAAAGGGGTGTTTAAGGCCCTACACAAAAAGCAAGCAAGTGCTGTGGTGCTAAGGAAGCCCATCACTGGGGCTCTGTGCAGGAGTGGTTTGTACCTCGGTGTACCCCAGAAGGACACTACTCCCACTGCAGTCACCATGGCCCTGAGCAGTGGCTGGACCGAACCTGCTCTCTGTAGCAGCCCAGTGTCTGCAGGTAAATACCCCCTCCTAGACAGCTCATGGTAACAAACTCCTGGGACAAGCCCTTCCTTTCCTTACCACGACAGCTTTACCAGCACACTAGTGACATACATCACCCCTAGTTAATGTTTCAGCTACAGCAAAACGCCTCACCCCAGGTTTGCACTTCCCACACAAGGCATGAACCATCCTTTTATTCGTCTCTCAGTTCCTGAAGGATCCAGACTTTTTTTCTACCTCCTTTTCCACTTCCAGCAGTTGGGGAACTGCCCCAAACATGGACCTCTAGTTTCTCTGTTAAAAGCAGGCCTCTGTGCACAAAGAAGTGAGAGCATCTGCCAGACATCTCTGGGTTTGCGTCTCTGCATCCCACATCAACCAAGTATTTTGCTCAGGGCATTTTCAACAGGAGATGCACAAACAGTCCAGACAGGGGACCAAAATGCAGGACTCCACATCCTGGAGGAAGGCGTGCACATGCTCCTGAGCAGGGGGAGATGGCAGAATGCAGCTTAGTCATCAGCCCTCTCACACGTTATGTGTTTTTATCTCCTAAATACAAAAGGTGTTATATGAAATACACCTCACATTATAAGCCCACTTCTCCCTGTGGACAAAGCAAATGCCCCCCCCTCACTTAAGAACTATTCGGTTAGTTTGGCTTTTCATCCTCCTCTACCTTGACAGAAAAAAATTCATGGTAACTTATTCCAGTGTTTATTTCAGATGAGCACTTTTTCAAGTACATCTTGTCCATGCTTTCAGCACTAAACTAACATCATCTCAGTTTTCCAAGAGAATAAAAATATCTCAAACAGAGCAAGCACATCACGACAGCTTTATGCTATTATATTTGATATACACTGAGTAGGATGCACCGATAACACAGGATTACAGTTCTTTCAAACTGAACTGCAATTTAGTCTTTATTGAAGCCTCAAGTGATTATTAAAGAACACAAATTAACGTGGTGTGTTCGTCATATTCTAGATGAAATGGTTAAGCTGGCATGCAAAACGAAAAATTACCTTTCTAATTTCATCCAGCACGGTCTCAAACGATTTCTTATCCATCTTTATTAGTTCATTCAATGCAGATATACGAAAAGGGTGGGAAAAAAAAATAATCCAGGCCAAAGATTTTAACGAGAGTATATATAAAAATATATAATTAGTTAAGATATATAGATTAGTTAAAATTTATAGATTAGTTAAAAAACAGAGAGCAGGAAAGGCGGCCCGGGCTCTTCCCAGCCCCTGAGGCTAGCGCTGACGGCTCTGCACGGCGGCTCGCAGCGGGACAGACGGACAGGGACAGACGTGCGGCTGCGGGGCGGCCCCGCTCGCCATGCCGGCTGCTGCGCTGCCTGGACCCAGCACCGAGGCGAGGCGAGGCGAGGCGAGGCGAGGAACCCCCAGCTACCGCCCCGCTGCCCCGGTCCTGCCGCTCTGCTAGGCGCGCCGCTATGACGCCAAAGCGCCAGCACCGAGCCCCGCTTTTGGGCGCCGCTCGCCCTCCGCGGTGCCTGAGGAGAAGCTGCACCCCCAAGGCGGCCTCGCAACTCTCGCGGTTCCCCAGAACCACCGCACACAGCGCGGAGCCTTCCTCCTGTGCGCCTCCTCCTCCTCCTCTCCTCATCCCCGCCGGGCCGGCGCCATCTTGGGCAGCCCGCCGCCATTTTGTGGGCGGGCACCGCCTGGGGACCGAGCGGGTGTCACGAGGCTGCCATGGCAACGCCGCCCGCCCGGCCCGGCCCGGCCTCGCCTCCATGAGGGGGAAGCGGGCGGTGGGGCCGTGGCTGGTGATGGCGGGCGCCCTGCTGGTGCTGCTCGGCCTCCTCGGGGGCTCGCAGGTGGGCAGGGGGTGCCGGCAGCGCCCCGGGGGGTGTAGGTGTGTGTGGGGAGGGGGCTGGTGTGTGTGGGGAGGGGGGCTCCATGGTAGTTCGATGCGTTCTCAGTTCCGATCCACGTACCCCTACCTCTAGCGGACAGAGCGGACAGGAACATTAAAAAGATTTTTAGTTCTCGGCCATCCCCGCTTTGTGAGTGCTCGGCTCCAGCCGGATCCCTCAGCGCTGTGGTCCCCGCCCGGTGCTTGCAGGAAAGCAGCTGTGCTCGCCTTCCCTTCCTCAGCTCCGCTAATACAACCGAAAAGCTGCAGCTTCTTTCCTTCCATTACATTTAAAAATCCATACATTGGCTTAAGTTGCGCCGTTCCTACTTACGCTTCCTCATTTCTAGCTTCTTTCCTTCCATTACATTTTAAAATCCATACATTGGCTTAAGTTGTGCCGTTCCTACTTACGCTTCCTCATTTCTACGATGTAGTTTTCTTTCTTGATGTGTGCTGTCCTATTTTTCTGATTTCATTGCTTTTTTTAAGTAGTTATTGATTCTGTTGCATTTGAAACCTTCTCTACTGTTTTCCTCCTTGGGGTGGGACAATTGACAGATAGCAAGAGTAACTTCAGTACAAGAAGTTCCACGGTGTATTTTTGCCTTTAAGTTCTAGAACTTCCCCAATCCAACCTTTGTTACTTAATTTCCAGTTTGTTAAATTTTTCCCACATACAGTCCAAAAAGATAACTACAAACCTTTTTCTGTTTACATTTCTAACCTGAATAAATCAATTTATGATGCTTTATGTACAGTTAGTTTCTATTGCTGTTTCTCCTGATCCTCATATTTGTTAAAACTGGTTATAAACAAACATCCCACCATTGTGGAATCTAATTACTAATGGATATGTATTTTTGTATTGTCAGGTGTTGAAAGCATTTGATTACTTTTATCCTTCGAGCGGACAGCAACAGATGTACAAGTTGGACATAAGCTGGCCTAAAATTCCAGAGTATTTCACTGGCCAAACGTTTTGTGTTGCTGTTGATTCTCTTCATGGTTTGGTCTACGTGGGACAAGTGAGTGAGAGTACTACATTTCTCTTCTTGTTAATCCAATGTATTTGTACCCTTAAAATGTCTGCTTTAGATTAAAAAATAAATATTTATTTTATATGTATATTACATAAAATTTATTTTTATGTTATCAGTTTATATACTTATTATATACACACATAATTTTACATAGATAAATACATATACATATGTGTTTACGTGTATTTGTAAATATAAATGTGTGTAAACTATAATTATATATATTATATATATTATATGTAAAATATTTTATATTATAAATAATATATAAATGTGATAAAAAATGTGTGTATATCTATATATAAAATATTTTATATTATATAAATATGGGGAAAATATACTTTCTACTAATTTCAATATAATAACTAAATATTTAAAGTATAAAAAGTAATTATTGTATCAAAATTAGTGAAAATATAAGTATAGATCTTTCTGCCTTACCTATTTTAAAAGAAGTTCTGGGATCATACTTTTTTGTCCTTATTTAAAAAAAGAATTTAATTTCTGTGATATTAACACATGATGTAATTTAACTGAGTTATAGTAGCCTCTTTTCTAACTATAAGTTCCAGTGTGTTTCTGGTGCATCTTGACTAGTCCCCTTCCTCTCATTCAGCCTGTGTCCCATGGAATCAAAGCCACGCAGTTAAAATAATTGGGGTTCAGGTACTTGCATTACCCACTTCCATGCATTGTATCTTTAGATCATGGATAAGGTGATCTTTCTGTAGAAACTGGTGGGGTTTAATTACACAGCAGAGCATGAGTACTTTAGTACCATGTAACTAACTGGTACAGTTAGTTTTTTTGTACCTGTATTGTGCTTGATGTATTTTTCATCAAGAGTATATAAATACGATTCAAAATGAAGATCAAGACAGGTGCAGGAGCTTGGCTGCTCTGAAAATTGGACTCTACATGATTTAAGTTGAAGGCCAGAATGAGTGGAGGGTTTTGCATGTTAAATTTGGACCCTTCTCTCTCTCTTTCCTGTTTCATCTGGAAAAAATGAACTACCAGTTTCAAGAGATTTCCATGATTCACGAAGCATCAAAAAAAAAAACTTACAAGGAGGAATTTTCAAAAGTTTGTTTACTTGGTTAATATGTTTTCTTAATAGATCTGTTTTGCTTTTTCAGAGGGGAGATAATGTACCAAAGGTACTTGTATTCTCAGAGGAAGGCTATTTTCTTTACTCCTGGAATGATACAGTTGAAATGCCTCATGGTATCTTTGTGTTAAACACCGCAACTGATAGTTCAGTATGGATCACAGATGTTGGAACAGGTATGCAAGGTGGAGATGTGAGAAGTATTAGGCAGGGAAGAAAATGCAAATTGTGCAGATATTACTTTAAATAGCTTATTTATTTAAATAAGGCTCTCAAATAATTGTGAAACAGATTTGTGCTTTTCTTGCCAGGAACAAACTGCTCAGGTGCTGCATAAAATAATCTAAAGGTTCATGAGTAGTTCTATGTGTTTGTTTGTAGCGTCTAAATTTAGCAAAGACATTTTTTATTTTACTTTTTTGCCCAGGAGAAGGACAAGGAAAATAATACCTTGTGGCTGTGAGACTTGTCTTCTGCCCTAGGTTTGGTGACCGTAATACAACAGCTAAATACTGCTGTAGCTTATGGATTTGCTAACCCACAGTCATGGTCTCGCGGTATAAGTTTGTTTTGATTCATTGATCTCACTTGCTAGTGTCCGGAGATTTTCCTTTTAATCTCTGTAACCAATTGTAATACTTACCGTTTTGTTTTCTTAAGACATTTTTGCACTTTTTAAATCTTACTTCAGGAAAATACGGGCACACCGTGAAACAGTACAGCCCTTCTGGTAAACTTTTGCAAATCTTGGGCACGCCAGGGAATGCTGGTTCAAGTTTGAATCCGATACAATTTGATCAACCAGCAGAGATTTTTGTAGAGGAAAGCGGAGATATGTATGTTGTGGATGGAGATGGAGGGATGAATAACAGACTGCTCAAACTGTCCACAGGTATGGAAAAATAAATTTCTGCAGCAGGTGGGAATTGCAACTTGAATTTTAAATGATAACTTGAGAATACCGTTAAGTGGGGACTAGGCTGAGCTGCTACTTTTAAAATTAGCTTGAAGACTTTGTTGGGTCAGATCCTGTTTTACTGCTTGTCACTTAGTAGAAATCTCCTAATTGTTTACGACAAGAAGGTGAGAGAGTGAATTTGTTCAGTCTTGAGGATAAAAGGCTAAGGTAGTTTCTTATCACTGTCTTCAAGTTACTGATGGGAGGGTATAGAGAAGACAGAGTCATGGATTTCTGGGATGTGCGCAATGAAGAACGAGGAATTAACAAAAGTTGCCATGAGGGAGGAATTTCAGTTTGATCTTGGGGAGGGGTTCACTGTGAAGGGTGATCAGGCAGTGAGTAGTTTTCCCAGAGAGGCTGGGCAGTCTCCACCCTTGTAGGTGCTCAAAACTTGATATGAGCAACCTGATTTAACTTCAGGTTTTGATTTGCTATCAACACTAGCCCTACTTTGAGAGACAGGTTGAGCCAGATGGTGTCTAGATATCCTTATATTCTGTGATTCTGATTAGCTTGTTCATATTCCCCAGCAGAGATGGTCAGTGTCGGTTACGGCAGTGAGTCTGTTCATGGATGCAGCTGGGAAAAAGGGGAGGTGTGGCAGTTAGCCGACATTTAGTTTGCGAAGAGATGAATTCTTAAAACTGACTCAAAACTGCCATAATGAAAAACATCAATTTTCTAAACAAATGGATATCATACTCATTCAGTTGTTACTATATTTTTTTATTTATTTTTCAATATAGTGCTTAACAAAGCTTTGAACTATGGCTGCATTTCTCTAACCATGATCCTGTAACCACTAATAACAATCCAGTAGTCACTGTAGTAGTTCCAGTATTTCCAGTATCAGAAGTACTGTGATTAAAATTCCAGGTTTAGAAACACCATCTTTTAAAAGTGACTGAAAATAACTTTGCAAGGGAATGACTTAAAGCTAAAGTTATTTTGTTTTCTTCTTACTTTATTTTTTTGCTTTTATTTTACATGATGTTTACTGCTTAGATTATAAAGAGATCTGGCTGAGTGGAGAAAATGGGACTGGCATTGGCCAGTTCAAGATTCCTCACAGCGTGACAGTGGATCCGTATGGACGGGTAAAGATTTAAAGGACTATTTTATTTTTTATTTTATTTTTATTTTTATTTTTTTTACATGTAAACTAGTCCGTTGGCAGATGAATTTGAAAAACACAAATTGTATTTCTTTTTCCTTGACCTATTGGGAACTGGGTCATTTATGTGGCTTACAGTTTTCAGTGTGAAAGCAGTCGTGAGCTGAAGTTTCATACTGAAGATTCTGCTGAAAGAGCTGTCTCCAGGGTTGACACAAGGGTCCTGCCAGTTACTGTCTGTTGTTGCATGGACATTGGCAATGCTCTTATACAGTTTCTCACAGGTTGCCATGGTGAGAGTACAGCAGATTTTTGTTCTGTAATGAATATCTATCTACCCAAGCACTTAAGTTTCTTCAATTTCATATTTGGAAATTCCAGATAAGCTTTAAGAGAATGGTAAGGCACTGGCTAGGTTGTGGGCATCTGTCCCCATCTACATGTAGCTCAAGGCATTCAAGGTTCTACTTCTTCTAGATATTAATGTAATCTGGCTTCTCCCCTGCTGTTCTTAATATTTTGCTCCTTAATACTCTTCAGGGAAAATAAGATCACTTGGCTAAAACATCTTAAATAGCTGTTTTCAGCTAATTATGCTAATGCTGACTGAACCAGAATAAGAAATGTTTTTAGAAATCACTTCTCTGACAAAACTGGCAGGGTGAGAGGGAGAAAAGATAGGGCAACGTGGTGTGGAAAGGGAACCGTGAGTATATGCATTCAAAGACAGCAATTGTGATGGGCCTAGAAATTATTGCCAAGGTGGTGCTGATCATCAGCCCAGGTTAGAATTCGTTGTCAATTCCTAAGAAATCTGAGAGAGTGCCGTAGTGGTGTTTCACTTAAAAATAGCGATGAAGGATCTCAGGTCAACTTCTTTATTGCTCCCTTTTGGGTGATATCCCAGAAAAGTGATGAAACTTACTTATCTGACTGACAGGTTGTCAACAGCTAAAATTTCAGTGATTGTAGTAAATGAGATGTTTTCCTTGGAACTATCTAGTAGTATTGCTAGCTTACAGTGTTTGTTAACCCAGGGTTGAACTGAGACAAACTTCACAAAACTACTTAAACAAAGCATGCTGAAAATGCCTAGTGTTGAAGTTGCTCAATATTTGTAGTAGCTTTAAACATATCTGTGTCTACAGATGCAGTCATCAGAGGTTTGGGTCATGAAATTACTGTTAAAAAACAAATTGTTAGTGGGTGACAGACCAGTACCTCTAGAATCAAAAAGGTGTGCATATGTTCTCACTGGGGGATATGGATTTATTCCCATTGAGTATATTTGTATCACAGCCACAGAAATGAAGAGAGAGCATTGATTTCTCTGCTAAAACAGTATAAAAGTAATTTGTGCATCTTAATTGTGTAGGCAGTTTGTTTTAAATCTGGAAGTCATATCTACTTACTCAGCTTTGAATGTGAAAGTGTTTTCCTCCTCGGTGTACTTTTTTACTTCAGGATACTTTGCTTATGTAAGAAACTGATGTGTTTAATTTGTTCTATTCGTGAATAGCCATGATTTTCGTCCTTTGTAGGTGTGGGTTGCAGACAGAGACAACAGAAGAATCCAGGTATTTGATAAAGTGACAGGGGAGTGGCTGGGGGCTTGGAGTAGCTGTTTCTCAGAAGACGGACCCTATTCTGTCAGGTATTGCTGAACAGTTCTTTTAGAAACATGCAATTACATAAATAAAAGATACACTCTTATTGGTGAGCTATAATGTTGATATCTAATGCCTGATGACAAGGAGTTAACCAGATTTATTAATGGGCAGCTGGGTCCTGATTGCATGCAAAGATCTACACAGTTAGTTGTATGCTGACATGACAGAGGAATCCTGTTTTTATAACAGGCCATGTGGATTCAAGTGCTGAATTGGGAATTTTGTTTTAAAGTTGTATTTTGTTTGCCTTACTGTTGCAGCTTTGACAGGAAGAAAGATTGTCTTGAATGAATTTTCTGTTAATTCTCAATGTTTCACGGCATTTAGTCTGTTGTAGCCTTCAAAAACTTGAATATTAAGGCAGGAATGTTTGTTTTCTTTAAGTGCATCATGGTGTTTCCATGGGATGTCACATGGAGTGCATCATTCAAAAATACATTTCTCTCTTTCACAGATTTACTGCCGATTACAAGTATCTGATTGTAGCTCAGATGAATATCAACCGTTTGGCAATCTTGGCAGCACCGCCGGTTGGCATTATTGGAGACTGTGCTATAGTCAACGCAATCCAGCTGGCAGATGAAACCAAGCCACACCTTGTAGATATAGACATGAAGAGCGGAGCAATCTATATTGCAGAGATTGGAGCCCAGCAAGTACAAAAATATGTACCCATAAGCTGATGGTTTCCCACAACGACCATGGCACAAGCTCTATGACATGTGAGACGTATGACCGCATTTCCCGGAGTTTTTTGTGGTTTGTATTTCTTTAGACAAGCACAGAACATTGTGCTCCCAAAAGTCTAGGGCTAAGAATCTGTCCTAGCTGCCGTTCTGGAGAAGTACTTGGTCTTGATCTGTTAATCATTTTAGTAATGCAATAATGGCTTTTGCTTTTGTTGCTGGGAATCTGAAAATGACTTTGTGTCTTAATTTTATTTTATATGATTTTGTAAACACAGCTGCTGTTCTTCAATGTGTAGGGCTTCATCTTGAGGCTCTTCTACTTAGCCTGTGTGCATTGTTAAATGAAGATCAGGTCTTGTCTGAAGGAAGTGTATAAATGATTGATTTCCTGGTAGTCAAACACCTCATTTTAATGTTTCTTCAGTTGTTTTTTGGAACTCTGTGCTGACACTGCCCAACACGGAATACAGGGATGCATTACGGTGTTGAATAAGACGCTGCTGGTTACCGTGTCAGTGCTGATGCTGGCATTTCCCTTCAGTGGCTAATGACACTGCAGTGAAATCAAAGTTTTCAGTTTCAGGTAAAGCAGTCAAGTCTGTAATAGGCTACAGTTAACTTGATCTCAGACATGTCAAACTAAATTAAAAGTATGTGCACAGCAGCCAGGTACTGATTCTTAACCATGTCAGTTCTTAACCTGATCTGATTTATACCAGGATGAGTTTCTGTTCATCAGGATTTCATAGCGGAACATACCATAGTTTAACTCATATAAGTTCCTCATGGAAAACAAATCTGAGTTTCCTAGGAAACTCTTAATTGGCATTAGGGGCCTAGGAGACACATGATTTTCTCCCAGTGTTCCATTTCCAGTCTGGAGTGGTTTCATTTTCTTTACAGGTTGCTATAAAATCTTAAGTTTACTTTATAGTATAGAGGGAGTACATGAGTACATGTAACAATAGTTACATGAAAGGGATGGAGAAAATGGCATGGCAGACTAGACCAAGGGCAGAAATGACACTTAGAGTGAGTAACTGAGTACTTCTCTAAAGCTGTGCACCCATATTCCATGTTCATCTACTAGCTTTTCAAAACATTTGGGAGGATTTGTTCTGTTTCCACACAGTAGAGTAAGTGTGGAATGATTTTAATGCTAATTACCAGCTAAGGGACACTTTTTTTTTTCTACTTCCTTAGAAAGGAATGTAGGAAATGGAATTTTTCTGATGGGGGGTATCCACATCAGTGAATGTCACCAAAAGCAAATGCATCTTTGTCTGGCAGGTTTCAATCTAAGACCCCAAAATTTCTGGGTCAGCAGATGGGAAAACTGTCCAGAAAAGCCAGATTCATGCATTCAGTGGAAAGTAGTTCAGCTGTGGAGGCTGGTGCCCTGATTTCAGTGCTATTTGAGATTAATGCACCAAATATAAATGCTTTGTTGTTGGCTACGTCCACAATAATAAAGGCAGATCTAACCTGACTGCCCTTGTGCCAGCCTCAAAACCAGGACCTCAAGGTTATACACTAGCAAATATGACCCATGATTCACATGGTGTCAAATGGAAGCTAATAAGCAATATTTGTTAGCTGAAAAGGCAGCAGCAGTACTTCCTCTAGACCTAGGCAGATAGGTCCACATAGCTTTGCAGTGTGTTGTGTGGATTTTTTAACTAGGTCACCACTAGCTCAGGGATCTCTGTGCTTTGTGCAATTTAGCTATTTCTCACCTACAGAAGGTGGATTTATTTTTTAAAATGTTACCAAAATATCTTTAACTATATATATGAACATATCTTGGTGGTTTAAGGGTTTCAGGCACATTGATTATTCCTCGTCACATCTCATGCTTATTTATTTTGTCTTTGTCACATCCATTTGAAACAGAACTAGAAACTCTCTGGGAACATGTTTCTGTTTTCTCTGAAGGAGTGGTGCACTTGTGGATGTTGACAAATAAGTTATATAAGTTTCTGTTTGCTGCATGGATGTCTTACCAAGTCTATGTTTATGTGGGCTTTTGCAGCCTCTAGAAATGGGGAATATTCATACAGTTTTGTCTGAATTTACTGAAATAGGCCACGGTGCCAAGAAATGCCTTACATTTGGGAATTGGGTATCTATGCTAAGAAGGGAAGTATATAGTATGAGATGCTCAGACTCCTTTTCACCTTAGTGTCTATGGCCAAACTGAGAAAGTGATTGATTTGTGCACTAACTTTCTAATTCTGTGAAGCTTTTCATATGTATCATTCTGAAACTGATCTCTGAAAGATTGTGTAATAGGATAACTTGGTAAAATAAATTGAGAATTTTCCATTGTAAAAGGTTTGGGCTCTTTATTAATATCAATACATTTTATTACAGTGGATTACTCTTCTAAATACAGGGTTCCCAGCACTTAAATGTTGATATCAGAAATTTTTAAATACCTTATTAAAATGGAATCTAAAGTTCCATATTGTCTTTTTACATTGCTATTTCTGTGGCCCATCTCTTTTGTGTTCTGATTTGTGTATAAAAAAAGCACAAATCTCTCCAAGATGTTTTCATCTGAATAATTTGTAAAATAGGGTGATAAATCACATAAGTACAAAACATTAAAAAAATAGATTGTATACCCTTTGTATGCTAATAGGGAAATTAAAAGCAAACTAGCAAATACTTCTTAATACAGAATCAGATTTTATTTCCTGAGAAGACTTATGGAGCAATCTGTTTAGTTTTTAGAAGATCAGGGAGGGAATTCTCTTTAAGATAGAAATACTTGCATAAGAAGAAAAATAACATACTGTAGTGTTAACCAGGCAAAGAAGAAAGCATGACTGCCAGAACCCAACAAATTCTGATTTTAGTTGAAGTATGCCAGTTTTTAAGTGTGAGAAATTATTGCTGGAGCAACAAAATAAATAAGAATACACCATATTTTGATGGCTTCAACTTTGGGAAGGAACTTTTTTTTTTTTTTTTTTTCCTCAATTGATCTGGTCTTTGGGTGAGTGCCTGCATTGTTAATTGGATGACATTCCCAAAAAGTAAAAACAGATAGACCAGTCTTCTCTCCCTCTTTTAAGTTTCTAAGACCTATTAATACAATTCGGTTTAATTTTTCCTAGTGATGCTAACCAGACGTATATTTTCTGTAATAGTCAGCAATGGATTTAACCACATCTGCCTGGTGAAAAACATCCCTGGATCACGTTTGTGCCAAGCAAGATCAGTTTAGCGAGGCTGAGCTATCTCAGTTCAGAGCTGCAGGGGAGGGTGCATGGGGATGTATGTGGGTCTGCTTATTATTGTAAGTTCACTGTCTTCAGGTGGTTATTAACATTTTGAAGCGTTAAGTGGTTAGTTATCTTAGTTGACACTTCCTTTCTCAACTATTTGTAACCTGAGAAACCTTTACGAGTGATCTACGAGCAAGTGAACATTTGCTATCATTGAAGTTGCTTGGATAAACCATAAGAGGGCACCAAACGCTTGCTGATGCTTGGCAGTGTAACCATATACCAGCAAAGTAAACAGCTGATAATTTCTGAGCATTTGGAGTAAGTCAACAAAGATAATGAATTGCTGCAGACTTCCTTTCTCTGTTCAAAACAGACTGCTTTAAACATAAGCAAATAATTGTATTACAGTCATTTTGGTGTATTACTACTGGATTTATGTCCATCTTACGTTTATTTCCATTATTTTTCCTAGAAAAAATGAGTAATTCAGTGTCCAGAGACTACTGTGTATGGTGAATTGATTCTTCTATTCCTTATGCCATTGATTTCAATGGAATTACTCCTGATACGTTGTGTTGGAAACATAATAATTCATAATAGTATAACTGTAGCAGCGTGATTATACAAAAGAGCAATGCTGGTGTGTTTCCCTACAGAGATGACCCCAAGTGAGATTAGAGCTAAGCTTACTGGAGCTGATTCACCAGTTTCATTCTGCTCCTCCTTTCTCTAAAACCCTCCTATGATTTTGTATTATTATTTTATTCTACTTTTTTTTGTTTGCATGTGCAAAAGCTATTTGCCAGCAGTTTGCATCAAAAAGTTTCAACACAGACTTTCCATTAGATAAATGTTTTGAAATATTTGAGTCTTTCAGAGTTCATAGAGCATCAGTCACTTTGCTTATATAAAATTTGAAAGTGGAAGCATATTAATTTTTGCATCTACGATGATTTGTTACTGAATTAAAACCCAAGCAACACTAATACAAATAAGATATGAACTTTGTCATAGGATCATGTTTTGAGGCTGAGGAAAATAAGTATGATTGTATAACTGGATCTGCAAAACAGAGGTTAATTAACTTTGTCAGTTACATCAGAAACAAGCCTGCTAACTTTTTTTACAAACAAATTAAGACCTAAGAGCTCTTGAACAACTTAAGTCTGTATGTTTTAATCCTTCCCAGTGGACAATAAATGTAATCATTAAAAAAGGGGAAAGCTTCACATTTCGTTTAGATTTGCTTGGCTTCAACCTCATGTTTTCTATTTTCAGCTATCTTAGAGACGTGGCTAATCCAGGAAATTTTTTTACTTATCCCCCATGGACTCATTTACAAGTGATGACTCAGTCATCTTTTGCCTCACTCCCTCTATAAAACCATACACATCAGAAAGCTTGCCTTGCAGCAGGAAAACTGGTAAGGCTTTAATTTAAAAATGTTGCCATAGTACTTTATTATTATTATTATTTAAAAATCCAAAAGAATGCTCACTGCTTGCTAGGAAGTCTGGATATTAGACCTGCCAGCACTGAACCTCTCTTAGTTCTGTGTGCTCTGCAGGGCTATGTCCCCACAAATTGTTATGGCCTGAATTCTTAGCTCTCAGGACAGTACTAGTAGTTGTCAGATGCTTTGGATGACTAGATGGACAAGGTGGAAAGGCACCCTGCATTAAGAATAGACCAGAATAGGTACTAAATTTTTATCTGTGCTTGCCTGTGAAGACATTAGCAAAATTTCTATGCAGTAACATTTTTTGACACCATCTTTATCAGAGGGTCTGGTTGAAATACAGGTGTCATTAAGTGGCTTATTAAAACAAACTGATAAATTGCTAGCAGGTGTTCATTTCATTAAGGCTATTCAGCATTTTCAGAGGAGTTCTGAAATGCCTCCTTGCTCAGAACTGCCTTAGTACCAGGGGAAAGAAAACATTGCTAATATGGTTTAAGGAAAAAAAAAAACACAAACCAACCAAACAAAAAAGGCAACAAACCGACACACGTGTGTGAGGATTCTGGAGAGGACCACCTGAACTAACTAGCAGCTCTACTTCACCAATTCACAAAAATCATAATGAAAGAATAGATGTACCATGATATGCCAAAAAAAAAAAAAAAAGTCACTTTTCACAGAAGACGTCTTTTGCAAATCTGTTAAAGGTCATTGGGAGAATCTCTGACTGTATCCTACTATGATGTCTGGTATCATCAGAATTTCATCATTTAAGGCATCTCCATGAACGTGCTTTCTTCCCTATAGCTGCTGCTCTGAAATAGTTTGGCTTCAGAGCTCTGCGAGGACGTGCAGTCTACCAGCACACAGAGGTGTGGTGGAGTATAAAGATGGATGAAGAGATGTGGTGTCCATCAGGTGGGCCATGCAGGAGGAAATGCTAGCTTGAAAGGAAGTTGACAGTTTGCAAATATCCTAAGGTTTTAGGGTTAAAGGCACTTTTCGAATAGAACATAGAGTTAGAAAGTCATTTTATTGGTCTTACTGAAAACTGGGCTAGTCCCTAGTCCCTCTTCTCTCATACTGAGGCCTCCTAAACATTGTATTTTTAATCAAAAGTGTTGACAAAGCTGATTGGAGCTGCCCTTATTGCAGTCCAGTCCAGCTTTTATGTTCTCTCCAAGGTTCATGCCCTGGCTGCCTGTGGCACCTGTCCACTGTACCAGATATGAAAAGCACTATATTGCTGTGTCAGGTAACAAAATTGCAAAAAAAAGTTAATTTTTTCTGTAACACAGCATACCCTTGGTCTGACACGAATGTGAGGAAGCACAAGCCTAGGCTAAATTTTATTCAAAGATCAGAGCTCTTGAAAAATCTGGGGCGTAAAATGGAGTTTTCTTTCAACCATTTTAGCAATTTCTAACCACGATAAAATGCTGATGGTTGTTCTGGTTCGTTCTCATGTGCAATGATGTAGGTGGAACCATCAGACAGAAGATGACGTTGGCTCCCAGGTTTGGTCTCCTTGTATGATCCAGCTGCAGTACTCATGGCAGTGCTCTGCAAACCAATGCCCCTGTCTGTGTCTACAGGGTTGCTGTAGATAAGGTATCATCGCATGAGGGGAAAGTTCTTCAGCAAGGCATAAATCTTACAGTAGAAACATGTCTTTAATCAATTAAGGAGGCCACCTGCAGGTCAGGGGGTGGAGGGAGGAGTGATTGTACCTTGTGTCTTCTACACTAGCTCTGTAATAAGCATCTGTAAGGCTCGCAACGTCTTACTTCATGCCCAGTCCAATGTCAGAGCTTTTAGGAATGGAAACTAGAGAATTCCTGTAAGAGTGGGAGATGATACTACACCCGAGGGTTGCTGCGAAGTGCCTCCGGGGTGCTGCTTTAACGGGTCTTTGTGATAGATGAGTCTATGAGACAAAATCAGGAGAAAGAAAGGTTGAATCATCTGTGAGACAGATAACAAGCTGGAGGAACTGAAGATGTCTGAGATAACTTTTAAGGTGGTGTCTTGGAATTGGTTTGAAATTGGTGGCCTGTATTCTTGCAGGGACGCCTGGCCTGGCAGACAGCTTCTGATTTTCACTCTGCCTAATGCCCTCGTTGTAAATATTCCTTCTCAAAGACAATTGAGTCAGGAGGAAACACAAATCACAGCCAATATTTATTAAACACCTTTTATTAATTAAGCTGTTGTTATTAATAGAATCAAGCTGTTATGATTAATAGCAGATAACTATTTCACATTGTCTTCACCTACCCACCCCCAACCTCCACACAGACAGCTACCAGGGCAGAGCACCATCTGGGAGGTCCACCTCAGCCTCCTCAGGTGCAGAGGGTCACACAGATACACCAGTGGCTCTGGGAAGTCAATCAGCAAGTCCTTCAGGGGGTCTTTTTCTTAAATAATAGAATATCCTAAGTTGGAAGGGAGCCACAAGGATCATCGAGTCCAACAATCTGAACTTACTGAAAAAGCAGACTTGCAGGCCATGTTGGAGAGGCCACCTCCAAAGCAGGGCTGGCCACCAGGCTCTGCTAGGGACACTACCAGCTGCTTTGAAACCCCTACAGTCCTGGGAAGTGCTCATGTGAGGTCTGGGGCATCACACCTGCTTCTCCCTGTGTCCTTCCTGCTTTGCATCAATCCCAAGAGCCCTTCAGTCTTTCTGAGCACCACGTTCGTTATCCAACAGAGGAAGCAATCATGCTGCTGTTGTAAAGCCCACAACGGTCTGCAGGCACAAGCACGGCAACATTTGCAAGGGAAAATAATATATTTCATTAGCCCAGTTGTGGCTGTTAAAAATGGGAGACAAGCTTTTGAATATGCAAATCCTTGTGTAATTTTTTCGCAACTATCTCACTTGATATAATAAAGTGTATCACCTCCCCCAGGAAATCTTGGCTTGTTCAAGAAATAGAAGTCATGGAAGATGTTTCAGATTGTATATATTGCATCTCCTAAACATGCCCACTCACGTGTACATAGATTAGATATATCAGGAGAGGTGTGTGTAGCAGATGCAGTATATATAATCTAATAGTCATGTATGTTATTTTTTTTAATTGAAATAATCTGGGTCACAGGCACTCTGGGAGAGAAAAGTGACAACAGGTATTTCTATAATGAAACCGTCTAAGCCACCCAATATCAGCAGTAGTTCCCTGCTATATTTGTACTGTATATTTATATGTATGACAAAGAGACGGCCCTTACCCTGGAGGCTATTGCTGAAAAAAAAAAAAAAAGGGGGACTGGTGTAAGAGAAAAGCAATATATGATTCAGTAAGAAAAACAAGCCAAACTGAAACTCCATACTCTCAAAAGGTCCACTAGATCCCTCAGCTCAGGTGTCCCAAGGAGTGCTGTTGTAACTAACCCAGTGAGTTAATTCTAGTGTATGATTTTAATGGATTTTATGTCTCACTGCTCTGCTTGTGTGAAATTTCATCTAGGATAAGAAAGGAATAATATCCTCTTGACCTAAAATCTTTATCAGCAAAGAAACATTTGCAGCTTGATCTAAAAAATCTCAAAACCCATTAATTATTTCAAAAGGGAAAAAAAAAAAAAGTGCTTGGCACTACACAGTAAATGAGATGAAAGCCTGTGCCCTGCCAAGAGCTTGACATGAGTACATTACAGATAATGGAAACAGTGGAAAAATTAAGAGATAGGAAATTCTGAGCGGAAAAATTAAGAGAGAGGAAATTCTGAGTGCCTGCTAAAAAGGTGTGTTATGAACATGCTTGTTAGCTTGTGGAAGGATTTATTTTTCACTGGGATGTGGTTAGAGGTGAATCCAAGTAAACAAAGCATTCAACATTTAGGTAGACCACAGCGGCCTTTAATGAACGTATGCCTCCATGAGACAGGCTGGAAACACAGCCTTTTCCTCAGACAAAGCTTTACGCAAGCCTAGTCAAATTAACGTGATTAACAGTGCACACATCTGAAGAAGGAGGCAGATACTTGCCACGGGACAGCAGTTTCAAGCTGGAGATGCTGATTAGGCTCCAGATGAGGAGAGGCAAGTGGCTTTGGCCTCCCCTTGGCCTTATGCTGCTGTCTTATATGGGGACCAGTGTTAGACCCTAACCCCTGATGCCTTTTTCCTCTTCCTTGCAGTGCCGGTAAAGAAAATCCTAGGGACTTTGGTGGGCATCCGCTTATGAAAATGTGAGCTGTGGGATTAAGTAAATCCGATCATGTCACCGAGCTGAAAGTTTTCAAAACTTGCCTTTTTTTAGACACTGCTTTTTTCGCTTTTGACCTTTGATGTTGAACTATCCAGGTTGAAATCACCCATGCAATGGATTTGCTTTAGCTTCTGCTGAAATCCATGACTTCTAAGAAAGTATATTGTTTCCTGCTTATTTAAAAGAATTGGAAAACGTGGAGAAGCTCTACTGCTTTCTTACTAAATATGGCTTTAAATTCAGCAAAGGGCACGTCCCCTGCATGAGATAATTTCCACTTGTTATTCCTGTGGAAAATATGCGAATGTTTGGCTGTGCAGGGAGCCTGCAGAGGACCAAGGAACGGGCAGCTGGAGGAGGAGCATCCAGCAGAGGACACTGAATGAGACAAGAGCCCCTGGGGAGAAAATAAATTGGGTGGTGATGTTATCAAGGATTGCAGCCCTGATGCACGTGGGGAAAGGACAGATTTAGGGTAACACAGCTCGCATTAATTCTGACACTTCCTAGGTTTTTGCCTGCTTGCGTTAGCAGAATTAATAAGGTTTTTAAGATGTGTATGTGCATGTAAAGTAATGTTTTTTGACAATGCCCCTTTAACCTGGTAATCCTCTTCATAATTTGCAATACCTTGACACACAGTGTTACTCAACGGAAATAGCTGTTTTTCAAAGCGCACCCTGAGACATAACTGAGGAGCACATAAAATTACAATGAGAAGCGGGCTTTCACTGTTACAGCAAAAAATAACCAATGCCAACAGTGGTGCGTTTCTCCTTTGGATCTTATTTCCTACTTGCAGTTTTCCTTACAGCTGTGTGATGGCGTTTCCAATGCACGTGCTGAAGAGGAGGGAAAACTGTCCGCTGGAGTTCTCACGAACCTACAGTAAAAGCAACCTGTGGGCTTTTCAGAGTTACTCATTTTTGCTATTTCTGCAATCAGATCTACATTTTGCTCCTTCTTAAGTTGAATTTTTTTTCCTCTCCCCCCTGCCTCTACACAGATACACATACAGAATAGGCCAGTATCCCCTCTCCCACATAGTTTTCCCTGAAAGATTCTTCCTGTTGTTTGCAAATAGGAATATGAATTACAAGAAGCATTGGACAAATAATTCTCTGTAGTGAACTACAACAGGTGTTTTCCTCTCTGCACCTCTTCTAATTACTTGCTGTTTTTTCTTATTGCTTTTATAGCTTTGACAAGTTTTTACATGTTTAAGACATTTCTCCAGATTATTTTGCTGGTGAGCAGAGTTGTTTTATGGTTGGTCCTTCCATCTCCTTACCATCTTATTACTTTATCACTTAAGATTTTATGAGTAGCAGTCCTATCTTGCTAAAATTTGCAAATCGAATTCCTTTTAATTTAAAGGAGAATGATTTGATGGTAGTGTCTGTTGGGTTCAGTTAAAATAAATCAAAACACACTCCGTGTAGCTGAAATTGTCTTGAAAGCAGAAAGGCAGTTGCAGTGTAAATCTGTGGGGGTGGAGGTGATGAATTACACTGTGAAGGAAAATGAAAACCAGATGGCACTTGCCAAACACCAACACAGTGCAATTATGCACAGTGGAGGCATAACCATGTAGCACGTACGCAAACCTGTTATCTACACCCTCACCAGACTGCTGAGAGGAGTGCAGCTCCAGTTTTACTGAACTGTCTGGTGACACCGGAGTTTTGCAAGATGAAGACAAAGCAGCAGCTTGGGCTGAACGAGCCCGAGCTGGAGAAGAGATGGTGCACAGGCACTTCGCTGGGAGCTCCGCGGCACTGCTGGCTTTGCCCAGTTATGAATCCTGCTTCAGTATAGGAGGAATCCAGACCTGATATAGAAGGAAGACCCTAAAGAAAAGAGTAAAATCCCAACTGCACTGCAGTCAGTAATAAAATTGTCACTGACAGCTACAGCAGAAACAGGGCTTCCCCCTGTGCAAACAGACTGCTTTTGTTGTTGCTGTTGACCCCACTCACGAGGACTGCAGAAAACGCAAGCAGGCGCAACCTGGTGACAGGGGACTGGCATCGGGGCTGGGCTGATTCTGCTGCCCCAGAGCATTCACAGTTTACAAGCTGGGGAGGGGAGCTGTAAGTGAACAGAAGCGTCTGCTCAGCGAGTTACTGCTTATTAAATGCCGTTGCTTGAATTTCTTTGCAACTTTAAAGTAGATTTTCCAATCACCAGATGAGTCATCCCCCTAATCCTCTTTATTTTGCCAACAGACAAGTGAAAAGACCCAACTGATATACAGCTTGGCATGTTGCCATTTTATGATTCAATTTACTATCGTAATTGTTTGTTGTTCTGCTTTGTTTCTGCAAAATTGATGGATTATAATAGTTATTTTGCATATTGTATTTCTCTTTCAGTCCTTAAATATAGAGAAAGGTATCTGGAACATTATTTTTTTTGCAAGTGAAGCACAGAAGGGGCATGCCACTTTCGTTTAGAGATATCTAGGATAACCTTTATTATCAATATATGCTATTAGCAACATTAAGGAGGAAAATTGATTCCCAGGAAAATCCTTCTGGGCAGTTCCCCATCAGCTGAAAGGTCATGGCACTGCAGAGTTAAAACCTAATCATCTCCATATGACAATTCTTGCTGGGTTTGTTCCAGCTAAAATATCTTGTGAGACGGTCATATGAGTGCTTTATGACTGAATGAAGCAATCTGCAGAAGACACTTCCCCCTTGGCAGGGATTCACCACTCTGCAGCTGTGATGCAGTGACTGACAGCATGCCTGCTGCAAGGGGAAGTGTACATCAAAAAGGGAAAGGCTAACACATCGTGTGGGTACACATTTTTAGGGGTTCTGCCACGCAAGGAGCTCAAGGTGAAGAAGTTTGGTCCATTTACATTTCAAAACTGGCCTCTACTTGAGCTTGGGTGAATGTTGCATGTCACAACACAGAAAGCCTCTCCGCAATGAGAACTTCCAGGAGAGACCTCTCGTCCACTGCATTGTGCAGGCAAGGGCCTGATAGATCTGTCAGCTATTTTCTGGCAAGAACCTCCTGGCTAGGAGGCCACCTATGTGTGGCACGAGGCTGTATGTCCATGTTGGAGGGGCCAGAGCTTTCTGGGGTAGGATTGAGTTCACCCGTGGTGCCTTCTGGGAGCTGCTGCTGGGAAAAAACTCTCCCCAGAAGCATGCATGGGCTTTGTCTTGAAACTAAAGCCTGGTGGAGAGCTAGCAAGCAAACAAAAATTTCAGCAGAGTTGGGGTCCGGTACTCAGGCTCACTCCCTGCCTCCCATTTTTCAGCAGTACTGGCATACCAAGAGTCATCACCTTATTTTAGCCAGAACAGTGTCACCAAATGAGCAGAAAGGGGGTGACAAAAATCATACTCAACACTGTACATGCTCATGCTCTGCCAGGAAGCAGACATTCCCATCGGATGCTGTTAGTTTAATCCAGAAAAAAAAAAAGAAAAAAAAAAAGTTGGCAAGGAAAGAATCTTCTGTCTCTCAAGTCAAAGTGCCTCTTGGGACTTCTTCCAGGGAACACAGCACATGCCCCACCTCCTGCTCAAGGTCGCATCCAAAATTATGGTTTCATCTTATGCAAAACAGCCTAATTTTTTGGCAGAAAACTTGAAAATGAATACTGCAGCTTAATTGTGGAAATTCCTCTCTTTTTAATAGGATTTTATGCCTGGCTAATAAATAAGTTGTCTTTTGAATGAAAGCTGCCCCAACTCTGTTCTCCCACTAAATCCCAGCCCAGCTAGGAGAGGAGAAAACTCTGGAGAAGTTCGTCTCTCTCTGACAATAATCAATGCTGTTGAACGACACGCAATGGCAATATCTTTATTTATTTATTTATTGAGTTGCTATCATTAATCTCTGTTGCACTACTGCCTGCTCTCTCTCCCCCTGGCTTTAAGACAAATGTTACAACTTGGGTGATTTTTTTTTTCCCAAGTGCTTTTGCCACCTTACCTGTTTGCTGTTGCCGCCTCCTGTCTTCCATCCCTGGGGGCAGTTCTCTGTTGTCTTCATGCTTTTTCTGTCTTAGGGTTAGTTCTTGCAGTCATTTTTCCCTTGGGATGGGGGAATGGACTGAAAAATGGGGTCAGCAGCGAATGGAAGGAGGATGGCTGCATACCCCAGCAGGGTAAAATGCTGACTTAAGCAGCAAAGATTTTGACAATCAAACTATCTTCCCAGCTACTTTGCTGGTCATGATCTCCACAGGTCACTGCTGTGCTGGGTGGACATAAGCTCCTCAGAACAACAAATATATATTTATTTATCTGTGAGGCAGCCAGCACAGCAGCGGCGCTTCTGAATGCAGACAATAATTCACTTCTGGCACTGTCTTGTGCCGTGTTAATATGAAAATGCAATGCTGATTTGGTTTGTTTGTTTTGTGCATGGAGATTGATGCTAAATTTCCCCCTGCAAATCCAACAGGATCGTTGTGGTTTAAGATAATTGCATAGCTTAGCAGAGTTGTAAAACTGCAGTTGATTCTGGCACTGAGAGCCTGCTTTCATGTGCCTCAGGTTCATCGCCTGAAACTGAGTGCCAATTTGTTCAACAATCCACCATTTATTTATTTATTTAAATTTAAAATAATCAAGATAGGTTCCCAAGGCTCTATGGTCCTGCCATAATAAATTATGCAAAAAATACCATTGAATGAAACCTCGGCAGTTCAGCCAGCCAGCTATCTACCTCTGCTGTCATCTGGAAAGCATGTTTCTATCTCCTTTGAAAGCCTCTCACATAAATGTCTTTTGCAGTCTGCTTGGAAAGTCAGCAAATTCGATGTCTTCAAACAGAGAAGAGGAACAATTTCCAGAGCCATCAGACATAGCACTTTACAAGCTCCCCCTGTGCTTTTCCCAGTTTCTAGGTCCTAGGATTTCTGAACGCAGGCTATTTTTGGGTGTACGAAGCCCAGACCACAGAGAACTTTACTGTGCACACAGATACTGAGAGTGTGGGAGGACAGGACACTAAACTGTACGGTGAAACCACAGATGTATTCTCTCTGCTTTCCCAGGCAAATACCGTAAACTCCAAGCAGACTCCAAGGCGCTGAACACAGCTCCTGAGACACCAATATCTTGTATCTTGTATTTAGATACTTTGCCTGGATTTCAGCTTTTGCTGTGCATTTTACTTTAACCATCATACATTTACTTTACTAACCATCATAAGGATCACACTGCCAGCGTCTGTGCCCAAGAGAGAAGGCTGTATGTGCCTAATGAGACACACATGATGAAAACTGACTGAAAAGTATGCTTGGAAAGGAAGTAGAAAAATCATAAACAAAGTAGGCTTAAAAAATAGGGAACTTATTTTAACTAGGACTTGGTCTCGTGCTTTGTCTCCCTAAAGTTCAATTCAATGATAATATGGCACACTCGCATAAACAGCATACACGTATTATAACATGCCCTTACCCTCCAAAACGCATGCCCACATCCAGTCTGCCTACAGGCACTGATCTTTGACCTGTAATAACTCCTGTGCTCACAAATTGTCTAGGAAAGTGCTTGTAGACCTCCAAGCCAAGGTCTCCATGCAGCAGTTCAGCACAATTCAGGCAGTTTCAAAAAGCACCTTCTGCAATCAACGGAGAGCAACAGGCCCTGCCCAGCCGAGGATGCTGCCCACCCAGCAAAGCTCCTGACTCAGGGGTCTTAAGCTTTGTGGCTGAATCTGGGCTTGTTGCCCACCTGCATCTTTTGTCGCCTCAATGTCTGTGCCTTGGGATGGACTCTAAGAGCCCCAGTAAAGGAGGGGCCCAGTACTAGGTGGGAAAAAAGCACCCTAAAAAAGGAAGGGTAGTGAAAACTTGACTGAGAGAAGACCAGACTTTAGCTAGATCCCGAAATCCCCTTTTTACAGATGTGACCTTTAGATCTTACAATACCAAGCAGAGCCAAGTACAAACACCTTCCAAAATTAAGGAGTTATACATTCTTCGAAAATCCTCCTCTGCAGGCTTCATACAAGGCCACATACCAAATGTAACAAAACTGTGGAGTTCTGTCCTTCAGCATTTCTGTGATTGATCACGGGACTGTTAAACACCCTCGGCCCAAGGTTGCTTATTGTTTCATGTTGGAAACTCGCTACTTTCAGTAATTTCTGAATGAAAGACTCCTTAGGATGTGGAAAAGGGAAAGACTGTAGCATGTTTCCATGTATTCAGGGATTTCAAAATCAGAAGCAACAGTGAGATTATGTGTTAGGCATCCTTTTAAACCTGGCTGTATATTGTCATTTCTATCGTGGCTTTGTCGAAGCCTCTGAAAAACTCAGCCTTCGAAGCTAGCTAGGGTGGTAAAAAATTATTCAACAGTTAGGGAGCACAATCCAGAGAACTGAAATGAAAGAGCCTGCAACTTGTTTTGCTGAAATTACCAGTATGTGTAATTAAACCACATGTATGCATGCTGTATGTTTCAGCAAAGTTGGGTTTAAGCTGTTTTTCTTCTCAAAAGACAAAAACAGCTCCCTCTTTCCCACAGGTGAATGCATTTTAGATATGTTAGTAGGTAAAACAGACACAGCAGCTGCAGGTTTAATTAAACGTTTGCCTAACCACGTAAAGAGACAGTGATATATCTTCATAGCATCTGGCAGTTTAACCATTCGCTAGTCATCCTATAATTAGCATGCTGGTGAATTTAATAGAAAACTGTTCTAATGTAGTGCCAGATGGTCCTTCTGACTGACAAGGGGAATGACAATTTTTGTCATGTTTACTTCAAGGGTAGCAGAACAGCCAAAAAGATCCTTCTTTGAGCACAACGCTGATGAAGTAAGAGGTCGTGTTTGCTGTCTTCTGAAAGCAATAGCTTTGCATATTGCTATATGGAGTAAGAATGATTCATGAACTTCCCGTCAAAAGTTTTCCTTAGCTTTCCTTGTTTATTTCTCCGATGTTATAAAGGAATTAGCTTGCTTGTGTTTGCAGAAGAGCTCTGCATAAGTCAACTTTAGCATCCGAAGGTCCTGTGGGACAGGAGGAGGTGGGGGACGTAAAAGCAGTGCTGAGTGAGGTCTGCTCCCCAGAGAAGCCTGGGTGTCAGCCCCTGACCTTCGCAGGGGAACTTCAAATTAGCTCAAACACTACACAAGTGACTCAGCTACAGCTCCGTTCATTAGAGAAATTAGCTTTGACTAGGCAACTAGTGAAATGGCAAGACCATTAAAATAAGGAATATCAATGGAGAAGAAAATTAGAAGACAGAGGAGTTCTTGTTGTTAATAAATGAAGACAATTATTATGTAGCCTCTGGAAAATTTCGATAAACTTCAGCATCATTCTGGAGTTTATAATAGATTTTACTGGATTTAATAGTCAGACTATAGCAATCTTGTTATCAAAGAATGTCTTGTAACTAAAATCCTCTGGAAGAAGATACTGTGTGGAACCGGTAGATCTCAGTGGTTCTTTCATTTTGAAGCTGGATGCAGCCTATTAAGCCAAAGACTCTTTCATGATAGGTATTGATCAAGTTCCAGTTAAGCACCAGCTAACGTTTTGAACAGTAAAACTTGCTGACTGGTTTTCATACAGCCTGTATGTACAATCCCTTTTCCTTAAATAATAAAATGGATGGATGGATTGATCCATCCATCTATACTGTCAAAATGTCAGTGTAGGAGCTCATTACAGCAGACTGCTACCTTATCAACATGAGCAGCACATTTCTTACTAATGTCCCGAGTCCCTCTCTACAGAGAACAACTGCTCTTAATGTGAGGCTCTTTCAAAATGCATCTAGACTGATGGAGATCTCCAGCTGCTTTTATGGGCCCCTGCAGTGATCCTGATCGAAAGACCATTGTACATTAAGGATTAGTGATCCACATAACAGTGAACCTGAGTAGGCACAGGTCTGTGCTGCACATACAGCATCGCTTTCGGGCTTGTGCCATGCTGCACGTCTCCCTCAGCTGCAGGACAAACTCAGCTGGGTGATGGTAACAGGAGCCTGCAGGCAGCTCCCACTCAGGCCTGGCGATTACACCACCTGCACGGCCTTGCCTTTATCTAAAAGCGGGGTGAGTTCTCATGAGAACATCCTCCGTGTTTGACAGCAGAAATGATGAATTGAGCTGTTTTCTTGTAAGAAATCCTATATGAGCTTGAATGAGCTAAATAGGATAACCCCTTCTACTGACAGTGTCTGCACAGCATGCTGCGTGTGGAGGGGAGGCCTGCCCAGCGCTGCACAACTCGGGGGTCCTAGCATCTGACGGAACGTAAGATTTACTACACTTTTCTCTTTCTTTGTACTGTTAGCTCTGATAAGTAGCATTTCAAATGATATGTTACAAAGCCTGGCTGCTTTTTTTACTGGGAGCGTAACTGTCCCAAAGCACCCGGTGCAATGGGCAGGTCCCAGCGCAAAAGGAGAAAGGGTGGAGAAAGGGTGGAAAGGGAGAGGGGGTGCCCAGGTGGCTGTCACAGAGGTCTGGGAAAGCGAGGCGTTTTCTGATCACCTCACAACAGCTGAAATATTAACATGCCTCAGGAAACACGGGGCTGGGAGAGGCCAGGCCGGGCGGCCCCACAGCGGCGGCGGGCAACGAGCAGCGGGGAGTGGGGGACATGGGGGGCAGCGGGATGGAGGCCTTGGGGGCTGCGGGGTGAGGTGTGGGTGGCAGGATCGGGGGACGCGTGTGGCTGCAGCAGGCCTCTCTGGCGGCCGGTGATTGCTTGGGGTGAGGGGGGCATAGAGCCACGTGCGGGGTGTGCAGCTTCCTTCACCCCCCTGCAAACCGGACTGGGGAGAGGGCGGCCCCTCTCCTGCACAGCTCAGCCAGCTGGTCTGCCCCACACAGACTGTGGGGAACCGGTGCCTGCACACTCCCGTCTGCTTGTAATACACCGGAGCTGGCAAAATATGCTATGGGTTGTGGCTCGGCTGGGCGCAGGGGCAGAGGTGGCCCTAATTCACAGAAATCCACCCTGCTACCCCGATAATGAACAGGCGAATATTAACGCATTCTGGGGTGGCAGGGTGGAAGAGCAGACTGGAGAAGTCTGTCAGGGGTTGCTGAAGATGAGGTTGGACATCAGTTCACTGAGAGGGTGATCAAGCACTGGAACAGGTTTCCTGGAAGGGGGGGGGAGAGGGTTGTCACGGCATCAAGTCTGTCGGTGTTCAAGACGCATTTGGACAATGTTGTTAGATATATGGTTGGTCTGTTACATTGTCCCATGCAGGGTCAGGAGTTGGTTTCAATGATCATCCTGGGTCCCTGTGAGAAACACTCTGTGGCCAATAACGTAGGCTCAGGCGAGGATCTCAGTGAAGTAGTATTTTTTATTCGCGATTGCAATGGCAGGCGTCCCGCAAACAGGAGCGCACCTACTAGTTCCATAACACAGTTTATATAATTTACTTCTCAACTGGGACCCTCCCCTGTTTCCCCATTGATTGGGTAGCCCAGGTTCACAGTCTATCCGACGCTTTACAGATAATACTTGGCTTTCAGTTGCCAGCCTGTTATCTTTCAAATTTCTAGTGACTTTTTACTCTGTGAGGTGGTAATGTTTCTTCTGTTATCTGACTTGGCTTGACACCCCATGATTTTCGCTTAATTGAGCTAAAGAGTCTGTTACCTGCATTTTTCAAGGTTGTCTGGTAAGCTTTCTTAAGCATATCAATGCCACATTCCTTCCCTCTAAAGAATGTATCATTTCTAAAGAAAACTCTTTCTTACATGGTCACATACACCCAGTAAATGCTTTTCTGTTGAGTATAGATTTAGTACTTGTCTTTCTTCCCCTCCCGCCCCCCATACATTGAGCATTCCCAAGAAGCAGCATGTCTGCTACTTCCTGTGCTTGTGTTACCAAATCTGGTGCAAAAACATTTTTGTTCCCACAGTCCCTTCCACCTCAGGATCTTCTATGATTCTGTGATCTGTCCTGGCAGCCAGGGCTATTGAAACTGCTCACATGGTGGGACGGGGGAACTCTGGGTGTGCCCAGGTCAGCATCACATGAGCTGGGGCTGGGCACTAGCAGTGGGGAGGAGGTTCAGTTTGCGGACATTGCCTCTTGTCACCGGATACCACTGAGAAGCTTAGGGGTGTCCCCCTTTCAGATACTGGTATACATTGAAGAGTTGTCCCTTTGCCGTCTTCTCTTGTCTGACCAGTCTCATCCCTCTCAGCCTTTCCTCCTGTGAGAGACTCTCCCCAGTCCCCTCATCATCTAAGGTGTAGCTCAGAGGAGAAGAATCACAACCCTCAACCTGCTGGCAACACTCCACCTAATGCAGCCCAGAGTGCCATTAGCCTTCTTTGCAGCAAGGGCATTCATGTTCCGCTTGGTGTCCACCAGGACCCCAGATCCTATTCTGACAACCCACTTTCCAGCTGGGCAGCTGCCAGCATGTACTGGTGCCTGGGGTTGTTTCTCCCCCGTGAACTTTGCTGTTCTCCTTGTTGTACTTGGCTCAACTGAACTGAGGTTCTTGTCAGACCATTTCTCCAGCCTGTCATTGTGGTAGGCAGCTAACCACCACACAAATACTCTCTCAGGTCCCTCTCCTCAGCAGGATGGGGGGGGGGGGGGTGTGTGAATAAGATGGAGGAAAAGAAACTTGCAGGTTTGAGATAGGAGTAGCTAAATGAAAGAATAGCAAAGGTTGCAAGGAAGAAAAGAAGAAAAAAGTACTCTTTACTTCCCACCAGCAGGCTATGTTCAGATACTGCCTGGGAGGCAGGGCCTCAGTGTATATAGAAAACAAACAGCTTCATAACAAGTGTTTCCTTGTTTCCTACCTTCTCCTTCTTCTTCCCCCAGCTTCTATTGCAGAGCATGACATCATATAGAGTCATAGAATGGCTTGGGTTGGAAGGGACCTTAAAGATCATCTAACTCCAACCTCCCTGCCACAGGTAGGGATTCCACCCATTAGATCAGGTTTGCTGGGGCCCCACCTGTCCTGGCCTTGAACACCTCCAGGGATGGGGCATCCACAGCTTCTCTGGGCAACCTGTGCTAGTGCCTCACTACCCTTACAGTGAAGAATTTCCTCCTAATACTTATACCAATTTTAGTTTAACACACTCCAGTCAGATCTGTCATTATCTCAACCTTTCGAGCCCCACGTTGGGTGCCAAAAGGACTGTTGTGGTTTAACCCAGACAGCAGCTAAGCACCACACAGCCATTTGCTCACCCTCCCCGCTTCCTCTCTGGGATGGGGGAGAGAAACGGGAAAATGAAGCCTGTGGGTTGAGATAGAGACAGTTTATTAAGACAGGAAAAAAAAATAATAATAATGATAGTACTACTAATAATAATGTGTATGAAACAAGTGATGCACAATGCAATTGCTCACCACCCGCTGACCGATGCCCAGCCTATCCCCAAGCAGCCGGCCCCCCACCCTGGCTAGCCACCCCTATATATTGTTTAGCATGATGTCAGATGGTATGGAATACCCCTTTGGCCAGTTTGGGTCAGCTGTTCTGGGTCTGTCCCCTCCCAGCTCCTGCTGCACCCCCAGCCTGCTCGCTGGCAGGACAGAGCGAGAAGCTGAAAAGTCCTTGGCTTAGTGTAAGCACTGCTCTGCAACAATTAAAACATCAGCATGTTATCAGCGCTCTTCTCATCCTAATCCAAAACATAGCACCCTACCAGCTACTAGGAGAAAAATTAAATCTATCCTAGCTGAAACCAGGATAGTGTGACATCATGTGGTATGGAATATCCCTTTGGTTGGTTTAGGTCAGCTGCCCTGGCGATGTCCCCTCCCCATCACTTGCCCACCCCCAGCCTGCTGGCTCTTGGGGGCTTGGAGGGAGTCCTGATGCGGTGCCAGCACTATGCAGCAATAGACACAACACTGGAGTGATACCAGTGCTGTTCCAGCTACGAGTGCAGAGCACAGCACTGTGTGGGCTGCTGCAGGGAAAGTTAACTCCATCCCAGACAGACCCAGCACAGCTATCCTGTCTCAGTCATGTCCTTGTGATTAGTTCACAATATCTATAGAAATCCCTTATCCTCCAGAACTATCCTGTCTCAGTCCTGTCCCTGTGATTAGTTTAAAATATCTATAGAAATCCCTTATTTTCCAGAGCTATCCTGTCTCAGTCCCTACTATAGTTCTATAGTTAACCCATTAGCATCTATTCCTTACTTCAGAGAGGTACTCCAGACCTCTGATCATCTTTGTGGCCCTCCTCTGGACCTGCTATAACAGATCCACATCCTTCTTGTGCTGGAGGCCCCAGACCTGGATGCAGAACTCCAAGTGGGGCCTCACAAGGGCAGAGCAGGGGGGACAATCATAGAATATCCCGAGTTCAAAGGGACACACAAGAATCATCGAGTCCAACTCCTGGCAACACACAGGTTTACCCAAAAATCAGAATTCAGACCATGTGACTAAGTGCACAGTCCAAACGCTTCTTAAACTCTGACAGGCTTGGTACCATGACGATGTCCCTGGGAAGCCTGTTCCAGTGTATGACCACCCTCTCGGTGAAGAACCTCTTCCTGATATCCAGCCTGAACTTCCCTTGTTGCAGCTTGATTCCATTCCCTCGGGTCCTATCACTGGCCACCAGAGAGAAGAGATTGGCACAGGCCCCTCCACTCCCCCTATTGAGGAAGCTGTAGACTGCGATGAGGTCCCCCCTCAGCCTCCTCTTCTCCAGGCTGAACAGGCCCAGTGACCTCAGCCGCTCCTCATACGTCTTCCCCTCTAGGCCCTTCACCATCTTCGTCACCCTCCTCTGGACACTCTCCAACAGTTTAATGTCCTTCTTGTACTGTGGTGTCCAGAACTGCACACAGTACTCGAGGTGAAGCCGCACCAGCGCATAATAGAGTGAGACAATCACTTCCCTCGACCGACTAGCAATGCTGTGCTTGGTGCACCCCAGGGTACGTTTGGCCCTCCTGGCTGCCAGGGCACACTGCTGGTTCATATTCAACTCGCTATCGACCACAACCCCCAGATCCCTTTCTGTGGGGCTGCTCTCCAGCGTCTCGTCGCCCAGTCTGTACGTATAGCCAGGGTTGCCCCGTCCCAGGTGCAGGACCCGGCACTCGCTTTTGTTAAACTTCATGCGGTTGGTGATTGCCCAGCTCTCCAATCTGTCCAGATCTCTCCGAGAGGTTTTTCCACCCTCTCCTCCAACAGCTCTTCCCAGTTTAGTATCATCAGCAAACTTACTCAGAACAACTTCTAGTCCTACACACAAGTCATTTATAAAAACATTGAAAAGAACTGTCCCTAACATGGAGCCCTGGGGGACCCCACTGGTGACTGACCACCAGCCTGATGTAGTCCCATTTACCATAACCCTTCGAGTCCTACCATCAGCCAATTGCTCACCCATTGTATTATGTTTTTATGTAGCTGTATGCTGGACATCTTGTTCAGTAGGATCCTATGGTAAACTCTATAAAAGCTTTACTCAAATCCAAAAAGATTACATCAACTGGCTTCCCTTGCTCGATTAGATGGGTGATCTTATCATAAAAGGAATTTAAATTTGTTAAAAAGCACCTGCCCCTCGTGAACCCATGTTGGCTAGGACCTATGACTTCATTGTCCCCCAGGTGCATTTCAATAACTTCAAGGATCATCTTCTCCGAGTCCCTTCTCTGGACTCTCTCGAGCACCTCCATGTCCTTCTTGTAGTGAGGGGCACAAAACTGAACACAGTACTCGAGGTGCGGCCTCACCAGAGCCGAGTACAGGGGGACAATCACTTCCCTAGACCTCCTGGCCACGCTGCTTCTTATAAAAGCTAGGATGTTGCTGGCCTTCTTGGCCACCTGAGCACACTGCTGGCTCATATTCAACCAACTATCAACCAGTACTCCCAGGTCCTTCTCTGCCAGGCAGCTTTCCAACCACTCATCTCCCAGCCTGTAGCGCTGCTTGGGGTTGTTACGCCCCAGGTGCAGGACCCGGAACTTGGCCTTGTTGAACTTCATACAGTTGGCCTCAGCCCATCGGTCCAGCCTATCCAGATCCTCCTGCAGAGCCTTCCTTCCCTCGAGCAGATCGACACACGCACCTAACTTGGTGTCATCTGCAAACTTACTGAGGGTGCACTCAATCCCCTCATCCAGGTCATTGATAAAGATATTAAAGAGGACCGGCCCCAGTACTGAGCCCCGGGGGATGCCACTAGTGACCGGCCTCCAACTGGATTTGACTCCATTCACCACAACTCTTTGGGCCCGGCTATCCAGACAGTTTTTAATCCAGTGAAGCGTACGCCAGTCCAAGCCATGAGCAGCCAAATTCTTGAGGAGAATGCTATGGGAAACGGTGTCAAAAGCCTTACTGAAGTCAAGGTAGACCACATCCACAGCCTTTCCCTCATCCACCAAGCATGTCACTTGGTCATAGAAGGAGATCAGGTTCGTCAAGCAGGACCTGCCTTTCATAAACCCATGCTGACTGGGCCTGATCGCCTGCTTGCCCTGCAAGTGCCGCGTGATGACATTCAAGATTATCTGCTCCATGAGCTTCCCTGGCGCTGATGTCAAACTAACAGGCCTATAGTTCCCCGGGTCTACCCTCCGACCCTTCTTATAGATGGGCGTCACATTTGCTAGCTGCCAGTCGACTGGGACCTCCCCTGATAGCCAGGACTGCCAATAAATGATGGAAAGCGGCTTGGCCAGCTCCTCCGCCAGTTCGCTCAGTACCCTTGGGTGGATCCCATCCGGCCACATCGACTTGCGTACACCCAAGTGCTGTAGCAGGTCGCCAACCATTTTCTCGTGGATAGTGAGGGCCACATCCTGTTCCCCATCCCCTTCCACCAGCTCAGGGTACCAGGTATCCAGAGAACAACTGGTTTTGCCGCTCAAGAGTGAGGCAAAGAAGGCATTGAGCACCTCAGCCTTTTCCTCATCTTTTGTAACTAAGTTTCCCCCCGCATCCAGTAAAGGATGGAGATTCTCCTTAGTCCTCCTTTTGGTGTTGATGTATTTGTAAAAACGTTTTTGTTATCTTTAACGGCAGTAGCCAGATTGAGCTCCAGATGAGCTTTAGCCTTTCTAATTTTGTCCCTGCACAGCCTCGCAACAGCGTTATAGTCCTCTTGAGTGGCCTGCCCTCTTTTCCAAAGATTATAAACCCTCCTTTTTCTCCTAAGATCAAGCCACAACTCTGTTCAGCCAGGCCGGTTTAGTTCCGCGCCGGCTCGTCTTTGGGCATGTGGGGACAGACCGCTCGTGAGCCATTAAGATTTCCTTCTTGAAGAGTGCCCAGCCTTCCTGGACTCCTTTGCCCTTCAGAACCACCTCCCAAGGGCCTCTGCCAACCAGTGTCTTGAACAGCTCAAAGTCAGCCCTCCGCAAGTCCAAGACAGCGGTTTTACTGGTCCCCTTCCTGGCTTCACCAAGAATAGAGTACTGAACCATTTTGTGGTCACTCTGCCCACGACAGCTCCCGACCACCACATCTCCCACCAGTCCTTCTCTGTTTGTGAACAGAAGGTCTAGCGGGGCACCTCCCCTGGTAGGCTCTCTAACCAGCTGCGTCAGGAAACTTTCTTCCATGCTCTCCAGAAGCCTCCTAGACTGCTTTCTCTGGGCTGTGTTGTGCTTCCAGAATATGTCTGGGAAGTTGAAGTGCCCCACGAGAACAAGTGCTGACGATTTTGCGGCTTCTGTCAGCTGCCTCCGCAAGAACTCCTCATCAGTCTCCTCATCCTGGTTCGGCGGTCTATAACAGACCCCCACCAGGATGCTTGCCTTGTTGGCCTTACCATTGATCCTAACCCATAGGGACTCAACCTTATCATTCCCAGCCTCAAGTTCCACAACATCAAAACACTCTCTAATATAGAGAGCCATACCACCACCCCTTCTGTGCTGCCTGTCCCTTCTGAAGAGCCTATAGCCAGACATTGCAGCACTCCAGTCATGAGAGTGGTCCCACCACGTTTCCGTGATGGCAACCAAGTCATAGCCTTCCTGCTGCACGATGGCTTCCAGCTCCTCTTGTTTGTTACCCATGCTGTGTGCATTAGTGTAGATGCACTTCAGTTGGGCCATTGCCTTCTCCCCCGGCCTTGCCATTGTTCCCCCTGGCACACCTCTAACAAGCCTTCTTTCATCCCTGTCCCCCTTCTTACCTAGTTTAAAGCCCTCTCAATGAGCCCTGCCAGCTCCTGGGGTAGGATCCATTTTCCCCTAAGAGACAGGTGGGACCCGTCTGGGGGTTCCGAGTGCCGGGTGCCGAGTAAAGCACCCCATGGTCAAAAAAAAAAAAAACAAAATTTCTGTGTTGGCACCAGCCTCTGAGCCATGTATTTATCAGGTGGGCTTTCCGTGTCCTCTCTGTACCCCTCCCTGCCACTGTAGGGATGGACGAAAACACCACTGTACTCCCGTTCCATCCACTAACCGGCCCAGTCCCCTAAAGTCTTGTTTGATAGCCTTCAGGCTTCTCTCTTCAGTATTATCCCTGCCAGCCTGGACTATCAAAAGAGGGTAGTAATCAGAGGGGTGAACCAGGTTGGGAAGCTTTCTGGCAACATCCCTGACCCTGGCCCCAGGGAGGCAGCAGACTTCCCTACTGGTAGGGTCAGGCCGACAAATAGGGCCCTCTGTCCCCCTGAGAACAGAGTCGCCTACTACGATTACCCTTCTATCTTTCTTGGTAGAGGCAGTCTTGAGGCGTGGAGTCAACCTCCTCGCCCTAGTCATTCTCCTGGGTAGACTTTCTACCTTGTCCTCACCCACCGGTCTGTCAAGCTCCAGGACCTCAAATCTGTTGTGTAAGGGCACCTGGGAAGTTGGGGCCAGTAGTGGGGGGGGAGTTGCCTGCGAGGTCGAGCAGGGACCTGTCTCCATTCCTCCTCAACTCCTAGGTCGCCTCCCTCTGCCCGACAGCGACAGGGCAGGGGATCCACCCCCATTTGGGGTGTCTCGCCCCGGTACCTCTCCTTCAGGCCTTGCAGGAGTTTCGTCTCATATTTATGCGGAACCTCCTATGTTCCAGCTTGCACCCTTTGCCCCCGGTCCTATCATCAGATATCACTGAGAAGAGCCTGGCTCCTTCCTCCTGACCCTCACCCTTTACATATTTATAAACATTAAGAAGGTCACCCCTCAGTCTCCTCTTCTCCAAGCTAAAGAGACCCAGCTCCCTCAGCCTTTCCTCAAAAGGGAGATGCTTCACTCCCTTAATCATCGTCAAGGCTCTGCGCTGGACTCTCTCAAGCAGTTCCCTGTCCTTGAACTGAAGGGCCCAGAACTGGACATAATATTCCAGATGGGGTCTCACCATGGCAGAGTAGAGGGGGAGGAGAACCTCTCTCGAGCTACTAACCCCATATTTATGGATGTCCAGCTTGCTTAATCGGTCCTTAACCCAGTCCTCATCAACGAAGGTAAACTCCTCCTTTATCCTGACTTCCTCTGGGGCCTCAGGGGTATGGGCTCCTCAGGACAGCCTCTGGCAGTATAGACAGAGATCAAGAAGGCATTCAGTAACTCTGCCTTCTCTGTATCTTCTGTCACCAGGGCACCCACCTCGTTCATCATTCATTCAGCCTTAAAGATCATCTAGTTTCAACCTCCCTGCTCTGGACAGGGTTGCCAACCAGTACAGCAGGCTGCCCAGAGCCACGCCCAGCCTGGCCTTGAATGCCTCTAGGGATGGGGCATCCACAACCTCTCTGGGCAGCCTGTTCCAGTGCTTCACCACCCTCTGAGTGAAAAACTTCCTCCTAACATCTAACCTAAACCTCTCCTGTCTTAGTCTAAAACCATTCCCCCTTGTCCTATCACTATCAAGACATGTAAACAGGTTTTTTATTCTGTTTATACGCTCCCTTCTATTTATACGCTACCTTTAAGTACTGGAAGGCTGCAATGAGGTCTCCCTGGAGCCTTCTCTTCTCCAAGCTAAACAAGCCCAGTTTCTTCATAGGAGAGGTGCTCGAGCCCTCTGATCATCTTAGTGGCCCTCCTCTGGACCTGTTCTAAGAGCTCCACATCCTTCTTGTGCTGGGGGCCCCAGGCCTGTACATAATATTCCAGGTGGCGTCTCACAAGAAAAAGTAGAGGGGGACAATAACTTCCCTCTACCTGCTGGCCACCCCTTTTTTAATGCAGCCCAGCACATAGTTGGCCTTCTAAACTGCAAGCGCACACTGCTGGCTCATGTCCAGCTTCTCGTCCAGCAGGACCCCCAAGTCCTTCTCTGCAGGGCTGCTCTCAAGTTCTTCTTCTCCCAGTCTATATAAATACCTGGGGTTGCCCCAGCCCAAGTGCAATACCTTGCACTTGGCCTCGTTGAACCTCTTTGGGTTCTCATGGGCCCACTTCTCCAGCCTGTCCAAGTCCCTCTGGATGGCATCCCTTCCCTCTAGTGTATTGACTGCACTGCTCAGCATGGTGTCATCTGCAAATTTGCTGAGGGTGCACTCGATTCCGTCATCTGTGTCACTGATAAAGATATTGAAGAGCACTGGTCCCAGGACCGACCCCTGAGGGACACCACTTGTGACCGGCCTCCACTCAGACATAGAACTGTTTCACAAATTCACAGATTCACAGATTTCTCTAGGTTGGAAGAGACCTCAAGATCATCGAGTCCAACCTCCGACCTAACACTAAGTACTCCACTAAACCATATCCCTAAGCTCTACATCTAAACGTCTTTTAAAGACCTCCAGGGATGGTGACTCCACCACCTCCCTGGGCAGCCCGTTCCAATGCTTAATAACCCTTTCGGTAAAGAAGTACTTCCTAACATCCAACCTAAAACTCCCCTGTCGCAACTTTAGCCCATTCCCCCTCGTCCTGTCACTAGGCACGTGGGAGAATAGACCAACCCCCACCTCTCTACAGCCTCCTTTCAGGTAACTGTAGAGAGCGATGAGGTCGCCCCTGAGCCTCCTCTTCTCCAGGCTGAACAAGCCCAGCTCCCTCAGCCGCTCCTCGTAAGACTTGTTCTCCAGACCCCTCACAAGCTTGGTCGCCCTTCTCTGGACTCGCTCGAGCACGTCCATGTCCTTCTTGTAGCGAGGGGCCCAAAACTGAACACAGTACTCGAGGTGCGGCCTCACCAGAGCCGAGTACAGGGGCACAATCACTTCCCTCGACCTGCTGGCCACACTGCTTCTTATACAGGCCAGGATGCCGTTGGCCTTCTTGGCCACCTGAGCACACTGCTGGCTCATATTCAGCCGACTATCCACCAATACTCCCAGGTCCTTCTCGGCCAGGCAGCTTTCCAGCCACTCATCTCCCAGCCTGTAGCTCTGCTTGGGGTTGTTGCAGCCCAGGTGCAGGACCCGGCACTTGGCCTTGTTGAACTTCATGCAGTTGACCTCAGCCCATCGCTCCACCCTATCCAGATCCTCCTGCAGAGCCTTCCTGCCCTCGAGCAGATCGACACACGCACTTAGCTTGGTGTCATCTGCAAACTTACTGAGGGTGCACTGGACGCCCTCATCCAGATCATCAATAAAGATATTAAAGAGGACTGGCCCCAGTACCGAGCCCTGGGGGACTCCACTAGTGACCGGCCTCCAACCAGATTTGACTCCATTCACCACAACTCTTTGGGCCCGGCCATCCAGCCAGTTTCTAACCCAGCGAAGCGTACGCCAGTCCAAGCCCCGAGCAGCCAGTTTCTTGAGGAGAATGTTGTGGGGAACGGTGTCAAAAGCCTTACTGAGGTCAAGGTAGATCACATCCACAGTCTTTCCCTCATCCACCAAGCGCGTCACTTGGTCATAGAAGGAGATCAGGTTCGTCAAGCAGGACCTGCCTTTCATAAACCCATGCTGACTGGGCCTGATCGCCTGCTTGCCCTGCAAGTGCCGCGTGATGACCCTCAAGATAATCTGCTCCATGAGCTTCCCCGGCACTGAGGTCAAACTGACAGGCCTATAGTTCCCCGGGTCTGCCCTCCGGCCCTTCTTATAGATGGGCGTCACATTGGCTAGCCGCCAGTCAACCGGGACCTCCCCCGATAGCCAGGACTGCCGATAAATGATGGAAAGCGGCTCAGCCAGCTCCTCCGCCAGTTCTCTCAGTACCCTTGGGTGGATCCCATCCGGCCCCATCGACTTGCGCACATCCAAGCTCCGTAGTAGGTCGCCAACCATTTCCTCATGGATAGCGAATGCCACATCCTGCTCCCCATCCCCTTCCACCAGCTCAGGGCACTGGGTGTCCGGAGAACAACTGGTATTGCCGCTAAAGACTGAGGCAAAGGCGGCATTAAGCACCTCAGCCTTTTCCTCATCCTTAGTAACTAGGTTTCCCCTCGCATCCAGTAAAGGATGGAGATTCTCCCTAGTCCTCCGTTTCGCGTTGATGTATTTGTAAAAGGATTTTTTGTTGTCTTTAACAAAAAGATCAAAAGATTCTCTAATTCTCAAAACATCAAAAGATTCTCTAATGTAGAGAGCCACGCCACCACCCCTTCCGTGCTGCCTGTCCCTCCTGAAGAGCCGATAGCCAGGCATATTGGGTTGACCACAACCCTTTGGCTGTGACCAGCCAACCAATTCTTTATCCACCTAACAGTCCATCCTTCAAATCCATACCTCTCCAATTTAGAGAGAAGAATGTGGTGAGGGACCATATCAAAGGCTTTGCTCAAGTTCAGGTAGATGATATCCATCGCTCTTCCTTTGTCCACCGATGCTGTCACTCCATTCTAGAAGGCCACCAGATTGGTTAGGCAAGATCTGCCTTTGGTGAAGCCGTGCTGGCCATCTCGGATCATCTCTTTATCTTGTACATGCCTTAACATGTCTTCCAGGAGGATCTGCTCCATGATCTTCCCAGGCAAAGAGGTGAGGCTCACCAGCCTGTAGTTCCCCTGGTCTTCCTTTCTCCCTTTCTTAAAAATTGGAGCAATGTTTCTCTTTTTCCAGTCACCAGGGACTTCACCCGACAACCATGATTTTTCAAATATGATGGAGAGTGGCTCGGCAACCACATCAGCCATCTCTCTCAGCACCCTGGGATGTATACCATCTGGCCCCATGGACTTATACACATCCAATTTCATTAGGCAGTCCTGAACTCGTTCCACTGTCACAGTGGGACGGAATCCACTCCTCTTGTTATGAACAGACTCGCATACGAAGTCGGTCTGTTAATAAATGTTATTAATCACAGAATTTATTAATTAATTAAGTAAGCAAGCAGAAGCAAAACAGCGCTGGGCGGCCGGGGAGTTCCGACTCCGCAGCGGCGCACAATTTTCCTTCTCCGGGGGTGCTGTTTTATAGTATCCGAGTTCCAGCTTGTCCGGGCTTGTTGAACCAGCTGCGGCTATGCAGTCCAAAGGGGGGGGGGGGGCTGCTTCCTCTCTTTGGTGCTCACGCGTTGTGCTAATGTTTGGGTGGGGGGAGTGAAGTAGCAGACAGGATGTCTTGCGATGGGGTATTTCACAGAGTCTTTGTACCTGTTCAAGGATGTTTACCCAACACCCCCCCTTCTTGTTATCTGCCTAATAAGCCTCCCCTTCATTGAGGCAACATTGTGCAACCTTATCTCCCTCGCAGATTCCCAAATTCCTTACAGATAGTTAGCAAATCCCCCCCCTCCCCAACTTTGTCATCATATATCAAGGTTCTATTATGATCAGGAAGCTCTGTCCCAACCTCGTGTAAAATACTATCTATTTTATAACCATCTTATCCCTTTTCTTTTTTTTTTTTTTTTTTTTTTATTTCTTTATACAATGAACAAATACATCTTACCCATTACAATCCCTCCTTTTTCTTTTAGGCTACTTATTTTGTTCATTAAATTCTTCCAAAGCTTTTTTACACATCATCAAGGTTTCAGTATCTTCTTTCTGATCTACAGTTTCATACTTAGCACGTATAAGCATCAAATGTGCAGCCTCCAGTCGACTTTTCACAATAGCAATTACCCGGTTAAAGATACATGGGCCAAAAGTCAACACAAATATTAGCAACAATAATGGTCCAGCAATAGTAGATAACAATGTTGTAAGCCAAGGTGAGTAATTAAACCAAGATTCATACCAACTCTGGCGAGCTTCGTGTTCCCTTTTTCGTTTCTCTAATCCTTCTCGGAGTTTTGTCATAGTGTCCCTTACTACTCCTGTATGGTCAGCATATACGCAACACTCTTCTCGCAGGGCTGCGCAAAGTCCTCCTTGTTGTAAGAATATCAAGTCCAGTCCTCTGCGATTTTGGAGCACTACTTCAGATAATGACCTGACTGACTTTTCTAGGGCCGTTATCGATTGCTCTATGCGAGCCAAGTCCTCATCCACAGCAACTCGTAAAGAGGTAAATTCTTGACTTTGTTTAACTAGGGATGCAATCCCCGTTCCAGCTCCCGCGGCCCCTAAAATCATTAAAGTGGCTAGGGTAACAACTGTTACCGGTTCCCTCCTTTTTAGATTAAATTGTGGTATTGTGTGTTGCATGTATATATACTCTTCAGAATGGTACAGAATTCTTGGTATAATTACTACCTGTACACAGAAGTCGCGGGACGAATTAAACAATTTTAAAGACAGACACGGAGTTACCCCTAAAGACGAACATACCCATCGAGTATTATTAGCCGGAATCAACCAATTAGAGGGTTTTTTTCTATCTTCTGTAATACTGCATAAATCTCTTTTTCCTCTTGGGACTGTTCCTATACACCTACCTTTCCCTGTCACCTGTGTTAGAGTGATCCTGATTTCCTGCCCCCAGTTACATTTGCTGGGGTTTGATTCATTCGAGTATTCGAGTGCACCCATATCCCCTATTGCCTCGTAATATGGAGGCTGGGCACTGACACATAACCAGCATTTTTTTGTAATTTCCGGGTTTGTTTGATTAAGGAGTTGATAGCTGGCTTCAATAATTTTCCACATTCTACTTAAGGAAGAATCATCCCTATTTCTTCCTATCGCAGTGGGAGTAGGAGTGGGAATGGACGTCATTTTATTATTACCAGGCCGCGTGGGGGTCAATTTAGTTGTCGTGGGGCGAGACGTCCCTTTGTTTTCCAAATGTGAGAGGGGGCCTACCTTTCGAGGTGTTTTAGGCGGTTCTTCCTTCTTTATTAAAATTATTTCCCCTCTATCAGCTCCTTTCTCATAATACCTTATTCCCCAAGTCCTTCCAAGGATCCACCCTGGATCCATCGGATTAGTTACGTTAACCCACAAAAACGCGCAATTCCCTTTTTGTACGGTCCCTGTTCCACGGTGATAGACTGCCTCAACCGTGTTCCGATTACTGCAACCCTGAGGCCCAAATTGGACAGTTAAATATTTATCTTTTCCCCCGCCTGGATTCTATGCTGTGGCTATAGTTTCACAACCCCAATAAGCGCAGTAATACTGTGCTGGGGAATTACAGTAGCTTTTCCCTGGGTTAGAAGCTGGGCATAAGTAGAAATCTGACTGATTGTTACATAGCTCCAAAGTCATTGTGAGGTTGCAGAGATCAGTCTTAAAGCTGGGAGCCCCTGGCGTAACAATCTGCTGTACGACCGTAGTATCGAAAAGTCTTATCAAGCTCCACAAGAAAGGCTGATGCGGGTGGTGTTGACCAGCGGTGGGTGGCATGACCATCGCGAATAACCCCAAGCACCACAGGGGGTAGTGAAGGTCCATTCCCACTTGTTTTACCACTCTGCCTCGCCCGTCAGATGGGGTGCTACCACCTACGGGGTTATGATTCTTCTCGGCAGCAGTAGTATTCTTCAGGGACCATGGAGCCTCCACCCCTTCCCAGTAATGCCTACCGAGTTCGTCGCAGAGTCAGCTTTAAGTCCTCAGAGCCGGAAGTCACTTTCCACCTGTCGTTCTGTATTGGCCCTTTAACTCGGCTGGCGTGCGTCCATCCCCGTTCAGCAGTCCGGACAGCAGTCTCTGTAGTTAGCAAAACAATATAGGGACCTTCCCAACGTGGGGTCAATGCAGTTTCTTTCCAAGTTTTAATCAAGACCTGGTCCCCAGGCTGTATATTGTGTATTGCCATATCCAGAGGAGGGCGTTGTATAACCAGACCCCTTTTCTGCAATTCCCTCCTTCTGTTCCCTAACTGTACTAAATAAGACTTCAAACTCTCATCTTGAATGTGGGGGTGATCGACGGGTATCTCTAAGTCATAGGGCATCCCATATAGCATTTCAAATGGTGACAACCCCAGATCAGTTCGGGGTTTCGTACGCAGGTTTAGCAAAGCAAGAGGTAAGCATTTTATCCATGAGGTTTTAGTTTCTATCATCAATTTAGTAAGTTGTTTCTTAATTTCCCCATTCATTCGTTCTACTTTTCCCGAGCTCTCAGGGTGCCAAGGAGTGTGGTATTCCCACTTGATTCCTAAGTTTCTCATAATTTCTTGTATAACCTTTGACACAAAGTGAGGCCCTCTATCAGAATCTATCATTTCAATAACTCCGTATCGAGGGATTATGTTCTCCAGTAAAATTTTTACTACTGTTTGTGCCGTTGCCCTTGCCGTAGGGAATGCCTCGACAAAGTTAGTCAAATGATCTACTATCACGAGCAAATATTTATATCTCCCTACTCTGGGGAGTTCCGTAAAGTCCAATTGAATTTTTGCGAAGGGTCGATGGGCCAATTCCCTTCCTCCCATAATCCTTTTCCTTATGTTTTTGGCATTTACCCTTCGGCAAGTTATACATCCATTAACTATTGTCTTTGCTATATCATATATTCCAATACACATATACTTGTATGCAAATTGGTCCACTAGGGCCTGTACTCCCCAGTGGGATTGATCATGGTATCTCCGTAGCACCCTCACAGCTACTGATTTAGGCAATACCTCTCTCCCATCAGGTAGCAACCATCTCCCTTCCTTATTTTCCTTAATTCCCATTTGTATCATTTTCCCTTTTTCTTGCACAGTAAAACACAACAAGGGGGAGAAGAAAGTACCTCCTATCAAAGACATTTGCAAGCCATGTTTGAAACAGTTTTTGTAAGGAGGGCTCTCTTCCTTTGAACAATTACATTCTACTCCATCCATCCCCCAATTCTTCCAACACCCATAACAAGGTTCCCTCTTTAAATCCTCTCCACAAGTTGGGCAATCCGCCCTTTTTGTTATTACATAGTTAGTCATGAGGGCTACCCGCTTTGCCTCTTGATCAGCAAGATTGTTTCCCCTTATTTGCGGGGTCAGTCCACGCTGGTGGCCTTTTACATGTACCACCGCTATCTCTTTTGGCTCCCTAATCGCTTGTAAAACCCTAACAATCAATTCTTGATGAACTAGTCCTTTCCCCTGGGAGTTTATAAGTCCCCTCTCTTCCCAAATTTTTCCAAAGGTGTGTATTACCCCATAAACATATTTTGAATCCGTATAGATGGTTCCGCTTCTTTCAATAATTTCAAAGCCCTTAACATTGCATATAATTCACAAGCCTGAGCTGACCAACTCGGACTGAGGGGTCCTGATTCTATGACTCTAAATGTTTTCCCATCTATCAGGGCATACCCCGATTTTCTTTTCCCTTCTATTACCCTAGAGGATCCATCCACATATATCTGTTCCCCATGAGTCAATTCGGTATCTTCTAAGTCCGGTCTTAATCTCGTATGTTCTTCGATGTTGCTGAGACAATCATGTTCTAGATGGCCATTTGTTTCTCCGTAGAGAAATTGCGCAGGGTTTTGTACTGGCGCAGTTTCTAGAGTCAATCTTGGGGAAGAGATCAATATCCCCTCGTATCTCAACAGCCTTGCGTCGGTGATCCATTTGTCTGCTTTTTGCTGCAACACTCCGCGAATGTTGTGGGGAGATATTACTCTAATTTCTCCTCCAAAGGTAATCTTTTGTGCCTCCTCAACCAATAAGGCCGCTGCTGCAATTGCTTGTAAACAGTTTGGCCAGCCTCTAGTGACTGGATCTAGCAATTTTGACAAATAGGCCACAGGCTTTTTACATCCTGCCCATTCTTGTGCCAGTACTCCATACGCAGTTCCTTCTGTAGTATTAACAAACAGGAAAAAGGGCTTCTTTAATTCGGGAAAGCTTAAAACCGGTGGATTCACGAGTTCTTCTTTTAGGAGCATCAGTCGTTCCTCATCCTCTTTTGTCCATTTAAGATGGCCCTCGTTACTCAATTTGTTGTATAAAAATTTTACCTTCCCGCTGTAATCCTCTATCCACTGTCTGCAGTACCCTGTCAATCCTAGCAACTGCCTGATTTGTTTTTTCGTCTCTGGTGCCCTGAGTTCTAAAATACCTCTAACTCTTTCAGGGTCTAATTTCTTTGTTCCTTTGCTTAATAAATGGCCTAAATACTTTACTTCTTCCTCCACGAATTGTAATTTTGCTTTTGAAACCTTTAGTCCCCGTGAGCCCAAAAAATTCAGCAAGTTTATACTTGCCTGTCGTACGATTTTCTCATCTTTCCCCGCTATTAATAAGTCATCTACATATTGGATCATTTTGGTCCCTGGCATTCTATCGTAATCCTCTAGAATTTGCTCCAGGGCCTGGCCAAACAAGTTTGGAGATTCTGTAAACCCCTGAGGTAACACTGTCCACCTTAGTTGCTGTTTCCTGTGAGTATCGGGATCCTCCCATTCAAAGGCAAAATAATTCCTACTGTCCTCATCAAGAGGACAGGCCCAGAAAGCATCCTTTAAATCTATTACACTGTACCACTTGTCCTCTGGGCTTAATTGGCTCAATAAGGTATGTGGGTTTGCTACCACGGGGAATCTGGTTATAGTTCTCTTATTAATTTCTCTCAAATCATGTACCAATCGGTATTTACCATCCTTTCTTTTAACTGGTAATATAGGGGTGTTGAAAGGAGACATACAGGCTTCTAACAACCCCTGTTGTAATAATCGTTGTATGTCTTCCTTCAGACCCTTTCTACCCTCTTCAGACAAGGGGTATTGTTTTATCCTGATTGGTACTTCTGGCTCTTTGATAGTTACCTTAAATGGTTTAATGTTTAACCTTCCAACGCTCTCCGAGGTATACCAAACCTCGGGGTCTATCTCTTTCTCATCCTCTACCCGAAGAAGACACAGCTTTATTTCCAGTTTCTTTTCTACTACCTCTAGTCCTATGCCTAATTCTATTATCAAATCTCTACCTAATAAGTTATATTCGGCTTCTGGCACAAGAAGCAGATGCCCCGTACCCTTTTTTGATCCCAATTCAATCGGTACCTCTTTTATAACAGGGACCCCAAAAGGCTCCCCTTTTGCTCCTATTACCTGTATTCTATCCTTTGAAGTTCTACATCCTAAAGGTAATGTCTGGACAGTTGATCTTTCAGCTCCCGTGTCTATGAGGAATTCGATTTCCTCGCGCTGGGGGCCCACTCGTAACTTTATCAAGGGCTCACTGTTCCTTTGGGTCCCCAGCAAATAGAGCCCCTGACACCCCTATTCATTTCTAAACATTTTCTCATCCTCTTTCCTTTGTCGGCACTCCCTTTTCATGTGACCCTTCTTATTACAGTAAAAACAGGTCACATCTCTTCTTTCCTGGGCACCCTTTTTCTCTTTCCTATTCCTTCTAGTAAACCCTTCATTCCTCCATCTTTGTTCATTGCCAGCCCTTCTGGATCCTTCTCGCACCGCTGCCACCATCATTCGCACTTGCTTCTTTTTCTTCTCATCTTCCCTACGAACATACACCTTTTGTGCTTCCCTTAATAATTCGTCCAGACCTCTATCTTGCCAATCCTCTATTTTTTCCAATTTCTTTCTGATATCTATCCAAGACTTAGCCACAAACTGTGTCTTAAGTAATGCTTCCCCTAACGGGGTACCTGGGTCTAACCCACTGTATAATTGCAGACTTTTACGAAGTCTCTCCAACCATTCTGTTGGAGTTTCATCCTTTTTCTGTTGTTCACTGAATGCTTTATTTATATTCTGTCCTCTGGGCACAGATTCTCTGATTCCTTGTATTATGATTGTTCTTAGATCCTGCATGTGGCCCCTGTGTATTGGATCCTGGTTATTCCAGTTAGGTGTCTGCATCGGCCACTTAATATCAGCAGCAGGACCTTGCTGATGTTGCTGGTCCCAAATTCGCATACCTGCTCTCCTTATCATTCCTCTCTCTTCTGATGTAAATAATATTCCCAAAATAGATTGTAATTCTTCCCAAGTATAAATGTTTGGCCCTAAAAACTGATCTACCTGTTCGGCTACTCCTAACGGGTCTTCTAAGAGACTTCCCATCTCCTTTTTAAAGTCTCTAACGTCCCCTGAATTAATGGGGACGGCTACATATCCCATCCCTGGTTGAGGTCCCCCCATTGCAATCTCCCGCAAGGGGTACAACCCTTCTTTAGCGCGACGAGTCTGGCTTCTAGTTACTGGCCCTCGTCTCCCTTGGACCGAGGCACTGTCATCCGAATCCTCAGATTCGGCAGCAGAGGGTGCTGTTGGCAAAGAGGGCACGTAGGGAGGTGGCGCAACTGGGACTTCCAAATCTCTCTTCTTTCCCTTCCCTCCTTTTTCTTTTAGAGGGTATAACTGGGTCCCAGTTTCAAAATTTATCCATAAATGTGCGTATTCGCTTTCCTCTAAACTAAATGGTTCCTTTGAATTAACATAAATATTTAGAGCCTGACATATCCAATCCTCAAAGGAACCGAAAAGGGGCCAAAACACACTGTCCCCCTTTATGGGCTTATTACCCCAGATCTCTACACAATAATGAATCATTTTACTTTACTTTTTCCCCGCCTAGAAGGGGAATTACTCCAATTCTTAATCATTAGCCCCAGCAGGCTATCCGGGGGAATAGGAGGAATATTCCTACCGCTATTTCCCCCACCCATGGGACCAGAAGGCTTACTTTTCTTCTGTCCCATCTTCCGGAGTACCTTCACTCACACACACACACACACTTCCCCCTTTTCGTGGCCCAGTCCCTCGCGGGATGTGGGAACCGCACTACCGAGGGGTCCACACTCGCTTCGGCCGCGATTGGCCGTCTCAGAAGCCGTACTCCGGGATTCCCCACCCTTACCGAACGGATCACCGGCCTATACTTACCCACCCCGTGGGTCTTCGTTCGGTCTTCGTGCACAAAGATTGCTAAGGGTTTGCTGGCTTTATTTGCTTCTGCTTAATTTTTGAGGTTCGTCGGTGAAGGCCTGAATGAGACTTCCTGCTTCGAGGGCCGCCAAAATCGGCGGGGCGCCACCCCCAAAGGGGAGTCCTCAATCAAATTGCCTATCCGAGTCACGGCACCAAATTGTTATGAACAGACTCGCATACGAAGTCGGTCTGTTAATAAATGTTATTAATCACAGAATTTATTAATTAATTAAGTAAGCAAGCAGAAGCAAAACAGCGCTGGGCGGCCGGGGAGTTCCGACTCCGCAGCGGCGCACAATTTTCCTTCTCCGGGGGTGCTGTTTTATAGTATCCGAGTTCCAGCTTGTCCGGGCTTGTTGAACCAGCTGCGGCTATGCAGTCCAAAGGGGGGGGGGGGGCTGCTTCCTCTCTTTGGTGCTCACGCGTTGTGCTAATGTTTGGGTGGGGGGAGTGAAGTAGCAGACAGGATGTCTTGCGATGGGGTATTTCACAGAGTCTTTGTACCTGTTCAAGGATGTTTACCCAACACCCCCCCTTCTTGTTATCTGCCTAATAAGCCTCCCCTTCATTGAGGCAACATTGTGCAACCTTATCTCCCTCGCAGATTCCCAAATTCCTTACAGATAGTTAGCAAATCCCCCCCCTCCCCAACTTTGTCATCATATATCAAGGTTCTATTATGATCAGGAAGCTCTGTCCCAACCTCGTGTAAAATACTATCTATTTTATAACCATCTTATCCCTTTTCTTTTTTTTTTTTTTTTTTTTTTTATTTCTTTATACAATGAACAAATACATCTTACCCATTACACTCTCACACTCTCCTCGAGGTTCAGGGTCCTGACATGTGGCGTAATGACCACACGGATACCTGGGTAAGTTTAAGGATCAATAACTTCAACCACTTTATTGAGGACAGGCTCCCTTCTTATACCATTAACTCTACAAGCGGTATTTTCTCACTATTCATTGGTTAATAACTTTGCACAGCAACAGCAAACATTTAGCAACTTCCATATCTTAACAGATGGAGAACAAGCAGTTTGAGACAGCAAGGCGTCTTGTGAATCACCACTTTGTTCCTTCTAACTTGTTTACATTCCTCACGGCTTTATTGTTAGGAGTCCGATGGTATAGAATCATAGAATATCCCGAGTTGAAAGGGACCCATAAGGATCATCGAGTCCAACTCACGGCACCACACAGGTCTACCCAAAAATTCAGACCACGTGACTAAGTGCACAGTCCAAATGCTTCTTAAACTCTGACAGGCTTGGTGCAATGACTCCTTCCCTGGGGAGCCTGTTCCAGTGTGCAACAACCCTCTCAGTGAAGTACCTCTTCCTGATGTCTAGCCTAAATCTCCCCTGCCCTGTTTCCACTGCCTGTGCAGTTCCTTCTTTTGCCTAAGTTTGACTGGTCATTGCTCAGCCATACCAGTTTCCTGCCTTCCCTGCTTGATTTATTGCACATGGGGATGGAGAGCTCTTGCGCTCTAAGAAATATATCCTTAGAGTTGCCAGCTCTGATCATATCCTCTGTCCCTAAGGACAGTGTCCCACGAGATCTCATCCACTAATTCTCTGAACAACTGGAAGTTTGCTCTTCTAAACTTGAAGGTCCTGACTTTGCTCTTTGTCAGGCCCACATCCCTCGAGATCACAAACTCAATCAGGGCGTGGTCATTGCAACCCAGACTGTCTCCAATCTTAACCTCTTCAATGAGGTCATCCACACTGGTGAGCACCAGATCCAGAAACACTTCTCCTCTTGTTGGTTTGTCTAATACCTGGACGAGGAAGTTGATAATCTGCTCCATGAACTTCCCTGGCACTGAGGTCAAACTAACAGGCCTATAGTTCCCCGGATCTACCCTCCAGCCCTTCTTGTAGATGGGCGTCATGTTTGCTAGACACCAGTTGACTGGGACCTCTCCTGATAGCCAGGACTGCCAATAAATGATGGAAAGTGGCTTGGCCAGCTCCTCCGCCAGTTCGCTCAGTACCCTCGGGTGGATCCCATCCGGCCCCATTGACTTGCGTACATCCAAGTGCTGTAGCAGGTCGCCAACCATTTCCTCGTGGATAGTGAGGGCCACATCCTGCTCCTCATCCCCTTCCACCAGCTCAGGGGACTGGGTATCTAGAGAACAACTGGTCTTGCCACTAATGACTGAGGCAAAGAAGGCATTGAGCACCTCAGCCTTTTCCTCATCTCTCGTCACTAAGTTTCCCCCCACATCCAGTAAAGGATGGAGATTCTCCTTAGTCCTCCTTTTCGTGTTAATGTATTTATAAAAACACTTTCTGTTATCTTAGAATCATAGAATTATAGAATCATAGAATCATAGAATATCCTGAGTTGGAAGGGACCCTTAAGGATCATCAAGTCCAACTCTTGACACCGCACAGGTCTACCCAAAAGTTCAGACCATGTGACTAAGTGCACAGTCCAATCTCTTCTTAAATTCAGACAGGCTCGGTGCAGTGACCACTTCCCTGGGGAGCCTGTTCCAGTGCGCAACCACCCTCTCTGTGAAGAACCCCCTCCTGATGTCAAGCCTAAATTTCCCCTGCCTCAGCTTAACCCCGTTCCCGCGGGTCCTGTCACTGGTGTTAATGGAGAAAAGGTCTCCTGCCTCTCGACACCCCCTTACAAGGAAGTTGTAGACTGTGATGAGATCCCCCCTCAGCCTCCTCTTCTCCAGGCTGAACAGGCCCAGTGACCTTAGCCGTTCCTCGTACGTCTTCCCCTCCAGGCCTTTCACCATCTTCGTAGCCCTCCTCTGTACACTCTCCAACAGTTTCATGTCCTTTTTATACTGTGGTGCCCAGAACTGCACACAGTACTCGAGGTGAGGCCGCACCAGCGCAGAGTAGAGCGGGACAATCACCTCCCTTGACCTACTAGCGATGCCGTGCTTGATGCACCCCAGGACACGGTTGGCCCTCCTGGCCGCCAGGGCACACTGCTGGCTCATATTCAACTTGCTGTCAACCAAAACCCCCAGATCCCTCTCTGCGGGGCTGCTCTCCAGCGTCTCATCGCCCAGTCTGTACGTATAGCCAGGGTTTCCCCGTCCCAGGTGCAGGACCCGGCACTTGCTCTTATTGAACTTCATGCGGTTGGTGATCGCCCAGCTCTCCAACCTATCCAGACCCCTCTGCAAGGCCTTTCCACCCTCATTCGAGTCCACAACTCCTCCAAGTTTGGTGTCATCAGCAAACTTGCTCAAAATACCTTCTATTCCTACATCCAGATCGTTTATAAAAATATTGAAAAGTATCGGCCCTAAAATGGAGCCTTGAGGGACCCCACTGGTGACCGCCCGCCAGCCTGACGCAGCCCCATTTACCATAACCCTTTGGGCCCTGCCCGTTAGCCAATTGCTCACCCATCGTATGATGTTTTTATTTAGCTGTATGGTGGACATTTTGTCCAGTAGGATCCTATGGGAAACCGTGTCAAAAGCCTTGCTGAAGTCCAAAAAAATCACATCAGCTGGTTTCCCTTGGTCCATCATACGGGTGATCTTATCATAAAAGGAAATCAGGTTAGTTAGGCAGGACCTACCCTTCACAAACCCATGCTGGCTGGGACCAATGACTGCTTTGTCCCCCAGGTGAGCCTCAATAAGTTCGAGAACCATCTTCTCCATGATTTTACCAGGCACTGACGTGAGACTGACAGGCCTGTAATTGCTAGGGTCTTCTTTCTGACCCTTCTTGTAAATCGGCACAACATTTGCCAGCTTCCAGTCTACCGGGACCTCTCCAAATTCCCAAGATCGTTGAAAAATAATTGAGAGAGGTTCCGCGATGACGTCCGCCAGCTCTTTCAGCACCCAGGGATGAATCCCATCTGGACCCATGGACTTGTAGGGATCCAGGTGGAGTAGCAAATCCCGCACACGTTCAGGGTCGGTTGGGAGTTTGTCGTCCCCACCATCCCGGTCCTCCAGCTCAGGGCACCCTGGGTCCCGAAGCCCATCATCGGCATTGAAGACAGAGGCAAAGAAGGCGTTAAGCGTCTCTGCTTTGCCTATGTCATTGTCTGTGAGGAGACCTTCCCTATCAAGGAGCGGCCCTATGTATTCTTTAGTTCTCCTTTTTCCATTCACATATCTGAAAAAGCCCTTTTTATTTTCTCTCACAGACACAGCCAGCTTCAACTCTAGGTGTGCTTTGGCCACACGATTTTTCTGCCTACAAACACGAACAGCATCCCTGTATTCTTTCCATGACACCTGGCCCTCCTTCCAGTAGCGAAACACTCTCTGTTTCCGCCTAATCTCCATTAGAATGTTCCTGGTCAGCCACGCCGGCCTCCTGCCCCGCCTGCCTGACTTGCGATATTTAGGAATTGCCTGATCTTGTGCTTCTAGGAGGCATCGCTTAAAGAATGACCAGCACTGGTGGACATCGAGGCCTTCAAGAGCAGTTTCCCAGGGGACCTTGCTGACTAGTTCCCTGAGCAGCCTGAAGTCCGCTTTCCCCATATCTAGGGATGAGGTTTTGGTGGCACTTTTCCTTCTGTCACCGTAAATTTTGAACTCAACCATTTCATGGTCGCTATGACCAAGGCGGCCACCAATCACCACATCTCCCACCAGACCCTCTCTGTTTTCTAGCAACAGGTCTAGGAGGGCACCTTTCCTAGTTGGCTCCGTTAGCACCTGCACCAAGAAGTTATCATCTAGGTGCTTCATGAACCTCCTGGACTTGCTCGTGTCAGCCGTGTGGCACTCCCAGTTAACGTCTGGCAAGTTGAAGTCCCCCATAAGGACAAGGGGAGTTAATCTCGAGGCCTCTCTTAGTTCTGTAAAGAATAATTTATCGGCGCTATCGTCCTGGCCAGGCGGTCTGTAATAGACTCCCACAACGACATCCCCTTTATTCGTTCGTCCCTTGATCCTTACCCAGAGGCTCTCAACTTTGCCATCGCCGACCTGAAGTTCCACACAGTCCAGCCCCTGCTTCACATACATCGCCACCCCACCACCTCGCCTACCCTGCCTGTCCCTCCTGAAGAGCCTGTAACCATCTATCGCAACACCCCAGTCACAGGACTCATCCCACCAGGTTTCGCTTATGCCGATGATGTCGTAGTTGCGGGACTGGGCCAGGACTTCTAGCTCATCCATTTTATTCCTCATACTGCGTGCGTTCGTGTAGAAGCACTTCAGGTGCGTCTCCTTACACTCAGCACCTTGTGGATCTGCCCGAAGGACCTCACTGGCACACAGCCCCTCTGATTCTAGCGTACCTTCCCTTAGGTCTTCACCGGCGTGCCTGGTTTTAGCCCCTTCCCCCTTCGACTCTAGTTTAAAGCCCTATCTATCAGCCCTGCCAACTCCTGACCAAAGATCCTTACCCCTCTCCGAGAGAGGCACATCCCATCCAGTGCCATCAGGCCCTGTGTAGCATAGACCTTCCCGTGATCAAAGAACCCAAAGTTCTGCCGGTCACACCAGTCTCGAACCCACGAGTTTATGTGAACAGCACGCCTTTCAGCTTCGATCCCCCCTATCGGAAGGACAGAGGCAAACACAACCTGCGCCCCTGATCCTCTAAGTAGTCGCCCCAAATCCCTAAAGTCTCTTTTGATCGCCTTCGGACTTCTCGTTGCTACTTCATCGCTACCAGCCTGAAAGACCAGTAGCAGGTAGTAGTCAGTGGGCCGTACCAGGCGCTTGACTTTCTTGGCGAAGTCTCTCACCCGAGCCCCAGGGAGGCAACAGACTTCTCTGCAGGTTGGGTCCGGTCGGCATATCGGTCCCTCTGTCCCTTTCAGAAGGGAGCCCCCCATAACAATAGCCCTTCTTTCTTTTTTGAAGGATGATGTGGCAATGCGATGTGTAGGTCGCCTTGTCTTAGGCGCCCCCTCCAGCTGGGACGGGTTTTTATCTACTTTGTCATTCAGATTGTCTTGTTCTAGTCCTTCATATCGATTATTTAAGGGTAGATGAGAAGGTGAGGTGGGCAGAGAGAGGGCTCGCCTACCACCCCGAATAGGCACCTGCCTCCATTCCCCCCCTTGATCTAGGTCTCCTCCCGCTGCCTGGCAGGAGGAGGGAACCTCCGTCTTCTGCATAACAGGAGACGCCTGTGCTGTGGCAGGCTAGTGAGCCTGCCTCAGAGAGGGTAGAGTGCACCTCCACCAGTCAATTTCCATCTCCGATTCCCTGATGCTCCTGAGCCTGTTCACCTCCTCCCGGAGCACCGCTACCTGGCTGAGCAGTTCTTCAACCTGGGCACACCTCCCACAGGCATACCCACCACTGCTGTCGGAGACCGACAAAAGGCTGGTGCACACTCTGCAGCCCAGGACCTGGACGGCTGCGTGTTTCCCGGAGCCCTCCGTCTGAGTAGCCACATCGGTGACAGCGGCTGGAAAGGCCGCAAGAGATGCGGAGGCCACGGTTTTCTGCCTGGTTGATACCATGGCCAGGTTCCTCGCAGGCAGGTTACAGGTACCGAAGGGAAAGACTGCTGCAAAAGACCGGCGAGGGGCCCTCCCTGCTCGCCCTGCCTGCACACACTGCAGCGCCAACTGCCGCGACCCACCCTTCTGACGCACCGCGCCCTGTTTGCCCTCCCTGTTCACCACGCTCCTGGTCGCTCGCGCTCCCTAGGGGCTGCTTTTGAACGGCCGGGGAGGGGGCGCTGCTGGCTCCGCCTATGCCTTGTCAGCCTCCCTCGCGAGGGCTGCCAGGTCCTGGCGGCTCCCTCGAGTGGCCTCGATGCTGGAAAAAAAGCCCTGCCTGTCCCAATCCCCTGCTCCGCTGCAGAATGTGTCTGCCCCGGAGCCAATCGCCTCGGCAGGAGTTGCCCCAGAGGTCTATCTCCTGCTCACACTCCCTGATGGCCCTCAACCTCTCCACTTCCTCCTTGAGCTCTGCCACCAGGCTGACCAGGTCATCCACCTGCTTTACACCTAACACACACAGTGTCTCTGGCACCCTCTGATGGCAGCAACAGGCTCAGGCACTCCCTGTACCCAGAGACCTGAACTGCCGCATTGTTGAGCGGGCGGTCAGTCTGGGTTGCCACAGACTTTCTAAAAAGAGCTTTCTGCCCAGTGGAGACTATGGTGGTTAAGCTATAGGTAGATGAGTTGTTCTTATGAGTGGGGAGGGACGCTCTGCCCTGCCTGAGTGCGCCCTGCCTGCATGCACTGCCGCGCAAACTGCTGCACCTTGCCCCACTACCGCGCCTCGCCCTACCGATGCGCCATGCCCTGTTTGCCCGTCCTGGTTGCCGCGCTCTTGGTTGCTCGCATTCCCCAGGGTCTGCTTTTGAACGTCAGGGGAGGGGGCACTGCTGGCTCCACCTATGCCTCATCAGCCTCAATCGCTAGGGCTGCCGGGTCCTGGTGTCTCCCTCGGCTGCTTCGAGTGGCCTCGATGCTGAAAAAGAGCCCTGTCCGCCTCGATCCCCTGCTCCACTGCAGAATGTGTCTGCCCCAGAGCCGATTGCCTCGGCGAGTAGGAATGGGTGGTAGTCGTATGGTTTAACCAAGCTTGGTAGCCTCTTTCTGATGTCGCAAATGTGGGCCCCATGGAGGCAGTAAACCTCTCGAGAGAGAGTGGGCAGCAAATGGGTGCTTCAGTGCCTCTCAGAAAGGAATCTCCAATTACCAATACCCTTTGTGCTTTTTTTGTGGCACTGGTTCTTATACGCGTGGCTTGTTAGTCGAACTTTATACTGTTGCCGTTTCCTGGGGCTTGACCATTACCATTGTTGTTATTATTATCCTCGCCTTTTTTGAGCCCCAGAGCATCATATATATTGTGCAGGGGCACTTCGGGGGCAAGGGGGAGATTACTCCTTCTGCTCTGAGCAGAGATGAGGGTCCAGCTTCCCTTGTCTTTTGAGTCCATCAGTTGTGCCAAGTCAGGGTCGGAGGCTTCCTTACCAGTCCCTTGTGAGGACTTCAGGCAGGGCTGTTGCTCAGCCTGTGCCAGTGCTTGATACTACACATCAAGCACCTCCTGGACCTACTTGTGTCGGCTGCATGATATTCCCAATTAATGTCTGGTGAGTTAAAGTCCTGCATAAGGACAAGGGCAGTTGATCTTGAGGTATCTCTTAGTTCTGCAAAGAATAATTCATTGGTGTTGTCATTCTGGCCGGGTAGACTGTAATAGACTCCCACAACAACATCCCCTTTATTTGTTTGCCCCTTAATCCTTACCCAGAGGCTCTCAACTTTGCCATCACCAACTGCAAGCTCCACACAGTCCAGCCCCTCTTTTACATACAGCACCATCCCCCAACCTTGCCTGACCTGTCTGTCCCTCCTGAGGAGCCTGTAACCATCTATTGCAACACACCAGTCACAGGACTCATCCCACCAGGTTTCGCTTATGCCGATGATGTCGTAGCTGTGGGACTGGGCCAAGACTTCTAGCTCATCCAATTTATCCCTCATGCTGCATGCATTAATGTAGAAGCACTTCAAATGCAACTCATTGTATGCAACACCTCGTGGAGCAAACTGAAGGACCTCACTACCACGCAGTCCCTCTGATTTTGGCATGCCATACCATAGCTTATCACTGGCGTGCCTGATTTTATCCCTTTCCCCCTTCAACTCTAGTTTAAAGCCCTATCTATCAGCCCTGCTAACTCCTGGGCAAAAATCCTTTTCCCCCTCTAAGAGAGGTGCATCCCAGCTGCTGCCAGCAGGCCTGGTGTCACGTAGAGATTCCCATGATCAACAAACCCAAAGTTCTGCCTGTGGCAGCAGTCTCAGAGCCACATATTGATGAGCTGAGTCTGCCTGTTGAGTTTGATCCCTGCTACTGGAAGGACAGAACGAAACACAACCTGTGCCCCTGATCCTTTAACCAGTCAACCCAAAGCCCTAAAGTCCTTTTTGATTGCCCTTGGACTTGTCCTTGCTACCTCATCACTACCAGCTTGAAAAACAAGTAATGGGTCATAGTCAGAGGGCCCTACCAGGCGAGTGACTTTCCTGGCAATGTCTCTTACCCGAGCCCAAGGGAGGCAGCAGACTTCCCTGTGTGTTGGGTCCAGATGGCAAATCAGGCACTCTGTCCCTTTCAGAAGGGAGTCCCTTATGACAATAACCCTCCTTCCTTTCTTGATGGAAGATGTAGTGATGCGGGGGTAGGTTGCCTTCCATTAGGCACCCAGAAACACAGAATCACTGAATTGTCTAGGTTGGAAGAGACCTCCAAGATCATCTAGTCCAACCTCTGTCCTAACACTAACAAGACCTCCACTAAACCATATCACTAAGGGCTACATCTAAACGTCTTTTAAAGACCTCCAGGGATGGTGACTCAACCACTTCCCTGGGCAGCCCATTCCAATGCCTAACAACCCTTTCAGTAAAGATGTTCTTCCTAACATCCAACCTAAACCTCCCCTGGCGCAACTTTAGCCCATTCCCCCTCGTCCTGTCACCAGGCACGTGGGAGAATAGACCAACCCCCACCTCTCTACAGCCTCCTTTAAGGTACCTGTAGAGAGCGATGAGGTCGCCCCTGAGCCTCCTCTTCTCCAGGCTAAACAACCCCAGCTCCCTCAGCCGCTCCTCATAAGACTTGTTCTCCAGACCCCTCACCAGCTTCGTTGCCCTTCTCTGGACTCTTTCAAGCACCTCCATGTCCTTCTTGTAGTGAGGGGCACAAAACTGAACACAGTACTCGAGGTGCGGCCTCACCAGAGCCGAGTACAGGGGGACAATCACCTCCTTAGACCTGCTGGCCACACTGCTTCTTATGCAGGCCAGGATGCTGTTGGCCTTCTTGGCCACCTGAGCACACTGCTGGCTCATATTCAGCCGACTATCAACCAGTACTCCCAGGTCCTTCTCTGCCAGGCAGCTTTCCAACCACTCATCTCCCAGCCTGTAGAGCTGCTTGGGGTTGTTACGCCCCAGGTGCAGGACCTGGCACTTGGCCTTGTTGAACTTCATGCAGTTGACCTCAGCCCATCGGTCCAACCTATCCAGATCCTCCTGCAGAGCCTTCCTTCCCTCGAGCAGATCGACACACGCACCTAACTTGGTGTCATCTGCAAACTTACTGAGGGTGCACTCGATCCCCTCATCCAGGTCATTGATAAAGATATTAAAGAGGACTGGCCCCAGTACTGAGTCCCGGGGGACTCCACTAGTAACCGGCCTCCAACTGGATTTGGCTCCATTCACCACAACTCTTTGGGCCCGGCCATCCCGCCAGTTTTTAATCCAACGAAGCGTACGCCAGTCCATGCCATGAGCAGCCAATTTCTTGAGGAGAATGCTATGGGAAACGGTGTCAAAAGCCTTACTGAAGTCAAGGTAGACCACATCCACAGCCTTTCCCTTATCCACTAAGCGCGTCACTTGGTCATAGAAGGAGATCAGGTTCGTCAAGCAGGATTTGCCTTTCATAAACCCATGCTGACTGGGCCTGGTCGCCTGCTTGCCCTGCAAGTGCCGCGTGATGACATTCAAGATAATCTGCTCCATGAGCTTCCCTGGCACTGAGGTCAAGCTAACAGGCCTATAGTTCCCCGGGTCTACCCTCCGGCCCTTCTTGTAGATGGGCGTCACGTTTGCTAGCCGCCAGTCGACTGGGACCTCCCCTGATAGCCAGGACTGCCAATAAATGATGGAAAGCGGCTTGGCCAGCTCCTCCGCCAGTTCGCTCAGTACCCTCGGGTGGATCCCATCCAGCCACATCGACTTGCGTACACCCAAGTGCTATAGCAGGTCGCCAACCATTTCCTCGTGGATAGTGAGGGCCACATCCTGTTCCCCATCCCCTTCCACCAGCTCAGGGTACCAGGTATCCAGAGAACAACTCGTTTTGCTGCTCAAGAGTGAGGCAAAGAAGGCATTGAGCACCTCAGCCTTTTCCTCATCTTTTGTAACTAAGTTTCCCCCCGCATCCAGTAAAGGATGGAGATTCTCCTTAGTCCTCCTTTTGGTGTTGATGTATTTGTAAAAACATTTTTTGTTATCTTTAACGGCAGTAGCCAGATTGAGCTCCAGATGAGCTTTGGCCTTTCTAATTTTGTCCCTGCACAGCCTCGCAACAGCGTTATAGTCCTCGTGAGTGGCCTGCCCTCTTTTCCAAAGATTATAAACCCTCATTTTTCTCCTAAGATCAAGCCACAACTCTCTGTTCAGCCAGGTCGGTCTAGTTCCGCGCCAGCTCGTCTTTGGGCATGTGGGGACAGACCGCTCGTGAGCCATTAAGATTTTCTTCTTGAAGAGTGCCCAGCCTTCCTGGACTCCTTTGCACTTCAGAACCACCTCCCAAGGGACTCTGCCAACCAGTGTCCTGAACAGCTCAAAGTCAGCCCTCCGCAAGTCCAAGACAGTGGTTTTACTGATCCCCTTCCTAGCTTCACCAAGAATAGAGAACTGAACCATTTCGTGGTCACTCTGCCCATGACATCTCCCGACCACCACATCTCCCGCCAGTCCTTCTCTGTTTGTGAACAGAAGGTCTAGCAGGGCACCTGCCCTGGTAGGCTCTCTAACCAGCTGCATCAGGAAGCTATCTCCCACGCTCTCCAGAAACCTCCTAGACTGCTTTCTCTGGGCTGTGTTGTGCTTCTAGAATATGTCTGGGAAGTAGAAGTGCCCCATGAGAACAAGCGCTGACGATTTTGCGGCTTCTGCCAGCTGCCTGTAGAACTCCTCATCAGTCTCCTCATCCTTGTTCGGCGGTCTATAACAGACCCCCACCAGGATGCTTGCCTTGTTGGCCTTACCATTGATCCTAACGCATAGGGACTCAACCTTATCATTCCCAGCCTCAAGTTCCACAACACCAAAACACTCTCTAATATAGAGAGCCATACCACCACCCCTTCTGTGCTGCCTGTCCCTTCTGAAGAGCCTATAGCCAGACATTGTGGCACTCCAGTCATGAGAGTGGTCCCACCATGTTTCCGTGATGGCAACCAAGTCATAGCCTTCCTGCTGCACGATGGCTTCCAGCTCCTCTTGTTTGTTACCCATGCTGTGTGCATTAGTGTAGATGCACTTCAGTTGGGCCATTGCCTTCTCCCCCGGCCTTGCCATTGTTCCCCCTGGCACAGCTCCAACAAGCCTTCTTTCGGCCCCATCCCCCTTCTTACCTAGTTTAAAGCCCTCTCAATGAGCCTTGCTAGCTCCTGGGATAGGATCCGTTTTTCCCTTAGAGATAGGGACCCGTCTGCAGCCATCAGGCCGCGTGCCGAGTAAAGCGCCCCATGGTCAAAAAAACCAAAATTTCTGTGTTGGCACCAGCCTCTGAGCCACGTGTTAATCAGGTGGGCTTTCCGTGTCCTCTTGGTACCCCTCCCTCATACTGCAGGGATAGATGAAAACACCACCTGTACTCCCGCTCCATCCACTAACCGTCCCAGTCCCCTAAAGTCTCGTTTGATAGCCTTCACGCTTCTCTCTTCAATATCATCACTGCCAGCCTGGACTATCAAAAGAGGGTAGTAGTCAGAGGGACGAACCAGGTTGGGAAGCTTCCTGGCAACATCCCTGACCCTGGCCCCAGGGAGGCAGCAGAATTCTCCACGGGTAGGGTCAGGTCGACAAATAGGGCCCTCTGTTCCCCTGAGAACGGAGTCGCCTACTACGATCACCCTTCTGTCTTTCTTGGTGGAGGCAGTCTTGAAGCGTGGAGTCGGCTTCCTCGCCCTAGTCATCCTCCTGTGTAGACTTTCTACCTCATCCTCACCCACTGGTCTCTCAAGCTCCAGGGCCTCAAATCTGTTATGTAAGGGCACCTGGGAAGGTGGGGCCAGTAGGGGGGGGGTGTTGCCTGAAAAGTCAAGCAGGGACCTGTCTCCATCCCTCCTCAACTTCTAGGTCGCCTCCCTCTGCCCAACAGCAACAGGGCGGGGGTCCATCCCCTTTTGGGGTGTCTCACCCCGGTACCTCTCCTTCAGGCCCTGCAGGGAGTCACTCCACCAGCCTGTCTCCTGCTCACACTCCCTGATAGCACTCAACCTCTCCACCTCCTCTTTGAGTTCTGCCACCAGGTGGACCAGGTCGTCCACCTGCTCGCACCTCACACACACGGTGCCTCTGTCTCCCTCAGATGGCAGCAACAGGCTCAGACACTCCCTGCACCCAGAGACCTGAACTGCCGCATTGTTGAGCAGGCGGTCAGTCTGGGTGGCCACAGACTTTCTAGAGAGAGTGCTCTGCCTGGTGAACACCATCGCAGCCTAGCTAGCAGTCGACAGCCGTTAAAGATGTTGTTCTTATGGGTGGGGGGAAGCTCTGCCCTCTCTGCCCTCCCTGCTCGCCCTGCCTGCGCGAACTGCCAGGCAAACTGCCGTGCCCACCCTTCTGACGCACCACGCCCTGTTTGCCCACCCTGTTCGCCGCGCTCCTGGTTGCTCGCGCTCCCTAGGGGCTGTTTTTGAACGGCCGGGGAGGGGGCGCTGCTGGCTCTGCCTATGCCTCGTCAGCCTCCCTCGCGAGGGCTGCCGGGTCCTGGCAGATCCCTCGAGTGGCCTCGATGTCGGAAAAAAAAGCCCTGCCTGTCCTGATCCCCTGCTCCGCTGCAGAACGCGTCTGCCCCGGAGCCGATCGCCTCCGCAAGAACTCCTCATCAGTCTCCTCATCCTGGTTCGGCGGTCTATAACAGACCCCCACCAGGACGCTTGCCTTTTTGGCCTTCCCTCTGATCCTAATCCATAGGGACTCAACTTTATCATTCCCAGTCTCAAGTTCCACAACACCAAAACACTCTCTAATATAGAGAGCCATTCCACCACCCTTTCTGTGCTGCCTGTCCCTTCTGAAGAGCCTATAGCCATACATTGCAGCACTCCAGTCATGAGAGTGGTCCCACCACGTTTCCGTGATGGCAACCAAGTCATAGCCTTCCTGCTGCACGATGGCTTCCAGCTCCTCTTGTTTGTTACCCATGCTGTGTGCATTAGTGTAGATGCACTTCAGTTGGGCCATTGCCTTCTCCCCCAGCCTTGCCATTGTTCCCCCTGGTACAGCTCCAACAGGCCTTCTTTCAGCCCCGTCCCCCTTCTTACCTAGTTTAAAGCCCTCTCAATGAGCCCTGCCAGCTCATGGTCAACTTGTCGTCCACCAGGACCCCCAGGTCCTTCTCCTCAGAGCTCCTCTCCAGCAGGTCGTCCCCCAGCCTGTACTGATACATCCGGTTGTTCCTTCCCAGGTGCAGGACTCTACACTTGCTCTTATTAAACCTCATTTGGTTTCTTCCTGCGCATCTCTCCAGCCTGTCTCTCTGAATGGCAGCACAGCCTTCTGGTGTGTCAGCCACTCCTCCCAGCTTTGTGTCATCGGCGTACTTGCTGAGGGCAGACACTATTCCCTCATCAAGGTCGTCGATGAAGATGTTGAACAGGAGGGGACCCAGCACCAACCCCTGGGGAACGCCGCTAGTCACAGGTCTCCAGCCAGACTCTGCGCCACAGATCACCACCCTCTGAGCTCGGACAGTCAGCCAGTTCTCAACCCACCTAACTGTCCACTCCTCTATCCCACACTTTCTCAGCTTTGCTATCAGGATATCATGGGAGACAGTATCGAAAGCCTTGCTAAAGTCAAGGTAGATGACATCCACTGATCTGCCCCCATCTACCCAGCTGGTGATGTCATCAAAGAAGGCAACGAGGTTGGTTGAGCACGACTTCCCCTAGGTGAATCCATGCTGACTACTCCTCATAACATTCTTCTCTTCCTTCTCTTCTTCCTTGGAGATGACATCCAGAATGAGCTGTTCCAACACCTTTCCAGGGACAGAGGTGAGACTGACTGGCCTGTAGTTTCCCAGATCCTCCTTCTTGCCCTTCTTGAAGACTGGAGTGACATTGGCTATCCTCCAATCTTCAGGCATCTCTCCTGTTTTCCAGGACCTTTCAAAGATGATAGAGAGTGGTTTGGCGACCACCTCTGCCAGCTCCCTTAGCACACGTGGAGGCATCCCATCGGGACCCATGGATTTGCATGCGCTGAGCCCACTCAGGCGCTCCCCAACTACCCTCTGGTCAACCGCGGGGGAGCCCTCCATATCCCTAGTCTTCCTTTTACTGTTTACATACTTAAAAAAACCCTTCTTATTATCTTTTATCTCTTTTGCAAGCTTCATCTCTAGGTGGGCTTTAGCCTTCCTCGTCGCGTCCCTGCAGGCCCTGACAACACTTCTATACTCCTCCCAAGAGGACAGGCCCGTTTTCCACGTTTCATAGACCTTCCTCTTCCTTTTGATCTTATCGATGAGCTCCTTGCTCATCCACGCAGGTTTCCTGCCCCCCTTCCCCGATTTCCTACTCTTAGGGATGCACCGATCCTGAGCTTGGAAGAAGTGCTGTTTAAATGTAGCCCAGCTCTCACAAGCACTCTTGCCATCTAGCAACCTAGCCCAGGAGATAGTCCCAAGCAGGTCCCGGAAGAGGTCGAAGTTGGCTCTTCGAAAGTCCAGGGTCCAAATCCTGCTACTAGCCTTACTTCTTCCACCAAGTTCCATCTTGAACTCCACCATCTCAGCTCATCTGGGGAGCTCAAGCACTAGTGGATCAATTTGCTACAAGGTATATGTGTATTGGAATATACAATGTAGCAAAACGAGTTGTGAATGATTGCCTTGTCTGTAGGAGAGTGAACGCCCGACGAATGAGAAAAAGAGTGTTAGGAGGTCGAGAATTGGCACATCGACCTTTTGCCAAAATCCAGCTGGATTTCACAGAGCTTCCAAAAGTAGGAAGGTACAAATACTTATTAGTGATTGTAGACCATCTCATGCACTTTGTCGAAGCTTTCCCAACAACGAGGACAACGGCCCATGTCGTGGTGAAAGTACTATTAGAAAATATTATCCCGAGATATAGGATTATAGAAACAATTGATTCTGACCGAGGTCCGCACTTTGTATCGAAAGTGTCCCAAGAAACTATGAAAGCTTTGGGGACAGATTGGGAATATCATACTCCGTGGCACCCTCAAAGCTCTGGAAAGGTGGAACGAATGAATGGTGAAATTAAAAAGCAACTAACAAAGCTTGTGATAGAGACAAAAACCTCCTGGGTGAAATGTTTACCGCTTGCACTATTGAATATCCAGACACAGTCCCGAGCCGATGTCGGAATCTCACCTTTTGAAATGCTGTATGGTATGCCTTATGATTTAGAGATGCCATCTGATCACCCCCAGGTACAGGATATCCAATTAAAACCTTATTTAATACAGCTTATGAACCGACGGAGGGAGTTACAAGTCAAAGGCTTGGTGGCACAGCGTCCCCCGTTAGATATAGCAATCCATAGAATACAACCTGGAGACAAGGTTCTAATTAAGACATGGAAAGAAACGTCTTTAACACCACGGTGGGAAGGCCCCTATGTTGTTTTACTTACCACAGAGACAGCTATCCGGACGGCTGAAAAGGGGTGGACGCATGCCAGTTGAGTGAAAGGACTAATCCAGAAAAGCGAATGGGAAGCGGTCGCAGGCCCTGATGACTTAAAGCTCACGTTGAAACAAACTCAATAAGTATAATTTAACTGTCTGTGTATCGTAAAAAGGGGGAGTGGGACCCTGTGTGATCGGAGAAAGGTCACGGCTACCTGAGAAACTCCCCTGAAGAACACTACTGCTGCCGAGAAGAACCTGCACCTTGTAGTTCGCCGCAACCGAACTGACAAGCGAGGCAGAGAGTGAAACGGTGGGGAACTGCGTGGCCAGGTAAAGAACTCCGGAACATGAGCCCTAGCCACTTTTTGCGATACATAGTAATGGGTGCAATTGTTTTCACTGTTCCTGGGTCTGCGCACCCTCACAAATCTTTTCAATGGAGCCTAATTAGATGGGAAGATCACCATGTTGTGCAGCAGATAACTACTGCTGGAGGCCCTAGCTTTAAGGTCTCACTGTGTGACCTTGTAACATGGGGTCAAAATATAGTAAACATGTTCTATTCAATCAAGCTTCTATTTGTGCCCTAGTTCTAACCCGGGAAGGCCGTATTGTAATTATCCAAATGAATACTATTGTGCTTATTGGAATTGCGAGACTATCGCCACAGACTGAAATCCCGGAGCTGGAGCAGATAAATATTTGAAGGCGGGGCACGGGCCACCGGGATGTAACTGGAGAAATAGGGGCGGACCACCACGACGCCATGGTGGAAGTCTACAGCACTACAGGTCAGATCACATGAATTGCAAATTTACATACATCAATGTAACCCAACCGGATGATCAAAGATGGACCCTAGGACAACATTGGGGAATCAGGTTTTATGAACCTGGAGCTGATAGGGGAGGTATAATATATATAAAGAAAGAAGAGACTAAGAACCCCCAACGGGTGGGACCAAATCAGGAACTGTCAGGGAGTGTTTTAAGGATTCAACCTACACAAGCTTTTGAAACACAAACTCCTAATAGCCCTAAACCACTGGAGGTTGTTAATAAATCAGTGGGCCCAAAATACAAGATTAAAAATGAAGGAATGACTGAGAATAACATGTGGAGAATCATGAATGCTAGTTATTATTTGTTGAATCAAATAAATCCAAATGTACCTAGACCTTGCTGGTTATGTCTTGATATAAGGCCCCCATATTACGACGCCATTGGGGATCTGGGAGAGGCCACCCGTTCAAGTGAAACCGACCCTCCACAATGCAATTGGGGAAGGGATGTAGGAATAACATTGACGGAAGTAACTGGGAATGGCAGGTGTGTAGGTACGGTCCCTAGTGAGAAGCTCCACCTATGCAGTGTTACAGAGAAGGTTACACCAGAAAACAAAGAACAATGGTTAATACCCGCAGATAACGCTAGATGGGTCTGTTCATCGACGGGTGTTACTCCTCGCTTATCACTCAAACTCTTTGATGTGTCTCAAGATTTCTGTATACAGGTAATAATTGTACCAAGAATTCTGTACCATTCTGAAGAGTACGTATATACACAGCACACGGTAGCAGAGTACCATCTAACAAGAAGAGAACCAATCACAGCTGTAACACTGGCTACATTGATAACTCTGGGAGGTACCGGGGTAGGCACTGGAGTTGCCCCTCTGGTCAGACAAAGTCAGGAGTTCACCTCCCTACGCATGGCTGTAGATGAAGATTTAACTCGAATTGAACAATCTATTACTGCCCTGGAAAAATTGGTAAGGTCACTATCAGAAGTTGTTTTGCAAAATCGTAGAGGACTAGATTTGATATTTTTGCAACAAGGTGGATTATGTGCTGCCTTGAAAGAAGAATGCTGTGTATATGCAGACCACACTGGAGTAGTGAGGGATACAATGATGAAGCTCAGAGAAGGATTGGAAAAGAGGAAACGAGAAAATGAAGCCAGGCAGAATTGGTACAAATCTTGGTTTAATTATTCACCTTGGCTTACAACTTTGCTGTCAATAATAGCAGGACCTTTGTTGTTATTAGTGTTAGGGCTAACCTTTGGACCATGTATTTTTAACCGAGTAATCGCGATGGTAAAAAGCCGTTTAGAGGCAGCGCATTTGATGCTTATCCGTGCTAAATATGAACCTATAACTACGGATGAGGATGCAGAAACTTTAATGCTCAGTAGTCAGGCATACCAGGAATTAATGAACAAAATAACTAACTAAAAGAAAAAAGGAGGGATTGTGATGTATAAGGAATGTTTGTTCATTATTTCTCATGGCTATATTAAGAAGGGAACAAAAGGAGTCACCCAGGCGGCGGTAAGAACCTTGAGACATCCTGCCTGTTGATGTCTTGGACATAAGATTGAGAGAACCTTGTGTAAATAATACAACTGCCAAACCGATAACCCACTGCCCTATCTTAAGACAAACTAACATGACCAATTAAGGAGGAGAAAACACCACATACCAAGCAGAGGAAGACTACTGCCTTCATCCGCGCGACCACCAGAGGGACCAGAGACAAACCCCTAGCAACAATCCACGCAGCCGCAGTACTAGAAAGGGGCCACGTAACCCTGGAAGAACTTGATGATAAAAGGGGACTGCGAAAAAAGGGGGGGGGGCGCACGCCGTTTGGAGGAGCATGGACTCCCCATCCGCCCAGCGCTGTTTTGCTTGCTGATCGCTTACTCAATAAACTAATTCTTTCTGGCTAAAAGAGTAATTTATAACACCAGCCACCCAGCGGGAGGACAGAGGAGAACACTACCTGCACCCCTGATCCCTTCAACATCCTTCCCAGGGATGCGAAGTCCTTTTTGATATTCTTCATTTTTCTAGTTGCAGCTTCCCGGGATCCAATCTGAATGACAACAAGAGGATAGTAGTCCTCTAGTTTAATGAGTTGTGGCAGAGCCTTCCTAACATCTCTGACACATACCCCAGGAAGACAGCACACCTCTCTGGATAGATTGTCTGGTCACAGAATCACAGAATCACAGAATAGTCTAGGTTGGAAGAGACCTCCAAGATCATCTAGTCCAACCTCTGACCTAACACTAACAAGACCTCCACTAAACCATATCACTAAGCTCTACATCTAAACGTCTTTTAAAGACCTCCAGGGATGGCGACTCAACCACTTCCCTGGGCAGCCCATTCCAATGCCTAACAACCCTTTCAGTAAAGATGTTCTTCCTAACATCCAACCTAAACCTCCCCTGGCGCAACTTTAGCCCATTCCCCCTCGTCCTGTCACCAGGGACGTGGGAGAATAGACCAACCCCCACCTCTCTACAGCCTCCTTTAAGGTACCTATAGAGAGCAATGAGGTCTCCCCTGAGCCTCCTCTTCTCCAGGCTAAACAACCCCAGCTCCCTCAGCCGCTCCTCGTAAGACTTGTTCTCCAGACCCCACACCAGCTTCGTTGCCCTTCTCCTGGACTCTCTCGAGCACCTCCATGTCCTTCTTGTAGCGAGGGGCCCAAAACTGAACACAGTACTCGAGGTGCGGCCTCACCAGAGCCGAGTACAGGGGGACAATCACCTCCTTAGACCTGCTGGCCACACTGCTTCTTATGCAAGCCAGGATGCTGTTGGCCTTCTTGGCCACCTGAGCACACTGCTGGCTCATATTCAGCCGACTATCAACCAGTACTCCCAGGTCCTTCTCCGCCAGGCAGCTTTCCAACCACTCATCTCCCAGCCTGTAGAGCTGCTTGGGGTTGTTACGCCCCAGGTGCAGGACCCGGCACTTGGCCTTGTTGAACTTCATGCAGTTGACCTCAGCCCATCGGTCCAGCCTATCCAGATCCTCCTGCAGAGCCTTCCTTCCCTCAAGCAGATCGACACACGCACCTAACTTGGTGTCATCTGCAAACTTACTGAGGGTGCACTCGATCCCCTCATCCAGGTCATTGATAAAGATATTAAAGAGGACCGGCCCCAGCACTGAGCCCTGGGGGACTCCACCAGTAACCGGCTTCCAACTGGATTTGGCTCCATTCACCACAACTCTTTGGGCCCGGCCATCCAGCCAGTTTTTAATCCAACGAAGCGTACGCCAGTCCAAGCCACGAGCAGCCAATTTCTTGAGGAGAATGCTATGGGAAACAGTGTCAAAAGCCTTACTGAAGTCAAGGTAGATCACATCCACAGTCTTCACCTCATCCACCAAGCACGTCACTTGGTCATAGAAGGAGATCAGGTTCGTCAAGCAGGACCTACCTTTCATAAACCCATGCTGACTGGGCCCGACCGCCTGGTTGCCCTGCAAGTGCCGCGTGATGACCCTCAAGATAATCTGCTCCATGAGCTTCCCTGGCACTGAGGTCAAGCTAACAGGCCTATAGTTCCCCGGGTCTACCCTCCGGCCCTTCTTGTAGATGGGCGTCACGTTTGCTAGCCGCCAGTCGACTGGGACCTCCCCTGATAGCCAGGACTGCCAATAAATGATGGAAAGCGGCTTGGCCAGCTCCTCCGCCAGTTCGCTCAGTACCCTCGGGTGGATCCCATCCGGCCACATCGACTTGCGTACACCCAAGTGCTGTAGCAGGTCGCCAACAATTTCCTCGTGGATAGTGAGGGCCACATCCTGTTCCCCATCCCCTTCCACCAGCTCAGGGTACCAGGTATGCAGAGAACAACTCGTTTTGCTGCTCAAGAGTGAGGCAAAGAAGGCATTGAGCACCTCAGCCTTTTCCTCATCTTTTGTAACTAAGTTTCCCCCCGCATCCAGTAAAGGATGGAGATTCTCCTTAGTCCTCCTTTTGGTGTTGATGTATTTATAAAAACATTTTTTGTTATCTTTAACGGCAGTAGCCGATTGAGCTCCAGATGAGCTTTGGCCTTTCTAATTTTGTCCCTGCACAGCCTCGCAACAGCCTTATAGTCCTCTTGAGTGGCCTGCCCTCTTTTCCAAAGATTATAAACCCTCATTTTTCTCCTAAGATCAAGCCACAACTCTCCGTTCAGCCAGGCCGGTTTAGTTCCGCGCCGGCTCGTCTTTGGGCATGTGGGGACAGACCGCTCCTGAGCCATTAAGATTTCCTTCTTGAAGAGTGCCCAGTCTTCCTGGACTCCTCTGCCCTTCGGAACCACTTCTCAAGGGACTCTGCCAACCAGTGTCCTGAACAGCTCAAAGTCAGCCCTCCGCAAGTCCAAGACAGCGGTTTTACTGATCCCCTTCCTAGCTTCACCAAGAATAGAGTACTGAACCATTTCGTGGTCACTCTGCCCACGACAGCTCCCGACCACCACATCTCCCACCAGTCCTTCTCTGTTTGTGAACAGAAGGTCTAGCGGGGCATCTGCCCTGGTAGGCTCTCTAACCAGCTGCGTCAGGAAGCTATCTCCCACGCTCTCCAGAAACCTCCTAGACTGCTTTCTCTGGGCTGTGTTGTGCTTCCAGAATATGTCTGGGAAGTTGAAGTGCCCCACGAGAACAAGTGCTGACGATTTTGCGGCTTCTGTCAGCTGCCTGTCGCCTACTACGATCACCCTTTTATCTTTCTTGGTGGAGGCAGTCTTGAGGTGTGGAGTCAACCTCCTTGCCCTAGTCATCCTCCTGTGTAGACTTTCTACCTCATCCTCACCCACCGGTCTCTCAAGCTCCAGGGCCTCAAATCTGTTATGTAAGGGCACCTGGGAAGGTGGGGGCGGTAGGGGGGGGCGTTGCCTGTGAGGTCGAGCAGGGACCTGTCTCCATCCCTCCTCAACTTCTAGGTCGCCTCCCTCTGCCCGACAGCGACAGGGCAGGGGGTCCATCCCCTTTTGGGGTGTCTCACCCCGGTACCTCTCCTTCAGGCCCTGCAGGGAGTCGTTCCACCAGTCTATCTCCCGCTCACACTCCCTGATAGCCCTCAACCTCTCCACCTCCTCTTTGAGTTCTGCCACCAGGTGGACCAGGTCGTCCACCTGCTCGCATCTCATACACACGGTGCCTCTGCCTCCCTCAGATGGCAGCAACAGGCTCAGACACTCCCTGCACCCAGAGACCTGATCTGCCGCATTGTTGAGCAGGCGGTCAGTCTGGGTGGCCACAGACTTTCTAGAGAGAGCGCTCTGCCTGGTGTAGACCATTGCAGCCTGGCTAGCGGTCGATAGCCGTTAAAGATGTTGTTCTTATGGGCGGGGGGGAAGCTCTGCCCTCTCTGCCCTCCCTGCTCGCCCTGCCTGCGCGAACTGCCAGGCAAACTGCCGCGCCCAGCCCTTCTGACGCACCACGCCCTGGTCGCCGCGCTCCTGGTCGCTCGCGCTCCCTAGGGGCTGTTTTTGAACAGCCGGGGAGGGGGCGCTGCTGGCTCCACCTACGCCTCGTCAGCCTCCCTCACGAGGGCTGCCGGGTCTTGACGGCTCCCTCGAGTGGCCTCGATACTGGAAAAAAAGCCCTGCCTGTCCCAATCCCCCGCTCCGCTGCAGAATGTGTCTGCCCCAGAGCCGATTGCCTCGGCAAGTCGACAAATGGGAGCCTTAGTGCCCCTTAGCAAGGAGTCTCCTATCACTAAGACTCTCCGTTCTGTTTCTGTGGCACTGGTTGTGATGCAGCGCCCCATCCGGTCCCGATCCCTATGCTCAGTACTTCCCCCAATCTTGACACGCTTCTCGGGGTTGATTCCCGGGTTCGGACTACTGTCCAGACCCTCAAACTCTTCCTTTTCCTGCCTGAGAGCCTCAAATCTATTTCCCAAGGACACCATGGGGGTTGGTGGCATCATGGGCGTCGGGGGGCAAACATCTCCTTCTGCTGCGAGCTGTGACAAGGGTCCAGCCCCTTTCTTCTTGTGGATCGTCAAGCCCTCTGTCCTGCATGTGATCAGCTGGGTCAGCTTCTACCCCTTGCAGCCTCTTAGGAGGGGGCTGCAGGGTATCAGCAGGGGCAGGTTGACACCTCCTGTCTGTTACCCTCAGAGACACCCAGGAGCCCCTCAGGCTGCAGATTTCTCACTGCAGCCCAGCCACCTGCTCAAGGAGTTCCTTAAGCAGGGCACACCTGCACCCACTACAGCCCTTTCCTCCCTCAGGACCCAGGTGGGTCTCCAGATACCAGAGCTCCCTACAGTCACCTGTCTGGACTGCCACTTCCACCCTCAGGAGCTCCACCTGAGTGCCTACATGATCCCAGAGAGGCAGCATCTCCTCTGTTTGGGTTGCCGCCTCAGACTGGCCGCTGCGACGGGTGCTCACCATGGTGAGGTCTAGGTGCAATGAGGAAGCATTGCCCGAGGAGAGGAGGGGAAGAGAAAGGGAGGTGGGAAATGGGGGAGAGGGTCTTCCTTGTACTCCTCCCTGCCCCGCTTGAACTGCCCTTTGCCTACTGCCTGCGCTAACTGCCAAGCCGGTCCTGTTTGCGCGTCTTGTTGGCAGCGCTTCTGGGTTGCAGCGCTTCCTAGGGACTGCTCTTATAGCGTCAGGGGGTGGGTGGGCTGCTGTCACCCCTGGCTCCGCCCTCAGCACGTCAACGCCCGCGGCGGCACAAGCACAGTTCCTGCCTGCTTGGGGGGAGGGGGCCAGGGCTGCGGCTCTGATAATCGTGTCCAACCGCCCTTCCAAAGCAGGTTCCTTAGAGCAGGCTGCCCAGGTAGGCGTCCAGATGGGCCTTGAATATCTCCAGAGAGGGAGACTCCACAACCTCCCTGGGCAGCCTGTCCCAGGGCTCCATCACCCTCACTGTGAACGAGTTATTTCGCATGATGGTGTGGAACTTCCTGTGATCCATTTTGTGGCCATTACCCCTTGTCCTGTCCCCACAAACCACTGAAAAGAGGATGGCCAAATCCCTCTGTCTCCCACACCTCAGGTATTTATAAACATTGGTGAGATCCCCTCTCAGTCTTCCTTTCTCCAGGCTGAACAGACCCAGGTCTCGCAGCCTTTCCTCATAGGGAAGATGCTCCAGGCCCCGTATCATCTTTGTGGCCCTCCGCTGGACTCTTTCCAGGAGTTCCCTGTCTTTTTTTGTACCGGGGAGCCCAGAACTGGACACAGTACTCCAGGTGAGGCCTGACCAGGGCAGAGTAGAGGGGGAGGATCACTTCCCTTGGAGTCGACTTCCTTGCCTTAGGCAACCTCCTGGGTGGACTTTCGATCACTTCCTCACCCACCAGTTTCTCAAGCTCCAAGGCCTCAAACCTGTTGTGTAAGGGCACCTGGGAATGCAAGGCTGGTAGGGAGGGGGGTTGCTTGCGACGTCGAGTAGGTACCTGTTTCTATTCCTCTTCATCTCCTAGGTCCTCTCCCTTTGCCCAACAGTGACAGGGCAGAAGGCCCACCACTGTCTGGAGTGTCTCACCCTGGTGCCTTTCCTTCAGTCCTTGCAGGGAGTTGCTCCACTAGTCTATCTCCCACTCACACTCCGTGATAGCCCTTAACTGTGGTGGTTTTACTCAGGCGGGCAGTCGAGTTCCACCATGGCCGCTCTCTCACTCCCCCCTCCTCAAAGAGGAAGGGGGAGAAAATACGACACAAAGAGCTTGAGGTTTGAGATCAGAATGATTTAATTAAAGGGAAAAGGAATGGAAAAAAAAAAAAAAAGGCTGCGCGGAAGCACAGAGAGAAAGGGAGAAAAAAAGTTATTCTCTACTTCCCATCAACGAGTGATGTTCGGCCACGCCCTCGGAAGCAGGGCCTCAAAACGCGTAACGGTTGTTCAGGACAGCCCCCTCCCCCACGAGAGCCCCCCTTTTTATTGCTGAGTGGGACATCAGGTGTTATGGAATATCCCTTTGGTTGGTTTAGGTCAGCTGCCCTGGCGATGTCCCCTCCCCATCACTTGCCCACCCCTAGGCTGCTGGCTCTTGGGGGCTTGGAGGGAGTCCTGATGCTGTGCCAGCACTATGCAGCAATAGACACAACACTGGAGTGATACCAGTGCTGTTCCAGCTACGAGTGCAGAGCACAGCACTGTGTGGGCTGCTGCAGGGAAAGTTAACTCCATCCCAGACAGACTCAGCACAACCTCTCCACCTCCTCCTTGAGCTCTGCCACCAGGCTGACCAGGTCAGCCACCTGCTCACACCTAACACACACAGTGTCTCTGGCGCCCTCTGATGGCAGCAACAGGCTCAGGCACTCCCTGTACCCAGAGACCTGAACTGCCGCATTGTTGAGCGGGCGGTCAGTCTGGGTTGCCACAGACTTTCTGGAAAGAGCTTTCTGCCTAGTGCAGACCATGGCTGGTTTAGCTACAGGTAAACAGCCGGTAGATATGCTGTTCTCCTGAGTGGGGAGGGATGCTCTGCCCTGTCCGAGTTTGCTGCGCAAACTGCCCTGAGTGAAGCACTATGCCCTGCACCTGCTCGCACCTCACGCAGGTGGTATCTCTGCCACCCCCTGTTGGCAGCAACAAGCTCAGCCACTCCCTGCAGCCAGAGGCCTAACAGCCGCATTTTGGGGCAGGCACTCAATCTGGGTTGCCACAGTCTTTTTGGCAAGAGCTTTCTGTCAAGTGGAGACCATGGCTAGATTTGTTGTCTGAGAGGCAGCCACTAGGTGAGCCAGTCTCCTGAGTGGGGAGGGATACTCTGCCCTTTCTGCTCGCATGGCCTGTGCAAACTGCTGCACCATGCTCTACTGCCACACCACACCCTGTGTGCCCATCCTGGTCATCCTGGGCTGCCGGCTCCTGGCAGCACACTCAGCTGCCTTGAATTGCCTCGATGCAAGAAATTGAGGAAACCCCTTCACAGAATCATAGAATGGTTTGGATTGGAAGGGACCTTGAAGATTACAGAATCATAGAATCACAGAATAACAGAATGGCTGAGGTTGGAAGGGACCTCTGAAGGTCATCTAGTCCAACCCCCCTGCCAAGCAGGATTTCCTAGAGCACATGCACAGGATGACATGCAGGAGGGTTTTGAATATCTCCAGAGAAGGAAACTCCACAACCTCTCTGGGCAACCTGTTCCAGTGCTCTGTCACTGTCACAGTAAATAAGTGCCCCCCCATATTGAGACAGAACCTCCTGTGCTTCAGTTTGTGCCCGTTGCCTCTCATCCTTTCACTGGGCACAACTGAAAAGAGTCTGGTTCCATTCCTTTGACACCCTCCCCTTCAGATATTTATATACATTGATGAGGTCTCCCTTCAGTCTTCTCTTTTCCAGGCTGAACAGGCCCAGTTCTCTCAGCCTGTCCTCACAGGACAGGTGTTCCAGTCCTCTAATCATCTTCATAGCCCTCCTCTGAACTTGCTCCAGTAACTCTATTTCCCTCTTGTACTGACCTACCAGATCACCTAGTTCTAGCCCCGCTGCCACGGGCAGGGACACATCCCACTAGACCAGGTTGCTCAAAGCCCCATCCAACCTGGCCTTGAACACCTCCAGGAATGGGGCATCCACAGCTTCTCTGAGCAACCTGTTCCAGGGCCTCACCACCCTCTGAGTGAAGAATTTCTTCCTAATGTCCAGCTTAAACTTACCCTCTTTTAGTTTAAAGCCATTACCCCTCGTCCTGTTGTGGTGGTTTTTACCTTTCTGGTCAGCTGAACTCCATCACAACCGCTCTCTCACTCCCCCTCCTTAGAAGAAGAGAGGAAGAAGAAAGTATACTGGGGAAAAAAAAAAACAACTCATGGCTTGAGATAAGGATGATTTAATTAAATGAGAAAAGGAAGAGGGAAAAAAATAAAATAAACAAAGGCTGTGCGAAAGCACAGTGAGGGAAAATAAATTACTCTCTTCTTCCCATCAACGAGCGATGTTTGGCCATGTCCTGGGAAGAAGGGCCTCAATATGCATAGCGGTTGTTTGGGAGGACAGATGTTTCCATAACGAGAGCCCCCTCTCTCCTTCCCCTTTCCCATCTTTTATTTGCTGAGTGTGATATCATACGGTATGGAATATCCCTCTGGTTGGTTTAGGTCAGGAGTAACATTAGCCCTTCTACTCCCTCTGGGGGCCTGCCCAACAGAAACTGGAGCAGCAATTTTTCTAGGAGACCTCCTTCTTTCTGCTGTATTTCCTTGCAGCTCACATACCCAAGTGGCTAGGGCAGAGGTAGGTTCACCATCCTACTTCCTCGTATCTTCCCCGTGGTCACGCAGATAAAACCACAGCGTGCCACGTGGTGCGTATCCTGGGTACTCTTTCCCTTGAGCAGGAAAATGCTGACTCTTAATAGTTGAAATACTACTCTGTCTAGGTGAGGAGGAAGATATATGTTCTTTGAGGTGGTGGACCTGCTGGGACAGTTTCTCCACAGCTGAGATGCAGGCCCGTAGTTGGGCAGAAGGGTTAATGTTGCCAGAAGGGCAAGGTAAAAACCACCACACTATCACTACACTCTCTGAGAGTCCCTCCCCAGCTTTCCTGTAGGTCCCTTTAGGTACTGGAAAGCTGCTATAAGGTTTTCCCCCCAACCTTCTCTTCCCCAGGCTGAGCAATCCCAACTCTCTCAGTCCATCTTCATAGCAGAGGTGCACCATCCCTCTGATCATCTTTGTGGCCCTCCTCTAGACTCACTATAATGTCCATGTCCTTCTTGTGCTGGGGGCCCCAGAGCTGAATGCAGGACTCCAGGTGGGGCTTCACAAGAGCAGAGCAGAGTGGGAGAATCACCTCACTTGACCTGCTGGACATGTTTCTTTTGATGCAGCCCAGGATACAGTTGGCTTTCTGGGCTTCAAGCACACGTTGCCAGCTCATGTTGAGCTTCTCGTCAACCAAGACCCCTGGGTCATTCTCAGGGCTGCTCTCAATCCATTCTCCACCCAGCCTGTATTTGTGCTTGTGACTGCTCTGACACAGGTGCAGGACCTTGCACTTGGCTTTGTCAAACCTCATGAGGTTCACACAGGCCCATCTCTCAAGCTTGTCCAGGTCCTTCTGGATGGCATTCCTTCCCTCCAGCGTTTCGACCGCACCACACAGCTTGGTGTCATCTGCGGTCTTGATGAGGGTGCACTCAAGCCATGTAACCAACAAAGATGTTAAACAGTGCAGGTCCGAGTACCAACCCCTGAAGAACAACGCTCATCACTGGTCTCCACCTGGACGTTGAGACATTGACTGCAACTCTTTGAGTGAGACCATCCAGCCAATCCCATACCCACTGAGTGGTCCATCTGTAAAATCTATGTCTCTCCAACTTAGAGACAAGGATATCATGCAGGACAGTGTTAAATGCTTTGTACTAATCTCAAGAAGGTCAAGAAGATCTTAAGAAGGTCTCAAAAATGCAGAGCCCAGACACTGTGTGGTGGTTTCACACTGATCGACAACTATGGTCCACCACGCTGCTACATTGCTCCCCCTCCTCGAGAGAACAGGGGGAAAATATGATGATAAATGTCTAATGGGTTGATATAAGGAGCAGTTTAATTAAAGGAAACAAAAATGGGGAAAAATGGAGAGAAAGAAAAAGAAAAAAAAAAAAAGGCATAGGTCATGTGGAAGCAAAAGAACACATTTATCATCTACTTCCTAACTGCAGGCAATGTCCAGCCACTTTCTGGGAAGCAAGACCTCAATATGCATAGCAGTTGCTTCAGAAGACCAACAGTTTAATCGTGAGAGTCCCCCCCCCCAACCCATCCTTCCCCTCCCTCAGCTTCTATTGCTGGGCATGACATCATACAGTATGGAATATCCCTGTGGTTGATTTAGGTCACCTGTCCTGGCAATGTCCCCTTCCCACCTCCTGCCAACCCCAGCCTACTGGCCTTGGGAGGGCATGGACTGGAGAGCCACGCTTGGTGCTGTGCCAGCACTGCTCAGAAACAGCCAGAATATTGTTGTGATATCAGGGCTGTTCTAGCCACAAAAGCAGAGCACAGCAAGATATGGGATGCTGTGGGGAAGGTTAACTTCATCCCAGCCTGACCCTGTAACACATCGCTGCTCAAACTACTGCATCTGCTGGCTGCCTCTGTTAGCTGTGCTCTTCTCAGGCTATCAAACCATTGTGAGAAGCAGGGGGGCTGCAGAGGACACATTTGCCTTTAATAGCCCTATTTGGCCTGTCAAGGAACTTTCTGGGTCCTGGTGTGAGAACACTGGTAACCAGCTTTGGAGCGTATCTGCTCCCACGGGCTGCTGTTGCTCTGAATTGTGTCACCCTGCCAGAGCAGTCAGAGGCCGGGGTGAGTACCTGGCTTGCTGTCAGCGACTTGGCACACGCCTCCTTTGGCATCCCTAGTGCTGGGGAGCCGCAGGGCCACCCTGCCTTCTCCTGGGAAAGCCATCGGTGCTGCCTTGGGGAGATGGGCACAGGCCCACACCTTGCCAGGGGACTGTGGCTCAGCCCTCGGAGGAGGGCTGCCTGTCCCCAAAGCGTGGGCTGTCCCATTATGCTGGCGACACCCTGCTGACTGCACCCACCGAGCAGGATGTTGGGGAGGCATGGGGAAGTGTCATGGACACTGTGTGAGAGCAAAACTGCAAAAGTGATCCGTGGAGAGCACAACAATCCCATGCTGTAAGATGGGAACGATATAGTTCCATGCTGGAAAAGCCAGGTACCCAGAAAATCAGTTCCTTGCAGGAAAAAATAGCCCAATAGGGCTGTCAAACGCAACTCAACCTAACCCTGAGCCATTAAGCCCTGACTGGGCTCAGGAAGTCCCTCCGTATAAATAACTCACCTCTGAGAAGAGACAGTGTGCCTGGTTCACGAATGGGTCAGCCAAATACAAGGTAGAAGTGGTAGAAGGTCGTTAGTCCAGCTAATCAAAGTAGGGGAAGGACAATGGTCACTATGCAGTACTAACAGCTGTAGTAATGACGTTTGAGGAGACTCAAATTCCTACATTGTACCCAAAAATGCATTTGTTTTTTCCCGTGTAAAATCCCTTTGTGAAGCCTCACACTGCCACCATACCTCGCTGCTGTATATCAACGCACACGGAGTGCTGGATGTCCCTGCCCTTCAGCTGCACCAAAGCTCCCTGTCTGCTACGTCGCACCGGCAACTGGACTGCGTGGTGAAGTTTGCACCATCACTGTCATACGGGAGATGGGGCAAGGGGAATGGCAGGACATCTCTGGTGGTCCTAGCCCTAATGTCATTGTTCTACACGCATTGTTACAACCAATGTTTGTTTTACTTGTTGTTATTCTTGTTTATTATTATTTGCGGGACAGCTTTGTGTATGAGAAACTCTGTAGTAGCCAAACATTCAATCTGTAACTTTTAAGAAAGGTCAACTGTATGTAGATCAAGGCAGGGGGAACATAATGATCCTGAACAGAAGACCATTATACATCAAGAAATGAGGGATCCATATAACAATGAATCTGCACAGAACCCAGGTCTGTGCTGTGCTGAGCATATGGCATCACCTTTGGCCTCTGCCATGCCACACATCTCCCTCAGCTGCAGGACAAACTCAGCTGGGTGATGGTAACAGGAACCTGCAGGCGGCTCCCACTCAGACCTGGCGATTGCAACACCTGCATGACCTTGCCTTTACCTTAAAATGCAGCAATAAGTTCCCATGCAAACATCTTTTTTGCTTGATGGCAGAAATGAATAAAGTTGTTTTCATGTAAGAAAATCCTGTAATAGCCCAAATAACCAAAATGGGGCAATACTTTCTACTGGAAGGGTTTGTGTGTGGATGGGAGGCCAATCAATGCTGCACAACTGGGGGTTTCCAGCGTCTAGAGGGACACAAGATCTATAATGTTCTCTTTATATAAAAGATATATATTGTTCTGTCATATATTCCCTTTTCTTTATATTGTTAGCTCTAATAAACAGCGTTTTAAATAGTATTTTACAGAGTCTGAGTGCTTTCTTACTTGGATCTTGACAGACAAGTACCTCCCTTTGCAAAACAGGTCTGGAAGGTTCCCATTTTTCAATAGAAGTGATTTGATGATTTAACACTTACCTCTGAATTTTGCAGTTAATGAGCTAGGGATTGTTGTTCCCTGTTTGACAACTCAAACCCAGTAGGCAACATGCTCACAATTCTTCTCCAAATACGTTTGCCTACATTATTTGATCAACCACCTCTTGTAAAGTATAAGGGCCAATATGAAGTAATTCTTTTACATTAGTATTGTGAGAGTATTCGAGCGTGGCTGTCTGATCCTGGCTTTCAGGCTGTTACTTCGCCTTTTCCACTGAGTTGGCACCCTGCACATCCTAGAGTCCTCCACTGGCTGAACATTCAACCAACATCAACACTGCTTCCTGTCAAGAAGGGGTCCTCAGCAGGCAGAAGAGACAAATTTGTTTTCTCCCTTTCCACCTGCAGCAGGGAAGAAACCTAAATGAGCTCTCCTTTAGATTTGTGGAGACGGAGAAGGACATACCTAACAAGAACAAAAGGTTTCTGTACATGAGGTATGAGTGTACTCCGCCATATCTCCATACATTTTTATAATTTATCTTTCATTTTGAATACAAAACAGATATCTTATGAGTTAATGGATATGATGGCTTGCCATTTCCATGTTTGGCCTTTCATGCTTATTGCTGGCATCAAACGACTCACACCATTAGAAACCATAGCCAGACTTTAGTGGTCCACAGTCCCTGGTGCTCTGACAAGAGAGCCAGGAGAGTTGTCACATTGCTTCCAGTCACAGAAAAATACATGTGTTGCTCTCCTGGCAGAAAAGCTGCACCCTCAGAAAGCTCCTTATAGCTCAGGGTTGAAGGAGGACTGGGGTGCAGACTGCAAAGAACAGCAGTTTCTGGAATCTGAAAAGCTGAAGACTGGTGACATCTTGAGGAGAAGCTGCAGTGCTCAAGCGATGTAGAGAGGGGAGAAAAGGACAAAAGAGGAGGTAAGGATTTTCTGCAAGCTGCAGTGCTCAAGCGATGTAGAGAGGGGAGAAAAGGACAAAAGAGGAGGTAAGGATTTTCTGGAGAGGTGGAGCTAAGGCAGAGTAGTGTATGGGGTGAATAAAGGCAGCCTTGCCCAAACAGTGCAGCAAACTTGCAGGCATGAGAAAAGTTTGAAAAAGAAAGTTGAGTCAAACAGTAAAAGCTCATCAAAGGTCTGAAGTAAGCCAGGGAACAGCATTGTGTTCGATGGTGGTACACTCACTCAGAAGTCTAATCCTGACTCTTGAAACTCCTTCTGGATGATATTCAGCTGGAAAATGACTCCTTGTTTACTTTTTGCTCGCTTTGATTCAGCCTGTTGCACTCAGTCATATCTTCAGAAAAAAGACCAAAAAGAATGTGAAAGGCCATATCTGACCCCCCTCTCATCCTTATTCTCTCCACAGAAAAAAAAGACAGAGTAGGAAAAGACAAAAAATTACTCAAGCCAAATAGTTTTCCTCTGACTCTTCTTGGGAAAAAAAAAAAAAAAATCATGGAAAATATCTGGGTGGTTGAACATACATTCACAGAATGAACTATGCCACTTAGTCAGAGGTCTAAAGTCAGCCTGGGTCCCTCTAAACCAGCTGTTCATCCACTAAGAGCAGGCCTGTCTCAAGTTAGCTCAGGGAAGAAGAAAGGACACAGAAGAAGAGCCAAGAATCAGATGTAAAACATTTATTTCTGGCTTTCTGCCTTTCCAGGACTCTCTCACAATGCTGGTTTCCTCAGTGGAGTATTTTGGCAAAGGATGCTCACAGAGCTTGGAATCTGAACTATGTAGGCAGCAGTCAAGAGCCCCTCTGTGTGGCTCCCTGAATCTTGCTTTGGTTTATCTTATCCTCTTATTTGATTTATCTTATCCTCTGCCCCTGCCCCTGTCTCCTGGATGTCTTCGGGGTCCTGCTGAGGGCTCCACAGCTAAACTACAATAGCCTGCACACTCATGGCACTATTCATCCAGACAGAAACAGTTATCAGTATCATCATTGGTTATCTCCAGCATCTTTGGGAACAACACACTAAAAGTCATGAAAAGAAATAAATAAAAATAAATAAAATCTGGATAGCATTTGGAATATCTCAAATGATGTCAGAGGTTTTCCAAAACACTCTTAGGGAATCTGGGCTGATGTGTCTGCCATACCCCATTGCCTTAAGCCAATCACTCCTGCAGTGGATAATAAGATTTCAAATGTGCTGTTTAATTTGCAGATGTCTAGCGCTGAGTGATGGAAGTTGCTATGGACATATAAGATATTAAACATTGCTAGAACATCAGACATTGTCTCTGTGTAGTAGAAAATGGCTTGTTTTTTCATTGAGATTTAAAATTTCAACTGTTGTTTTTAAACATCTGTGTGCCAGTCCAATTTAATGCATAATTCTGTTACCTCTTTTGTAAGAAACATTGTTATAATAGATTTGACTTATAACTAGCCCGTGTAGTTGGCAGAGACTATATAACTCTGTTATGATGCTTCACAAAAACACTGCAAATATAATACATTCATAAATTATTTCTTACTGACGTAAAAATCCCATCCCTTTCCAGTTGAGCTCCCCTGTGCTGAAAGAAAACAGAATGGCACATATTTCCCTGGTAGCAAAGAGCAAAAGTGCAGAGTCTGCTGAAACACATACTGGCAATTAATCTGCTGAAGGGTTAATGTTCGCAATGTGGTGTTCATTCTCTTACAATTTTAGTAAAAAAAAAAATAAAAAAATAAAAGTGATTAGAACAACAAAAAAAGGATATTCAGTTACATTTATTTCCCAACCTGCAATTATTTGTTCTTTCATTTAATTTGAGTTAAAAATACAGAAAAAAAAAGGAAACGCTGCATCACTGTGTCACTTGCATGAGCTATTGCTGTTTGTTGATCCCTCCCTCAAGAAAACACAAAAGAGACCACTATTCTTATCACCTCTGCCACCTGTAAAAGAACTCAGCTGTGTAAGCTAAAATGAGGTATATCAAAGCAACTTTGATCACTTTATTAGCTGTCAAGCCCCCTCCAAAGCCAGCACTGTCTGCCTTAATGGGTTGTATTACTCTCAAATGTCATATTTAATGTGTGTTCCTCCACATCTCTGATACTGTCTGAGGAGCTGACTGGGTAGCACAGCACCAAGAGCCTTGCAGGTGGGTCTGATAGTTTCAGTGTGGTCCTGTTCCTCAACAGCATGTGGTTTAATTGCAGAATTAGTGAAGCAGGGGCATCGCGAGAGTTCATCTACCTTTTTGTGCACAACCACAAAGTCATCCTGCAGCATAGATTTGAATGAGTTATATGAGCATAAACAAATATATTTATATTCACAAGGCTACCAACTCTTTATCATGAAACAAAAACACCTGCCAGAAGCGCTTTATTCTTACTCGATAATCACAGCGCAACTAGGCATGAGACAAAGACATCTTTTAAAGGGATATTTTTATGCACCAGGCATGCTGTGGAGCATCTGAGGCACCACAGTCTAAATTTAGTTACTAATTAGAAAAACACTTTCCACAGATGTCGTAAATCACCCAACAATCTGACAACTGTCTCTTTTAAAAAGAGCGTGTTATACCCATTAGTAAAGCAGCCACCACAGAATTTGACTTCTCTTGCCCAATAGCCCCAGCAAAGGGATCATCACTCATGTAGGTAACTTCTTGGTTTCCACTGATAAAATTACTTCTTAGCTACCTTAGGCTAATACTGAAATTTTGCCTTTGGTAAGAAATATCACTGAAGAAACTGAAGAAGTATGTAATAAAACAACATTCTTCCATCAGTTTCTAGAGTTTTATAAATTTTTATCTCTATCTCTTGTTTTTCAGGCAGTTAGGACACAATCAGATCTCGATTTCATGTTTTCCTCCAATAATACCTGATTTGGAAAACTCCTTTTTCATACATAAAAGCTGAAATGCTGAGGCACTCTCATGGTTCCAGGAGACAGGTCCTTGAGAAGTCATCATTTATAGTGAGAGCAAAATAGCAAAGTTGGCACCTAGAAATGATTAAGTAAAGTTGGAATAAAAGTGCAGTAGAGGGAATAGGATAAAAGTTACTGGTGGTGGGAAAATGGCTTTTTGTGTCACATAAGAAATCTTGAATTTTCAAAGAAAATAATATCTCAAATATTTCAGCTGAGAGAAAATCCCTTGTTAAATGTTACATAGATGATTTATGTGAACTGTGGTTCAGTGGCCAGATGTACTCCTTTTTTATTTTTTTTTTTCTTTGAGCTGGGTTATATTTCCCACAGTGTCTCATCTTGGAGAGGAAAACGGCTGAAGAAACTCATGAAGGATTGTATGGCCAAAGGCGCATTTTGAGAAATGTAATGCGTACCTGGATAGCCAAGAAATGGAAAAGTATAAGCACACAAGGAATCTGTTCTGCAGCATTGCTGAGGAACACTAGTGACACGTACCCTGAAATACTGTGCTCTTGGCCAACTCTTCATTCCAAGTTTTCATTCTTAGCCTCTCAGTTTTCCAAACAATAATATATATTATGTGTGAGAAAGCCTCCCCCTTCAGGAAAAAAAAAAAAATCTAAATTCAAGTTTTGACATTTTTTTTCAACTAGCCTTGGAAAACATGAATTACATCCATCAAGAACACGTATCCTTCACTGCTTTTGGTTTGGTTGGTTTTGTTTTTAGTTCTAAGCCAACTTCTACCAATTCCCAGTACTTCATTAAATCATATTTTAGAAGGAACTTGATAAAACAAAGATATAGTGTACACTAAACAAAGGCTTTAGGATTTGTCTTCAGGGTAATAGCAATGGGAAATATCTGTAGACCAAGTCTAGTGTACTTCTTAGTGAGATGAAAGATGCAAGGATTTAGTGATTATTGACTCTTAAAAAGCCCAGAGACTTCAATTAGCATTGGTTTACCGACAATTATACACTTAGGCTAAGCTGTGCAAGCCCTTCTTATAGTTGTGCAAGCACCTCTCACAGTTAGTGGGAGATAGAAGGGAACTATACAAAGGAGGTTCATCCTACCACCTCAGATATCTCTTTTAGGTATCTGGGACAAACTGCCTGTGTTAAGAGCTATTCAGCGATATTCACTATGGAAAATTTGTTGAGAAACTTTTTGCATATGGAACACTTTGGGATTTCCTTCAGTTGAAAATACTTCAGTGTTAATGTTTTGCTCATACAAAAAGGTGCATTTCTGCAGTATCTGATAATCACAGCCCCCTCCAGGGACACATTCTTATACAAGTAATTTCTGAACATGTGATCGGCTATGTCTGCTATTTTAGGTTTTCTTTAATAAATTTCCAGTTGACTTTTTCACCTCTTCTACATACACACAGCTATAATTTAAATAAGCCCAGCGGCATGTACCTGTATTCTCTATTTTGGGAGATACCTATAAAAAGAGTTGTCTCTGACTTAATTTTAGCAGTTTAAATTCATCTGGTGTGAATCTCTGTAATTGGTCTGGGGATTCTTTAAGATGAGTTAGCGGAGAGGACTTTATTTTGGAAACCTGAGGCATGTTGCTTCACCACAGCTACTCGTCTAGGTCTAACAGTATTGTTTCTGTTCCCTAGCCTAGAAGAACATCTCACCAAGTATCAGGTGTTCAAGGGATAATCCCAGAATCCAAAAATTCACTTTCCTTCAATATTTGCATACAGTCAGTCACCTTAGTGAGTGTTCTGGCTTCTAAAGCTGTTCACTAATACACTCCCTGAAAGCAAATCCAAACCCAATCAAAGAGGATTAGCCCTCTCTGTCCTGTGAGGTGGCCATTCTGCTCCTAGCATTTTTCATCTCAGTCACTGATTTCAGTTTTTGAGATTCACAGCTCCGTTCCCCTGGGAACCAAATTCATGGATACATTATATGCAAGAAGCTCCGAGAACAGAGAATGGCTTGTCTGCTAAAATAAACACAGCTGTGTATGCTAAGTGGCACATAACTGTTTATATCCAAATTTGGGCTATCGCACAACAGACAAAATAAATATCTCAAATCAAAAGAAAATTGTTGTTGTTTTTGCCATTTCCTCTTACCTAAAGCAATTATACAGATGCATGATTTGGGACTAGACAAGAAGATAAGAAGAAATAATTTGCATGCTTTTGTAGGAGTATCATTTAATGATATTTAAAGTCCTTGTATTACTTCAACAGGCATGGAAACACTGAAGAGTTTCTGAGAATGTATGTGATGATGCCATAAAACACTAAATGATCATCTTTCATCTTATTTTCCTTTCTTTGTACATGGCTTGTGAGTGTATTAGATGAAAATTCTATACATAGCTTTTCTCAGAAATTTTTGCCAGCAGTTAACACTAGCTTTCTACACCCAGAAAGCTGGAAAAAAAAAACACAATGAAAATATTTTCTGTCCCAAGAGGGAAAATCATTTCTTGTCATTCTTGTTTATCAGAGTGAGTACTTATTTGTCAAAATGAGATAGCAGTATTCATTTATAACAATAAGGTATCAAAAATGTCATATAACTGCATAAATTCATGTCATGGTTTTGGCTGGGATAGCCTTAATTTTCTTCATAGAGGCTTGAATGATGCAGTGTTTTGGATTTTTGGAAGGGGGGATGTTTGGAGTGGTGGTGTTTGTCTTCCCAAGATACTGTTATGCGTGCTGAGCCCTGCTTTCCTGGGAGTGGCTGAACACCTGCTGGCCGATGGGAAGCAGCGAATGAATTGCTTGTTCTGCTTTGCTTGTGCACACAGGTTTTGCTTTACGTAGTGAACGGTCCTTATCTCAAGCCACTTCTCGCACTTTTACCTTCCCAATCTCTGATCTTTTAAAGGGATATCCAGATCGAGCTGTTCCAACGCCTTTCCAGGGACAGAGGTGAGACTGACTGGCCTGTAGTTTCCCGGTTCCTCCTTCTTGCCCTTCTTGAAAACTGGAGTGACATTGGCTATCCTCCAGTCTTCAGGCACCTCTCCTGTTCTCCAGGACCTTTCAAAGATGATAGAGAGCAGTTCAGCGATCACCTCTGCCAGCTCCCTTAGCACATGTGGAGGCATCCCATCAGGACCCATGGATTTGTATGCAATGAGCCCACTCAGGCGCTCCCGAACCACGCCTTCATCAACCAGGGGGGTGCCCTCTATTTCCCAGACCCTTTCTCCTCCCTCCAGGGTCCAGGAGTCCCAGGGGGGAGTCCTTGAAGCAAAAAAAGCATTCAGTATCTCCGCCTTCTCGGCATCTCCCATTACCAGGACACCCCCCTCGTTCAGTAAGGGACCCACATTATCCCTAGTCTTCCTTTTACTGTTTACATACTTAAAAAAACCCTTCTTATTATCTTTTATCTCTTTTGCAAGCCTCATCTCTAGGTGGGCTTTAGCCTTCCTTGTCGCGTCCCTGCAGGCCCTGACAACACTTCTATACTCCTCCCAAGAGGACAGGCCCGTTTTCCACATTTCATAGACCTTCCTCTTCCTTTTGATCTTATCGATGAGCTCCTTGCTCATCCACGCAGGTTTCCTGCCCCCCTTCCCCGATTTCCTACTCTTAGGGATGCACCGATCCTGAGCTTGGAAGAAGTGCTGTTTAAATGTAGCCCAGCTCTCACAAGCACTCTTGCCATCTAGCAACCTAGCCCAGGAGATAGTCCCAAGCAGGTCCCGGAAGAGGTCAAAGTTGGCTCTTCGAAAGTCCAGGGTAGCAATCCTGCTACTAGCCTTACTTCTTCCACCAAGTTCCATCTTGAACTCCACCATCTCATGGTCGCTGCATCCCAAGCTGCCCCCAACCTTCACATCCCTAACAAGCCCATCCCTGTTGGTAAGGACAAGGTCCAGAAGCACCCACCGCCTCGTCAGTTCCTCCAACACCTGTGTCAGAAAATTATCTTCAATGCATTGTAGGAACCGTTTGGACTGCTCGTGCCTGGCTGAGTTGCTTACCCAACAGATGTCTGGATAATTGAAATCCCCCATGAAGCCAGCGCCTGTGATCGTGAGGCTACTACCAGTTGCTTGTAGAAGGCCTCATCAACCATGTCCTCCTGATCTGGTGGCCTGTAGTACACCCCCACAACAGTGTCCCCCATACCAGCCCACCCCTTAATTCTCACCCACAAGCTCTCCACTTGTCCTTCACCCTCCCCCAGCTGGGTACACTCTAATTGCTCCCTCACATAAAGGGCAACCCCACCCCCTCGCTTCCCCATCCTGTCTTTCCTGAAAAGGACCTAGCCCTCCATGACAGCATTCCGGTCATGCAAGCTCTCCCACCACATCTCTGTGATTGCAATGAGATTGTGGCCCTGTGACTGAACACAGATCTCAAGCTCATCCTGTTTATTTCCCATGCTCCACGCATTGGTATACAGGCACTTTAGGGAAGCAGCAGGTGCAGTTACCTCTGGAGGGATGCAAGAAGAAGATTCCGGACTGGTTATCAAGATCATTACCTTCTCTGAGGAGCCCTCAGACAATCCTATGGGACAACTCAGAGGTTTCTTTCCCTACTATCTTCAACAGTGACAGCAGTGACAACTTCTCCCAGCCCTTCTCTGTCACTTCTAACTCCCCTCCCTTCCCTCGTCAAACCTAGTTTAAAGCCCTGGTAATCAGCCCAGAGAGCTTGCTCCCCAACACACTTGTGCCCCACTTGCTGAGTTGGAGTCAGTCATCAGCCCACATACCCGGCTTCTCAAAGGACTGCCTAAGATCGAAATACCCAAATCCCTGGTCTGGACACCGCCCCCTCAACCAGTCATTTACCTGTCCTGTTCTCCTCCTTCTTTCTGGGTCCCAGCCACCCAGCGGGAGGACAGAGGAGAACACTACCTGCACCCCAATCCCTTCAACAACCTTCCCAGGGATGCAAAGTCCTTTTTAATATTCCTCATTTTTCTAGTTGCAGCTTCCCAGGATCCAATCTGAATGACAAGAAGAGGATAGTAGTCCTCCGGTTTAATGAGCTGTGGCAGAGCCTTCCTAACATCTCTGGCACGTGCCCCAGGAAGACAGCCCACCTCTCTGGATAGATTGTCTGGTCAACAAATGGGAGCCTCAGTGCCCCTCAGCAAGGAGTCTCCTATCACTAAGACTCTCCGTTCTGTTTCTGTGGCACTGGTGGTGATGCAGCACCCTGTCCGGTTCCGATCCCTATGCTCAGTACTTCCCCCAATCTTGACACGCTTCTCGGGGTTGATTCCCGGGTTCAGACTACTGTCCAGACCCTCAATCTTTTCCTTTTCCTGCCTGAGAGCCTCAAATCTATTACTCAGGGACACCATGGGGGTTGGTGTCATCATGGGTGTCGGGGGCAAACATCTCCTTCTGCTGCAAGCTGTGACAAGGGTCCAGCCCCTTTCTTCTTGTGGGTGGTCAAGCCCTCTGTCCTGCATGTGATCTGCTGGGTCAGCTTCTACCACTGGCAGCGACTTAGGAGGGGGCTGCAGGGCATCAGTAGAGGCAGGTTGACACCTCCTGTCTGTTACCCTCAGAGACTCCCAGGAGCCCCTCAGGCTGCAGATTTCTCACTGCAGCCCAGCCACCTGCTCAAGGAGTTCCTTAAGCAGGGCACACCTGCACCCACTACAGCCCTTTCCTCCCTCAGGACCCAGGTGGGTCTCCAGATACTGGAGCTCCCTACAGTCACCTGTCTGGACTGCCACTTCCCCCCTCTGGGGATCCACCTGAGTGCCTACATGAGCCCAGAGCACCACCATCTCCTCCGTTTGGGTTGCCCCCTCGGACCGGCCGCTGCGATGGGTGCCCACCATGGTGAGGTCTAGGTGCAAAGAGGCAGCGGTCGCCCAGGAGAGGAGAGGAAGAGAAAGGGTGGAGAGGATCCTCCTCGCACACCTCCCTGCCCCGCCTGAACTGCCCTGTGCCAACTGCCCGCGCTAACTGCCAAGCCGGTCCCCTTCGCTCGTCCTGTTGGCGGCGCTCCTGGGTCACAGCGCTCCCTAGGGACTGCTTTTATAGGGTCAGGGCGTGGGTGGGCTGCTGTCACCCCTGGCTCCGTGTGCCGCGTTATTGGGGGGGGTTAGGGGTTGGCTCCGTCCATCTCCCTGCCAGGAGCCCTCGCTGCAGCCGATCCGCGCGAGGTCCTCATTGAAAATTTGCCGACGACACTAAACTTGGAGGAGTTGTGGATTCAGATGAGGGTGGAAAGACCTTGCAGAGAGATCTGGACAGATTGGAGAGCTGGGCGGTCACCAACCGCATGAAGTTTAACAAAAGCAAGTGCCGGGTCCTGCACCTGGGACGGGGCAACCCTGGCTATACGTACAGACCAGGCGATGAGACGCTGGAGAGCAGCCCCACAGAAAGGGATCTGGGGGTTGTGGTCGATAGCAAGTTGAATATGAACCAGCAGTGTGCCCTGGCAGCCAGGAGGGCCAACCGTACCCTGGGGTGCATCAAGCATGGCATTGCTAGTCGGTCAAGGAAATGATTGTCTCGCTCTACTCTGCGCTGGTGCGGCCTCCCCTCGAGTACTGTGTGCAGTTCTGGGCACCACAGTACAAGAAGGACATTAAACTGTTGGAGAGTGTCCAGAGGAGGGCGACGAAGATGGTGAAGGGCCTAGAGGGGAAGACATATGAGGAGCGGCTGAGGTCACTGGGCCTGTTCAGCCTGGAGAAAAGGAGGCTGAGGGGGGACCTCATCGCAGTCTATAACTTCCTCGCGAGGGGGAGTGGTGAGGCAGGTGGCCTATTCTCTGTAAACACCAGTGACAGGGCCCGCGGGAACAGTGTGAAGCTGAGGCAGGGGAAGTTCAGCCTGGACATCAGGAAGAGGTTCTTCACCGAGAGGGTGGTCGCACACTGGAACAGGCTCCCCAGTGAAGTAGTCACTGCACCAAGCCTGTCTGAATTTAAGAAGAGATTGGACTGTGCACTTAGTCACATGGTCTAAACTTCTGGGTAGACCTGTGCGGTGCCAAGAGTTGGACTAGATTATCCTTACGGGTCCCTTCCAACTCAGGATGTTCTATGATTCTATGATTCTATGATTCTATGACATTGGTGGTAGGGGATGGTTGGATCAGATGATCTTGAAGGTCTTTTCCAACCTTAATGATTCTATGATTCAAAAGACTGATAGTTTTCAAACAGGTGTCTATTTTTACTCTTTCTATCAGTATACTGATGGTGGGACTAAGCATCTTGGTCAGACATGATGGATACTGCAACGCTTGATCAGAAAAGTCATCCCCAAATTGCTCATGGGCTCATCCAGTTAGGATATTGAGCCTGAAATCATCCTCTCTTTTGCTTCCGTTACATCTGAGAAGGAATCTCTCATGTCCCTTTTGAAGCCATGTCAAAAAGCCAGACCTAGTTTGAGGTGGCACCGTGTCATGGCTTCTCGGAGACAGGAAGTTCTTGCGGTTTGTCCAAGATCCCTCCAAATGTAGAACTGAACAGCTGGGTGTTAGGGACGGCTGTTTCTGCCAGTCCTGTCTGTAGGTGTTTCTAGTCAGAAGGCTAGTGATCATAAACGCTGGATTTTAGTGTGGCTAAATTAAACAGAGAACACACTGAGTGACATCCATGTGCTCCAGGAGAAATATTTATTGCACTGCAACAGGAGAAAATGGGTTGAAGAACTAGGCAGATATGCAGCTCAGTCTAAATTTAGTTTCAGAGATAATATAGGTGTGTCTTTTGCTGCTTGTATTCCCAGTGATTTCCCTGAAGCAGAATCAGTCTGGGTAGTGGTTAATATGTTATTCATGCCTTTATGTTCTCTATAAACTATTTAAGATGTACCAGGGATGGATCTTTCTACATAGCCTCTGAGGTTCTGGGCAAGTTATAACCAATTGCTTTTCTTTGCTTAACCCTGTTTATTAAAGAATGCAGAAAAAGGGGAGAAACCTTCCCATTGTCATATATACCTGTCCAAAATGTTTTTCCGGGAACAAAAACATGCACGTTCAAAGGCAGTCTTGAAAAGTCCTGAAAAAAGACTAATAGTGCAGGAAACTGTGGAAGAGACAGGAGTGGCAGAAGCCTGATGAACATAGAATAGCACTGATGGGGCTTTATTAAACTTTTATTAAAAATGCTGAAGGCTTGGAGGAGAAAGAAAGCTTAAACTTGATTTTCATGCAGTTTAGAGGGAGGTAGAGAAGCAGATCGCTAGTTACAGCTGACCTGATCTAGTGCAGGCAACAGTCCTGCTGTAAACAGGTATTTGGAGTAGGTGACCTCCAGATGTTCCTTTTACCTAACATTTCTGAGAATCTTTGAATTCTTGAAGTGTCAGGTAGTGATATGCAATGTTTCTGTGTATGTGTGTGTTTTTTTGTTTGTTCTTTTTCCTTTATTGAAAAGTACGAATACATTGCACACATTTTCAAAGACCTCTCCTGATGACCTTCTTGCAGGGATCAGGGCAGCTCACAGAGGAAGGAGTGAGATGCACAAGAATGAGTAAGGATGTTGCACAAGCACTGTGAGGGTTGAAGGGTACAGATTCTTGGTGGGCTTTATAGTGGGATACAGAATTGTTAATTTTTTGGAAAATGAGTAAAGAAAGCTGGTAATTATTACCAGGTGAGAACCACTGGTTGTTCTGTGGGTGTGCTTGCCAGGTCAGTCCTATAAGGAAAAGTTTCCAGATCATGTACTAATGCTGACAAGGGTTAGCATGAGCTGACAACATGATATGTGGTCTTATCAGAGAGGATGAAGCCTAGGCACCTGGGGAAACATCATCATTAGCCTTTGTGCTTCAAATGACCTTTCCAGATGAAGGATGATGCACATGTACGAAGCCACTTGAGGACACTAGGTGTCTGTTAAGGTGGAAGAATATATTATTCATGACTCCCAGAATAGCTATAGCTATGTTTTTGTGTCTCTGCTGTCCTAGGACAGCAGATACGGACCTCATGCAAATCCTGCCCCATTTCTAGTTGCGGCTTTCCTGCAATCAAGGAGCTATTTAGAAGAGCTCAGTGCCTTTCTCCAGAGTGCAGAGCTTCACCTCCTGCTCCTGAAAGCAGCTGAAAAGCACCCTGTGCCCCTTTTCTTGTTTTCAAAGGCAGGAAGTATTGCCAGAAGTGGGGAAAAAAAAAAAAGTCTGGCAGAAAAGGCTGAGCAAGAAATGAAGCCTGCCCAAGGCTGGTCTTCATTGTGCACGCAGCTGTGAACAATTACAGTCGCACCCACACGCCATAACACACCTAATCATGCCTTGTAGGCACAACCCACAGCAGCCACAAGACTCTCTCAGCCTCTGTTGCGAAAACCATCCCAATTATTATCAAATCTACTAGACCTGCCACAACGGGCACTTGGTCTCCTTTCCAGCACATTCCCCAATAACCCAAATCAATCATGAATACGTGATTGCGGTATCGCAGCATTTCAGGCACTGAAGAAGGCAGAGGCTAATGAATAGGAAAATGCAAATGCAGTATCTCTGGAAGAAATCTGTATTTTCTTCAAGGGTTGTTTATTACCCCAAGGCCTAGGACCTGGGGCCTATAAGAGGCCTAATAGCTGCAGTGACAGAACTGTGTACGTGTGTGTGTAATTAATTCTGATGAGCTATTTAGACCAATCTCCCTTTCTATGTAAACTATGGATATAAATAAACATGAAAGTCAAAGGCTTTATTTCTAGAACAGGGGGAGAGCTTCCTGGCTCCCAGGTTTGATGTGTCCTAATCATACCCCAGTTCTATTCTGGAGCAAGAACTGGGAATATGCTCTTTCTCCAAACCCTACATGATCCCCCTTTCCATGCAAAGGAAACTGTACAGCTGCAAGGAGGAGCTTCAAACAGGAATGTAATCCATAGGTATGGCATGGCACATTACAGCAGGTAGTCTTCACACAGCCTGTTAAGTAGGTTACTTGTTATGGGCACTTAATTTAGGCATTAAAACTTCTTTCCAAATTGACTGAAGGACATTGTGATCTAAAAACAAGCTGTCCAGGTTGCTTTCTGCTCTCTTCTGGAACTTCAAGAAGACACTAAAATAAGCAGTTAAAGATGGTGTCTAGAAAATAGCCCGGAGCATCTTCCATATTGTCCAAAATACAGGTCTCATCTTCCAAAGTCTCACATGCAGGTCTCACATTTTTAGGGAAAAGTTTTTTTTGGACATTTTTACTTAGTTTGTGGGTGTTTGGGCTAAAAGCTACAGCACTCCTCAGGAAATAACAAAGTTAGGTTCAATTTCTGTTTGAGCAGGTTCAAATCCACTTCTATCCTGCTACCAGTATGGTTTATTTTATCAGGTTTCTAACTTAGCATTGTCTTAGCACTCCCTACATATCTCCTTGAGGCTGCATAACTGTGCCAAGAAGTATTCAAGAATACTAGCCAGTTAAGAGAGGAGGGGTGCAAAGAATGACTGTAGTTTGGGACTTGGCTGAAAAGCTGGGTCCTCATTTCTGCTCTATGATTTCCTGGATTTTCTTCTAATAACACACTAATATTAAACTAATGTGCATATGTAAGCAAGGGCTGCTGAGGACCATACATTACTAGAGGAAACTGTAGAAAGAACAGACAGCATAACCTAAGACACCACTAGACCTCTGACTCAACAGTTGAGGTCAGACTAAAAATGTGGACCATGTTCAAGGACTATGTAGTGCTGAAAAACTGTACATGTATGTAATGTTGTCTTGAGAGTAGATGTGTGTACAATAAAGAAATCCTTCCACTAAGCAAGTGTTCCTGGCTTGTTTGCCACAATGTCCCTCAGCAGAGCTAATCAAGACATTCAAAGTGCTGCAGTGGGGTGAAACTGATAAAATGAACAAGGCTGCAGAGGTGCTTTTGATAGGGAGTGAGATGTTTTGCAACAAGCCTTTGGCAAGTTATTTGGATACTGCCCAGGCTGTACATCCAGATCTACTTCATCCAGATCTTGCCTTGGCAACAATTGGGTTCCCCCAGTATAGAGTGGTGCCTTCCAGCTGGTCCAACTTGAGACAACCACCACTAGCAATGTTAGCTATCAAGATGCATAGCTGGTTGATGTGGTAATTACCCATGCTCCTGCCCAGCATCATCGGCTGTATTTGAAAAACAGATAATCTGCTCATTTCTGTAGACGAGTCCCCTTAGCAGAACTGAGGAACAATGGTAAACCAGTACAGGAAAGCACTGTGAATGCTATTTAGTATTTCAGGTACTCTTGTGTCAGGCAGGATGTACCTGTGCTGTGTTTTCACCTGTTTGAACAAAACCTCTGGGCTGCCAGAATCTGAAATAAATTCACTGGAATTCAGAAGGAAAAGCTGAAAATAAAAGACCAAAGAGGCATTAAATTATTAGCTTCTATTGGCACTGCCAGTCATGGCAGCAGATTGGATTTATTTATGCCAATGTTTAATGAGAATACTGCAGTCTTTAATCTGAAATAAATGGAGTCAATGTATTTGAATGAGATCAGGGAGAATAAAAAGGTTTTTGATAGCTCCCATTCTAGCCAAAGTTGGCATGAAATTCTCTGTCTTGTCCAGAGTTCCAGCTCTTTTAAAACAAACTGCGTTATAGCCATGGTGCATTCAATACATCACTGGTGACTGAAAATGTAATCACTGAAGGTGATACACACAGCTCAGCAGACTGCAAAGGAGATGTTCAGTAATTTCAAAGCCTTTTGTATTGGGTTTACGTGGCAAGGGCTTGGTAGCAGGGGCGCTGCAGGGGTGGCCTCTGTGAGAAGAATCCGGAGGGTTCCCCATGACAGATCAGAGCCAGCTCCAGCCAGCTCCAAAAGGGACACACTGCTGGCCAGAGTCAAGCCATGAGCAATGTTGTTTGCACCTCTGCGATAGCAGATTTAAGAAAGGGAAAAAAAAAAATGCTGCACTACAGCAGCTGGGAGAGAGGGGTGAGAAGCAGCCCTGCAGACCCCAAGGTCAGTGCAGCAGGAGGGCAGGAGGTGCCCCAGGCACGCAGCAGCAGTTCCCCTGCGGCCCGTGGAGAGGCCCCTGGTGGAGCAGGCTGTCCCCCTGCAGCCCACGGGTCCCACACGGAGCAGATCTCCACGCTGCAGCCCGTGGAGGAGCCCCCGGTGGAGCAGGTGGATGTGGCCTGGAGGAGGCTGCGGCCCATGGAGAGCCCCCGCAGGAGCAGGCCCCGGGCCGGAGCTGCAGCCCGTGGAGAGGAGCCCACGCAGGAGCAGGGGTCTGGGGGGAGCTGCCGCCCGTGGGGGACCCGTGCTGGAGCAGTTTGCTCCTGGGGGATGGACCCCGTGGTACGGAGCCGTGTGGGAGCAGTTCCTGAAGAGCTGCTGCCTGTGGGCAGCCCCCGCAGGCTCAGTTCTGGAAGGACGGCATCCCGTGGGAGGGAACCCACGTGGAGCAGGGGCAGGGAGGGACCGTGAGGGAGCGGCGGAGACAAAGCGTCAGGGACTGACCGCAGCCCTCATTCCCTGTACCCCTGGGCTGCTCGTGGAGAGGAGGTGGAAGAGTGTGGATGGGGGGAAGGTGTTTTCAGTTTGGTTTCTTGGTTTCTCACTGCTCTAGTTTGTTAGTAATTGGCAATAAATTACATTAATCTCCCTGTGCTGAATCTGTTTTGCCTGTGACAATAACTGCTGAGTGATCTCCTTGTCCTTATCTCAGTCCTTGAGCCTTTTCCATTGTATTTTCTCTTCCTTTTTCTTTGACAAGAAGGAGTGAGAGAGCAGCTATTGTGGAGTTCAGCTCTGTAGCAGGGTAAAACCACCACATCTTCCAACACTGAGAGTTGACTTGGACTTACCGAGTTCTTTAGAGAAAATATTTTCATCTAAATCTGTCCACAGTCATCAGAAGAATTCTGAATATACACAAAGGAAGGTTTTGTTCTTTGATCAACTTAAAATTTGACTGTGTTGACAGCAAATTTTGTCTGATCTCATTCACATGAGTGCAGAAGTCAGTTTGCTTCAAGTCGAGCTGCTCTGGATTCTCACCAGTATATGTCTGAAGAGAATTTGACCTTGCTCTTCAGGCTTTTACAGATAGTCGTTCTCAAATAATCTTTCTGCAGGTTATTCAAATTTACTTCTTCAGTGCTGAATGATCACTCACTGACAGCCGAATCAACTCAACCCCTCAGAGGCAAGGAAGGTCAACATTCTGTCTTCATATTTGATTTCTCCTTCACGTACAGTCCATAATCAAAGAAGAGATTTTTTAAATTTTATTTATTTATTTATTTATTTATTTGTTTGTTTGTTTGTTTGTTTTGTCAGTTCTTCCAGTGTTATACCTCAAGCTGAAACAGGAGAGCTCCCTTGGGGATATCTCACATCCTTGTTTTCCTCCAATTAGTGAATCAAAAAAAGTATCTGACTTCTGAGCTCTCCACTACTGCTCAGAAGTGAAAAAACTATGTCATCATGGAAAGTAAACCATGGCTGTGCTTGTGCTAATTCACTAGGATGTCAAACCAGTTATCTTTCTGGACAATAGCTGGTAAGTATCCGTGAGTGTGAAACTACATTTATCTCTATATTGGTGCTTCAGGCGGTTCATATCTCCCTGAAATTGCATATGGCATGAACCACACCTGCCACAACTAGGAATTCCTCACACAGAGCAGCCTGCTGCCTGGTCCTTCCCAACCTCTCTGTGGATTTGTCTCACACAAGCCAATCTGCAGTGAACGCAAGCAATATGCCACTCAATCTGTGGTTTCACTGATGCTTTTCTAGAAATAAGACATTTCTCTAATTATTCCTTCTTAGCAATCATTTTTAATTACATGTGTTTTTACTGCACTTATGTCAGTCACATTCTCCACAATTTACTTTGTTTTAGATCCAGCAGCTTAACATTTTTGGTGCAGGCCAGCCCACGCTCTTGCCACCATGTTGGAATTGCAGGTGAGCTCCCCTGTTCTCTGGAGAAACATCAGGGTGTTGGAGACCACAGCAGAGATTCTGGGATGCTCCATGCTCCCAAGTGCCATCAATCAACCATCTCCACAGCCTGCATTGCCTGGATGCAGAAACCTGGTTGTAGAGGTGACAACCAGACCTGCAAAGCCTGTGGTGTGCTTTTGAGCCCCCATGTTGCCTAACACACTATGGTGATGTTTGTGGCTGGGATGCTCTGAATGCCTCTGTATCAGGTCCCCTTATCGACCATCTCCAAATGTTTTCTCTAAAGCTATGAGGGGTAAAGCTCTCCAGAGCTTACAAAGGCTTCTCAGAAATGAGTATTGCCATCCCACAGCTCAGGAGCTGTAGGCTAGTGAGGGCACATCCCCTTCCTGAAGAGGAAGACAGGGATAAGGGGCCTGGGACAGGAGGGAAGAGGATTTGTACAGACCAGCTGGAGTCTCTACTCCTGCAACTAAAAAGCTGGGAGGGTGGACTGGTGGCCACCAGTCTGTTGCAGCACCTGACAACATTAGCCACCAGACACAGCCCTTCACAATGACCCCAGAGGAAGAGCAGCAGCCACTCTGGTTCTCTCATACACTGTCAACCACCAGCAGCAATTATGAGTGCTTTGCTTCCCACCAGCAGGCTGCTGTTCCGGGCAGCTACCTGCTTCGCCCGCTCCCAGAGGAGCTCTGGCTTAGATGATGAGGCTAAATTGGACCATGTTTTATTGATGGTATATTTTTGATATACTGGAGACCTGTAAAAATTCCTGCCCAAATCTAGATGAGTAAATTCTTGTGACAGGTGAAAAAAGAAATAGGCCTGTAATGGCAGCTTTATATACAGTGCCAGAAGCCCTTGGAGCCTCATGAAGTAAGGAACTTTCATGTCTAATTTTTCCCCTGTACCAAAACAGAGCATAGTGCAAGAGCAAACGTGGCCTTATTTCATAATCTGTCTGTTGAAAAGTAGATGTTTGTGAAAGGAAAAAGATGAAAAATAAATGTTTCTGTCATACTCCCCACTGAAATGTTCTTGTTCTTTATGGACAAGCTTAAGCAATTCAGTTTCAAAGCACCACACCCCAATCTGTGCTATAAATCAGGTGAACTCCCTTATGTCAGTGAATCTGTCACTGAATAATGAGTTGCTGTTGCAGGGACTATGTACCAGAGAACACCCCGTTTTCACTGCCCCGGAGCATCCAGGTCAAGCGATCTGAGGAGGGAAAGCAATCATGCTACCTGTTTTTAAGCACCTGGTTTAGGAGCTTAAACTGAAGGGTTGCTCACACTCTATAGACGATGGAGAAAGACAGTTTCTTCCATCTAGTGATGCAGAGAAAAAGTACAATTAAGATGCTGTTGGTCATTTTCTGAAAGAGCTCCTTCTGCCCCTTGGCTGTAAGGAAAACTTACATAGAAGTCTATAAAAGGCCAGATGAGTCCTAAAATGTGTTGTTTCTCTTGACTGTCAAGAGAACTGTGGAGAGATGGATCCAGACTAGGCTGCTAAGATAGGCTCCTGTGCTTGGTGGCTGAAGTTAGGCAGTATGAATAAATACCTCTTCCGCACCTGGATATTCCTATATGAGAACCTGTTTAAATCCCATTGACTAGCTACAGTAATAGGGTGCCAGCTATAAAGAAAACGTGAGGAAAAGATTGGCAGTGAGAGAGTTCACTGGTCACTGCTACACTTATTACTCATGTTACCCGAAATAAACCTACTGAGAAATTCTTTTAAGGTCGGTCTTGAAAATAGTATAAAACAGGAAGCCTTTTTGTCCATTCCCCATCCCAAGTATTGTCAGAAGCACGTGTAGTTACTGGCCTCATTCACAGTATTGCTGCAACAAAAAAGGGTCCATCCATTGCCATTCTGCCTGCTCACATGAATCCCTGTCTCAAAGAAAAGGCAGAATACTAATGTTTAACACATGATAAAAGGCTATAAACTCTTAATATATGCTTAAAAATAGGAGACATTCAGTTCTATAAACATTTTTATATGTTGGTAACTATAGTTTTTCTTCTCTGTCTCTTCAGTCTATGTATGGGCACAAATAGAGATGAACAAATGGAAATGACCAGTGAATTAATGATAAAACACAGAGAAGGTCAAAGCAGTAGCATTTACTGCCATCATCTCTCAGAGAATATATGAGGCATTGCAATTCTGATACTGTACCATATTCTAGTCACAAAGATTGTAACGAGCACAAGTAATGGCATCAAATGAATCTCATCTAATGACACCAGCATTAACGAGAGCGAGAAAAGGTGAAAGCACAACCACTTCCAGTATGATCTTAAATAGGTGTTTTACAGTCCATTTTAGAAAGTGGGGGCTGTGGCATCATATTAAGGAATGCACAACACAGCCAAGTTGATTAGTCATCAGTTGTTGCACAGCAGCGACTGTTGCTTTCTACTAGGAGATACCTGATGTATTAGCATGCTAGGCTGTGGCCTTTTTTTTTTTTTTTCCCACCATGGTCATGAAATTTCAGTTGACAGATAGTTAAGGCTGCCATAGATAATATAAGGGGAGCTAAGTGTAAATCTCAACTGTGAATCCACAATGACTTCAGGAGAGCAGAGTAAACAATGCAGCTGACATGGCTTGTACCTATCAGCTCTTCTTTAATCAGCTCTTCTTTAATGATATCATAACTTCAGGTAGTACATGGTTGCAGCTCAGAATCATGCTGCAGCCATGGATCTCATCCATCTACAGGCAACAAATCAAAGATGGGATAAAGCCTTTTAATTTTATAGAATCGGGAGGACCCTAGGCAGAGTAATTCCTTGCAGGGTGGATTGGCAGATGTCTAAAATTCCTCTTTGCAAGCTCCGTACCCCAGAGCCTCTAGGAAATGGGACAGTGCTTAGTAAGGCAAAGGCTGAGCTGCAAATTTAATTGCTTTGCCCTGGAAGTAGCAGCAATAATTGCAAAATAAGGTAAGAATGTATTAGAGATCTCATCTCCTCACTATAACTGAACCAAGTAGCGTTTTCATCATCAGCAAGTAATCAAAGTGCAGTTTATTTTACTACAAAGCCTGCCCTGACTTGGTTGGGATGTTATTTGCCTTTCTGGACATATAACTTGTTGTGAAAACTACCTGTACACAACAGTGCAGCTTCCATGAGCAGGGTAGGAAACGTGCCCTCCTCCGTGCTTTACACTATGGCAGCACGATTGGCTCTTATTGGGTACAGTCATGCATTACACTCTGCTTTGGACACCTTTGATGCTAAATAGGAAATCCCCTGGACAAACCTGGTCTGATCAAACTCTTATTTGCCTACAGGATTTTCCTAATCCACCATTTCCCCAAGCATGATATTAGAGTTGCTTTCATATATGGTGCTGAGATTGTCTGTGATACTTAGTTTTGTTCATGCTATAGATATGCCTAATTTATTCTCTCTACACCCTGACTCATCTTTGGCATTGTATTTTCTATTCAAAATGCATTTGTTGTATTAAACCATATATTTGTACAAAGTGAATCTCCATTTTTGTTTCTAGTCGTTATTGTCTGTTTTGTGTGATCATATGAGCAGGGAGATCTTATTTATGTAACAATACTAGGTCAGTCTCTTGTTCTGTCATGAAGACATCCTGCCACCTAGAAGCACTTGAGTTATGACCCTGGCTTTGCTACTGGCATCTACTCTTGCTTGACAAGTTACTTAATATCCTTGCCTTGTACATATAAGAAATTTAAGACCATACATCAAGGGAAATCCAGCCAGTAGGGACTGCACCTGTGACCTTTGGCTTTAATGCATGAGCTTGTATTATTTGAGAAATTCAAGTTAGTTAGTCACAGATGAAGCAAATTTACCTTTCTCTGGCTAAAGAAATAACAGGAGTAGGTGTGAATCAAGGGGAAATGTTGTCTTTTATATCCATTCAAAATCCAATGGGGAACGTACTGTGCTATTGCCTATCAATCATTTTGAAAGTGCTATATATAATGGCAGCCATTAAGAGTCAACATTTGCCTACAGTTGTGGCTTCTGAGAAACCACGCTACGTTTTCTGAAATAGGAATGCTGGACTATCTCAGCACTGTAGGCTGACATTGATGATTTCATGGCCACCAGTAAAAAGCTAGGACTAAAGTGCTAAATGTTACCTTCAGTATTGATTCACTTTATGCCATTGCATGGCAACAATGGTATCATTATTCTTGCTGAAATGCTGTTTAATGTAGAAGCTGGGGCTGCTGTAAGCTACTTCTGATGCCAGTTGCTGCCAGTTTACCATTTCCAAGATGGACGTCATGTTGCAGATGGTGAAGTGAATGAGCTTTGTCTGTGAACATAGCCACAGGCACAGTCAACAATAGTTTGCATGCTTGCTTTTGGCAAGAAAAGCAATTTCAGCCACCATGATTTATCCTTGAGTTCAGCATGAGAAATGGTTAATTTACTTGTCCTGCAAACCTTAGTGTTCCTCTGGGACAGCCAAATCCCCAGAATACTTCAAATACGTAGAGGTGCAGAAAGATCAGCTGTTTGCTGATATTGCTTGCACAGTTTTTGTCTGATGTGTGGCAGGACCATGGTCTCCCTTTTAGAAGAAGAGGTGAGTCCTGATGAAATAAAAGCTGAGCTCATTCACTGGACATTGGAGCATGGTTGTACTTGTGCTTGATTCCTGACTGCAGCTGGTTCTGATCTCACTGTGAGTCAGGTGCTAAACCATTGGCTCCCCAACTTCTCAGATCGTCTCAGACATTTTTTTTTATTGTTTATATATATATATATATATTTTTTTTTTTCACAGACCGCCCGCGAATCCTGAGGGAATTCATGAGTTTAAAGCCTATTACTGTGTACTATCATTTCACAGCCCAGCCGATAACCCTCAGGGCAGGACACATCCATAGGAAGATGAGCAAGACGAGAAGATGGTGGGACAGCACCAAGCCCAAAACTCTGTAGTACCAGGCTCCAGCTGGTCTGTAGTTTTATGGACAGGTATTGATGCTGGACACCCAAATCCTCCTCTTACTTAACCGGTATAGGGCTGCAGACATTAGTAGGACTGCACCTGTCAGTGGGCCTTTGCTGAGCCTTTGCAGCAATTTTGATAGAGCCTTCTGTTGTATACAGACAGACTGATCTGTGTTAAAAAAATGCTAAAGTGATGTGGTTATTCAGGTGCTGCCAGGATATGGATAATAATGGGCATAATAGTAAACTTTCAAAGGTGAGCAATTGCCTAAGGTAAGGCTATGGAGCTTAACAGGCACAGCCACGATGCAGATAATCTGATGGTGTTCAAGCATTGGGCATTAAAAGCTTTGTTCCCTTGGGTTGCTTTGTACTACCCTGCAGGCATAAAGGGAACAGAAAGCCACTGAACAGTCTTTGCTTTGGAGCAGCAAATTCTTCAGACAGAGGAGACAGAGGTTGTCAAGAGACAAGGCTATATAACAACATGATACAGAAATTAGAAATATCCCAGCAGTGTCAATCTAGCACAGGGCTCCCAGAGGTCCTTCTTCCAATTTATGACAACACTGAAGATGCCCTAGTGTAGATCAAGGTTCTCCTATAACTATTTAGCCAGGGGATTTGAAGGTCACAGGCCTACTGTAATGCTCCCCCTTGTCTGCAAAGGGCACCCCGTTTATTTATGCCTTTAATTTGACCACAGCAGGTTTTGACTCAGGCCTGTTTTGCTTTGCCTAGCCCAGGGAAAACCTATAGATTAGAGCTGGACAATATCTGATCAAAACTTCTGAGGCAATGAGAACAGCGTGTAAAATTTTAAGACCGCACACAACTCTGCCTTGTGCCTTCCTGTGGTTATATTACATACATTTATTGAAATTCAATTTGTAGTTAGGGAATGAGAGGATTTTTTTTTAAGGCAGTTTATGGCTGCAGGTGATGGAAAAGGCATAAATCTGCTAGTGCTGAAGTTTCTGGCCAGTGTGACTCTAAGCAGTTGTTACTAGGAGTGTTTCACCAACCATGGGAAATCTCAAACAAATGCCATAAAATTTTTGTTTCACACAGACTCTGAGTCATTGTTAAAGAAAAGAAAGTTAAATCCCTATATACTTTTTTTTTGTGAATTTTGTCTTTCTCCAATTTCCCCTTTGTGCCAACAGAAATGCTTGGGAAAATCACAGGAGCATGTCTTAGAGGGCATAGTTTAATGTAAATAAGACATTTTTAAGACCTTTTGTGGTGAAAAATTTCTCGACAGACATTTTCCTGCAAATAGCCCAGAGCAGTAAGTAATAGACTTTCCCTCATCTTAAATAGCTGTTTCTGAATAGGGGATAACAATGCAGTTTCTATATGCAGCTGTAGTTCTTAGCTGTTAAAGGACAAGAAACACAGTATTGCTTCCCAAGTAGCTGGCAGTGGTTGTCTCTACATATAGGGAGATAGCAAAGGTTCAGTCCTGGTAAAGATGATGAGACTTCCTACTGTTCTTCTTTCTCAGCACAGGACATGATGGTCCGTGGTATGCACTAGGCATGGAGGTGCAGGGGCACCACTGTTCTGAAGCTGCAGAAAAGTGAGTCCTCAACCTTTCATGGCATTTGGGATAAAGAGTAGGCGTGGATTTGTATAAATGAATGAAGCATGGCCCTAAGCTTGGGGAGCACCAAGTAGCAGTTTCATCAGTTTTACACTTCACGTGTAAAATATGTATTTTACACTTAGGTATATTGACACTTCACAGGTCAATATAAGGAAAATGGATGCAAGTGGAGGGTCTCGAGTTTGTGGGCACTTGGATGAACAAAGTCCTGGTGTAGATGTGGAAAGTGAGCCTTTCCTCCTCACACCATGTAAAGTTTTACAGAGAAACTGGAGGAAAAATTTCTAGGGCACTGAACCAGGAGAAGGCACTTGTGAAAAACATTGTAAATCCAATCCATCACACTGTCTCCTCTTATTCCTCCTCTCCATCCTCTCTTCTTATGTTCTCTGTCCACTTGTTGCATCTTGTCCCTAGTTAGCCTGTCAGTTCTTTAAGATGAGGATAATCTTTCCTAAATGTTGTACTTACTCAGCGTGACAGAAGCTTGAGAACCTCTGGGCTCTCCTGTAATGAACGTAATGTATAATAATAACAAGATGTCATTGAAAAATGAGCCTGGTACTGTGCAGAATAATTGAGAATAATGTTAGTTTTTAATAGGAACACTTTTTTTTTTTTTTTGCTCAACTATATGTACATTTTGTCAGAAATAACGATTATCAAAATGTTGAGATTTGCAATTTCCCCCATCATTTCTTTTGCTGTTTCTTTTCTCCTTCATTTCATTCTGTCTCTGTTAGATATTTTTCCTTGTTTCCAGTCTAAAATGTAAAAGGGATAAAATTCAAATTCCAAGATAGATTTTTGAGGTTTAGGCTTCATTAAAAGAAGGAAAATACTGAAATTCAATTTTTCTAAACATTTATTTTAATATCAATTTTCAACCAAATTATTTTAAGTCAAATATTTACACCAGATGCAACAAAATTAGTTAATATTTCTGGTGACAAAATATATACCCCCCTTCCTTTTCTAGTCCTTCCCTAATGAGCTATCTATCTTCTCCCCCTCTATTTTCCTATTTCCCTGCATTTTATTCTCTCTCTTACTTTCACTTGTACATGCAACACCCACTGACACAGTTATTTTGACTGGTGCCTTGTATCTGTGCATAGCAGAGAGACTAAAGCAGAGCTCTGATTTTACGTCTCTGTGTATTCTCCAAGCTCTTGTCCTGCCTCTGCGATGCTCACAGCTACACAAAAGCCTATGGGAATATAAACATTGTTTTTCATTTCTTTGGTATCTCCTCCAGCGAAGAAGAAAAACAATCTTTTCTCCTTCCCTGCTTTGTCAGAGGTAACAAAGAAGCCATTGTCTTCATCTCTTGCTTGGCAAGTTTCAGAGGGAGAGAAAGTTGGGGAAAATCCCTACCTACAAAAATAATAGTATGCATTATTTTTACTATTACAATTCATTACACTGAGTCAGTACCTAGGAGCCCTCCTTATTGCTAGGGGCCCCTCTATGCTAGGGTGATACACAAAAAGACTCTGATCCACAGAGCTTCTTTCTTTTTAGGCGTTTCTAGCACAGACTGGTTGCTGATGAAAAGCGCTGGCTTGGCAGCAATAGGGATAAAAGTCTCCTGTTCCTCTGCAGACAGCACAAGTTTCCCCTCCCTTCTCTCCTGCTGGCCATCAGTCGGGGAAGTGAGAGCCCTTCAAAGATTTCCAGGTCACTGAGCCACCTGGCTGTAGGTACAGAGGGCACAACAGGAGGGAGGCATGAAAAGTCACTGTGGGATGGGAGAGGAGAAGACCTCCCCCCTACAGCTCTACACTTGGATGTGTAGAGGCTTTGCAGAAAGGCTGAAATATTTCCTCCTTCCTTCTTTCTGCCCCTTTTCAGGATTCACTCTGTTAGCTCACTCACCGGAGCTGGCTCTAATGCAGTGTGGGGCACACAGCAACTGTGGCATCGTCATGCAGAGGGAGTGTACACTGCCTTCAGCATCGTGCCCTTGAAACTAGGGAAAAACTTACATTCACAAGAAACAAAGAATTCTGCAGGGGAATTAAGACACAAAATTTTATGATTTTTTTTTTTCAATAGCCTTTATTACTCTTAATCTTTCAGTGCCCAACATTTCTCTTGTTTACATACCCCTGCTTTAAGTATTCCAAACTATTTAGCTTCTGGTTATACTAAGTGGTTTTGAAGTGGAAAATGGGAGCTCAAATCCAGCATCCATTCATTAATTTCAAAGAAATGCAAGGTGATTTTTAACGTAAAGTCTATAGTTTTGCAATTTTTTTTCCTTCTTTGTTTTTTATTTTTCACTGATGCACTTTTAGGAATTGAAAGTGTTAAGTAAATTAGATGGTCCAGTGAATCTTTTCCAAGCCAGTGTGTTGCTGGGAATTTGGAACTGGTCCATTGCATTTCTTTGAAGCTCTTACTGCTTTTATATTTTGTTTTCTCTAATAGCCTAGTTAACACAAAGCACATTCCCTTCAGAGCCTCTCGTCAGCTCTGCATTTTGCTTGGTTTCTATTTGATTTTTGGACTGTTTCTAATTGATTTCCATTAATAAGGTGCAAACGTAGGTTTGGTTGTTTCTTTTTTTTTTTTTTTTCCCTAGTGTGAAAAGAAACAAGTAATATAAAACATAAAGTTTATTTGGATTATATCCAAACAGTTAACTCCCTTTAGTTTATTCCCAGTAGAGGTTTCTTTGGGGATGCATCATCATTTCACCAGCAGTTTCTCTTCTGCTTCTGTATTTCTTCAATTAAAACTCAGAGTACAGTGTGAACTTTGTTGCCTTTTCATGTTAAAGAGTACCACACTTGCTTTGATAATACTCCAGAGTTATACTATGAACTGAAATTATGCTGAATTTTGCATTCTGGCCACATTTTATCTTTCCTGTAAATCAAATGTATGTATTTATTTGGAACTTAGTCCGTGTTAATTTCCTGCTATTGCATAGCCACGAAATCTTAATATTTTTTCTTGATACCATGTCATCCTTTATTTTTGACTGACTAGAGGGGGAAAATTAGAAAACAGACATGATCAAAAGTGTTGTTTCTGAACAGAGCTCAATTAAATTGAAGCGTGAAGCATGATGCTATAAATAAATGATTGCAAACACAGTGTACTGTTACTTACCATAGATTTTTAAGTTGCTGTGCACTCTAATGCTTTAAAAATTATCTCAGACATAAATATTTCTGACCTGGCACCTTGCATTAGCATTTGCATCAGATAGATTTTCTTCAGTGTTGTCCCTGCGTTCCTCCAGGCCCTCCAGAGAAGAATCAGGTTAACCTGGAGAAATACATTTAGATAAAATCTAAATATTTCCCAGTCTCAGCATCCTCTTTGAGGACCCCCAGGTCAGTGTCTGTGGGCACCACCAGCAACCCTCACCTCCAGCCTCCTCAGAACCTGTCTCCAGGCTCCCCCAAAGCCACAGGCTCTGCTCCAGACAAGTCTCACCACCAGCATTTTCACCAGTCCGGGAAGGGATTCATTGCTCATCTCTGCTTGAGATCATTTGGCAGCAGAGCAGCACCGCCAAGAGCTCACTTGTGCCTGCTCTCTGTGCCTTTCCTCGGAACAACAGGAAATGGAAACAGGACAGATTTCACCCATACTGGCACAGCGTGTCCAACCTGTCTATTTGCTTCTCAGTGACCTACTTTGTCAGGCACTCGTACTCATGAACCATGAGCATTGTAATTCTTTGCTAGCCCAGCAGAAACGTTTGCTTACCACTGCATGGTGATTTTAAGCTGAGAAAACCTGTGAGCAGAGCCCTCGGTAACATTAGGCATCCTGCTTATTTCCTTGGGGACAGTCCTGAGTGGCATGTAAGATGTACACACCAGTTCACATGCACTGCCACCCACCATCGGGTAGAGGACATCCTCACTCAAAAAAATTCTTCTCTCTTTTTTTTTAATTCCTTTTTTTTCTCTGTTTGTTTGTTTGTTTTTGTTTTGTTTGTTTAAATTTGGTGGTAATTTTGCATTTATAACATTTCTTTAGCCTTTGCAGTGCATCATTTCATCGTGACCTCACAGCAAGGCTCTGTGTGCTTTCCCCCAGTGTGATTAGCAGTTTTAATAGAGGCAAGAGAAAGAAAACATGGCATTTGTGGGTAGTGGTCTGCTTCACTTGGTGTAGGGAATCATTTCCTTGTGGGTCATTAACATTCACAATAGCGTAGCTTGGTAATAATGTGGAAAAAGAGTCGTGTGTCTGTGGGCTGTGTGAGGTGAAGCCACAAGCCATGTCCAGACCTCTGAGTCACTGCTTCTGCCTCTCGACGCAGCTGAGCATGGGGCAGGAAGCCCTGGCTGAGCACACACAATGCCCCAAAACATCTGTTCTAGCCCTCTTGTTGGGTGTCCACGAGAGATTATAGAGGGGCAGATTTAAGGAGTGGGCTGAGAAAGGCACACGTGTCCTCCTCAACTAAAGCTTCTCAACTCGGTATGTGTGCTTCATATTTTGTCACAGCTCATGTGCTCACTGGTGATTTTTCAGAAGCTGCTCAGGATTCCCCAGTGCTGACTGATTTACATGGGATATCCAGTGGTCCCCTACTGGAAGTGATGCCTCCAGTGCCATACTGTGAGAACCTGCTTGGACTACAAGAGGAAGGACTACTGGCACAGTGCTGCTTGTGAATGACCCTCAATAGCTCTGCATAGCTCCATAGCTTCAGAACAGCTTTGGACCATCCCCACACCACCTGCTATGATTGCCTGTACAAAATTCTACAGTATGGTGGTGACTATGGTCAAGGCTGAAGGATGTTCCTCAGTATGAAACTGCTGACAGACTGTGCTCTGGAGGATTACAAAGGGTCAGGTTCATGCACAAATTGTGCATGGATCAAGTAAATAATGTTATCAGTCTAGAAACCGATCCTGTCATTAACATTTTATTGAAAAATATAATGCCAGAAAATTCATGCTCCAACATTCCCACCATTCATCTGTGCAGTGCTACCTAAAAGCAACAGAACTCTTACAGAACAAGAAATGACTTTGATCTGACAAGGAAATAAAGATTTAATTTAAAATGGAAGAACAAAAGGGCCACCAGATTTGACTCGTGATTTTAGGAGATTGATTACAGGCACCTCAATTCCTGATCTACAAAGTTTGCATATTTGATACGTGGCCACATTATGGAGCTCTTCAACAGTTTGGAGCCCAGCAACCATTTTTTGACCAATTAACAACCTGCTACTTACATCCTGATGACCTCTGTGCATGGGCTCATGGGCACAAACTCTTCCCACAGTTGTTCCCATAAGCAGCAGATCTAACTATTTGCTATTCTAAGCAAACCTATTCTTTCAGGTCTGCTTAATGGATAAAGGTGAGTATCTGATAAAATTAGGGGGAAAATAAGATTTCTTTGCATATTACAGTGCTCAAAAGCAGTTCACACACTTCAGCTTTGTGGTTGCTGAAAGGCTACAAGAGACCAAAAAACAACTGAACAAATACATGAAAGAAGAATATAGTGGGGTAACTACAAGCAAAGTCACCAATCTGGGGCAAGAAAGCCTCTCAGCCACAGTCCTCAGTAGTGTTCTGAAGAAGCATCTTGTTCTATTTTTTCCTTGGACATTGCTATCAGGAGCCTTCAGAGGCCAGATGTTAGGCCAAGTAAACCCTCTGCTTGACAAAGCAGGGATGTTCTTACAGTGTTATGAGGCATTCTGGGACCTGTGAAACATTTGGCACACCTAGGGTCTAGGGATAATGGTGGGAGAGGAGGATGGATGTGGGCAGCTGAGTCTGTGATAAGAAGGGAGCTCCAGCATATTATCAGAAGGCCCAACTCAAGGGCAGTATCGAGACACAAAAGGGATACTATCCATCTCCTACGTTTGGCCCAAGCTTTATACAGCAGTAGCACTGAAGTCCCAAGGAGATCTAATTTTAGATCAGTGAGGGCAAGACTGAATGCAGTTACATAAAATCCTCTCTTACCAAGCAATATCTCTGCTAAATATTGTTGTGCTGGGTATGAAATTCAGCTGCTATATCCAAAGCAGATCTGTTAAATAACTAGAAATTATTCATCTGTGGTAACTAATGAGGAAAACAAGATAATTAATTTCAGTATTTTTTTGCAACGGGAAAGCTGTTGGGCAAAATATGCCAGACAAAACATTCATACAGAACTGTATCAGTAACTTATGTGTTTAGTTCATTCGCATTCTTAACTATGAATAAAAGGGAGAAATTAAATGAGAATCTTTAATTGTCGCATAATTCTTCTTAATGAGTACATTCTTGAGTACCAGAATGATGATGTAAGTTTATGAAACAGAGATCTGTCTTCCCTTAATAAGAAAAAAGGAAACGATACTGTAATGTTGGTTAATTATTGTGTAGCCTTTCACTGTGGATTAAAGGTCTATGCAAAATCAAACTTAGAGAAGCCAAAAGATCTAATACAAAGAAGTACGTGTGCTATCAGAAAAATGAGAGGGTTAGGGGGAAAAGGCTACGAAATGAAGGGAAAATAAACAAGGTGAAAGCTAACAGTGATAACTGTGGTACCAGTAAATCCATTAAGGAATGTATGATGCAGGAATTATGAAGGTAATGGGACTGCTCACCTGCTTAAAAATAAACATGCAGAAGTACTTTGCTGGGTCAGGGCGAAGTGCTTAGACTTAGAGAGTAAAACCCATGGTCAACAGAGATAGGAGAGCCCAAGTCAGTGAGACTCCTCCTAAACTGTATAGAAATAGAGCGGAGAATAAGTATGTTTGGAAGCTGAAAACTAAAAAGCTGTTAGAGCTCAGTGATAGCTTTTACTCCAGCTTGTACAGCAATAAGCAATTGCCAAAGCTCTTCAGCCACTGCCTAACTTTAAGCACGCAGATTTGCAGTGACTTGAGGTTTAACTATCAGTATCTTCATTTTCCCACCTATGCATGCTTGCATGAAGTTCACTGCAGTGTGTTCCCATGCTGGCTCTTGACTTATTAGGAGTTGTCCACATGTATCGGCAAATTCCACTTACTACCTCTGTCAGACGTGTGCTGTGTTGTCTCAGAGACAGGCTGTGAAAGGTGCTGAGGCTGCTGCTCATTGGATTCATTTATAGGGCTCATTGCTTACTTGTCCTCACCACTTTGTCTCATTTTACACTTGGTTGCAAGCTCTCCAGGAGGGGGCTGCTACAAAACAGCACCCAGCAAAGATCAGTGCTCCTCGAGGCTCGAAAGCAAGAAATGTAATTGATTGAGTGTCTTGTTAAGCTTGGGTTTGGTGACTGTAGAGGTGAATCAGTGCAGAATCAGTCTGTTTTGGGGCTTTTTTAAGATGACGCTTTAAGGCAAAACAAATATCTAAGTGCCTTATTAATTAAGCAGGCATCAGCAGGATAGCAGAGGTGCAAGATTTCTTAGTGTAAGGAGAAAATTTTCTTCCATCTTTATCATAGATGTGTATATACTTCTCACAGACAGATGTCTTGGATATGTACCCAGAGGTGCTACCTCGGTGGTCTGTCCACACCAGTTCATAACAGCAGAAACAACAAATTAATTGTGGAGTAGCTTTCCTTGTAACCTTAACCTTGATGGGACCTTGGGCACATCTGAGGGTGGCTTGTCTCCCGTGGGATCTGTGATACCCAGCTTACCAGAACCGAACTAGAGCCATGCGGTGACACATCCACCGCTGCAACACCTTGGCTTTCTGGACCCGTCCAACAAAAGTGTTTCACTGAAACACTTTTCACAAGTGCTGGAATGCAGTGAGGTGATCTAAAAGGAGGTGAGTGGAGCAAGGAAATTGTATTTTAACAAGAAAAAACAGTAACAGAAAGAATGTTGCAAACCCTCTGCTGTGTAGGCTATAGGCAAAACTGCGGCTTCTCTAAAGTGAGTGAAGGTTTTGCCATTGCCTTTATTGGGACCAGAACGTCCCACAGTGTATTTGCTTTGTAGCCAATATTTTGTACAAGACTAGGGATGTAACACGAGAAAGTGAAAAAGAAAAAAGAATGTGTTCAAACACTATTCCTATGGCCCGGAGGAAATCACCACCCTTCTGCTATGTGGCAGTTTCTATGTGTTTTTGTGAATCTGGAATGCAATATTTCAGTGGGAATTAAGCAAAAACAGAACAAAAGGAAATAATCACCAGGCATGAGGGCATTATTTATGAGTATGTTCTCTTGACATTTTCTGCTCCAGTAATAAAAAAAATAAGTGCAGCCTAACTCAGAGAAACAAAGTCATCTTTCAAGCATTCAACATAAATAGATACCACTGCATCCCCACAAGAGAAAAGAATTGGGGCTGAGTGTTTGACCCACACACAATACACACAGTCCCTTGTCTAGTTTCTGCCTCTCCATCACTGCTGGTTCATTGCTCCTTAGGGACAGTGTGAAGCAGACTTGTGTGCCACAGTGGCCATGCAGACAGGTGGCGGTGGTGGAGTCCTTGGGAAGGCCACTCTGAAGGTCGGTGTGCTGTTTGATTTTTCACTGCAGTGCTGTGATGGCTCTAAGCCTCACAGCTGGTTTCAGGCTCTGGCACTGAGCCTGGTTAAAGAGACAACTTGTAACTCAGCCTCTCCTTCCGTGCAATGCAGTGTCCCACTCTTTCTTGAGGCAGTGCTTGTCAAGCCACCCTTGAACAGATCAAAGCTTCTGCTGACAGGTATAATTTGTATAATTTAGAAATCACCACCATTATTCAGATAAAAGTTTTGGAACACCTTTTTTTTTTTTTTTTTTTTTTTTTGGGGTGGGGGGGTGGGGGGGTGTTTTCATTATTGCTGACCTGTTGGCTCAGAATTGCTTCCAGAAGGGCAGGTTGTTCTTTAGATCGCTTTGTTGGAGCAGCAATATATTTTGTCGAGGCCTGAGCTGACTCCCTGCAGCTTTGGACCATTACTGAGTTCGAGCCAATAAAGAGCATGCCCTCTTTTCTTTGCCTGCAAGTCAAATCCTAGTGTTGCTCAGTAGGACACCCAAGTAATCTCTGATTAAATTAGATTTCTCTGAGCAGAACACTCAGGATGTAGCTGATGACACAGCCCCACAAACTGAGCAGTCAAACACTACTGTAAAATACAAGCAGCAAACAAAGGGCTGTCATAAAGACTCAAATCTTGGCTCAAGAAGCAAAAGGTACTGTTATCAATTTTCACTTACAAATGGTACACTAGTGACTAGAAAGAATAGCTAACCGGAGGAAACTAGTGCAATTTAGTCCTCGTATTATAAGTGCATCCCATGAGACCTTCTTTCTGACCATCCTCCCTGTACCACAGAGGGAAGGCTGACAGCAGCACCCACCCTGCTTGCTGAAGCTTGCTAGCGCTCAAAGGAAGCAGTTGCTCGTGTTTATGTTCCACATTCTTCCATTGCTCAATATCCAAATATTTCACAATGCAGATCCAGTTTCTAGAGTTCATTTAAAAGAGAATTCTTGTTCCAAGCTGAGTTTCCTGTTACAGCCTGAATCCCAACGCGGGTCATGTGCAGCAGTTGGCTCATGTCTCTCTGGAGATGCTGCACTGCTGATTTTATAAACAACACAGAGTAGGAAATGGGTGAATATGTTTCTGATTTGAATAAATTAAATCTGGCAGACGTAATTCAGCCCAACAAGAATACCCGTTGCTCATGGTTTCCAGAGCATGCTGTGCGATTTTCTCTGGAGGAACCTGGGGACAAATCTGTCTCTGCACGAGCGAAACTCCCTTCTATGCCTGTTGGACTAATGCCGAGCAGAGACAGCCATTTGATACTGGAGTCTGAGTCCCTGCAGACCAGAAAACGAACTCTGACCGGAATAATGGAAAGCAGCCTCTGCTTTCAGCAGCCTCAGCACTGTCTGCCTAACTCTCCCGCTGCATGCGTGGAGCCTCTGGTGTGGTAAAAACATAAAACTTCAGTCCTGACCGAGCTGCTGCCTGGCTTGTCTGGTATGCAAGAGGGAGGCAAGCACGGCAGCGCTCGTGATGGTTCGGGGGAAGTTCGTACCTCGGCTTCTCATGGGGAGCCAGAGCAAATCCTGCCAGGGACTGCAGCAGGACATGTGGGGAGGCTCTCAGGGAGCCTCGTGCAGAGTGGTGGCATTATGCATGGACAGGCATCTGTGAACACGCTTGGTTGGATCTTGTCTTCAACTTAGTATTGGGCTCTAGTGCATGGAGTTACTCCAGCCAACAGGGATGGTCTCAAAGGCTTAGTGGGGTAAATCCTCTTTTGGATCGCTTGCCCAAGGGATATGTACATCACAGTTCAAAGGGCTATAGTCAAAAACCCTACTTGAGACATGAACGCATTTGTCTGGAGAAGAGGAGGCTCAGGGGCGACCTTATCGCACTCTACAGGTACCTTAAAGGAGGCTGTAGAGAGGTGGGGGTTGGTCTATTCTCCCACGTGCCTGGTGACAGGACGAGGGGGAATGGGCTAAAGTTGCGCCAGGGGAGGTTTAGGTTGGATGTTAGGAAGAACTTCTTTACTGAAAGGGTTGTTAGGCATTGGAATGGGCTGCCCAGGGAAGTGGTTGAGTCACCATCCCTGGAGGTCTTTAAAAGACATTTAGATGTAGAGCTTAGTGATATGGTTTAGTGGAGGACTTGTCAGTGTCAGGTCAGAGGTTGGACTGGGTGATCTTGGAGGTCTCTTCCAACCTAGATGATTCTGTGATTCTGTCTTTAAAGACTAATTCACATTTCCTTCCCTCAAATACCACCTGGTTGCCAATGGTGGTTGTATGGGTACCTGAGCGCAGCATGGGTTGTTTGGCAAATTTTGGAAGATCATGGTCCCTCTACGCTTTTGCAAGCCTCTTCTGTGTGCTTGAAATGGAGCAGAATGGAATTTTTTTTTCAACATTACCTCATTAAAAGTAAAACATATTTGTTGTTCGACAGCATAGGGCCTGGTGTTCCAGTCCTGCTCCTGCCCAGTCTCCCTTTGCCCACTCTTCTCTGGCTCCCTGAATTCTGCTCTCAGGAGAAAAGTGCTCACTCCCCCTCAGTGCCTTGTTGTCAGCAGGTCTGAACATTTTTCTGGTGTGTGAAAATTTGGAAATCTCCACAGGCTGTGAAAGGTCCCAGACCCAAGGCTCCCACATGCACAACGAGTGTAAAAAACATGAAAATATGGGTGGCACCACAGCACCATGCCAATGGAGATGCCTTGGGGCAAGCCCAGAGACAGCTTTTCCTCTACCTACCTACTTATTTGATTTTATTTTAATTTCCTGGCATTAGCTTACTTTGCCCTCAATATGTAAGGCTCTGCCTTAAAATAGGTGTTATATAGCCCATGGAGAGATGCAGGCTTCTCACCAGCTTCTTTATTATGGTCCTTGGAAATCTTCAGGAGCAGCTGTGGGGGAAGCTTGTGATGTTACCAAGTATGAATTTAACAATAAAAATATTACCTAGTATTAAAAAAAAAAAATAAAGCTGAAACTTGGGCTTGGGTGTGCTGTAGTTAACCCAGATCTACTTTGCTGGGGCTTTATGCATGTGCCAAGTACTTGGAAACCCTGTGAACCCAGGGGAGTTTCTCCTGAAGCAAGCTCCTGTAAAGGAGGTCAAAATGAGGGTGATGTCCTACAGCAGCCTTGTACCAACCAAAAATACTCCTGCTACTAGCAGTGCTGGTCCTGTCTCTCTCCTCTGACTTTCCCAAGACTGCCTGTACAGTTCCGGCAGCTTCAGTTTTCCATGGAAAGGAATGGCAGCCTCAATTGATCCTACAACTTTCTTCTTTGTTAATTTTCTATGTTAAAAACACCAATACAACATGTTGTTTGTGTGTGAAGGAGGGAAGTTCTAGGTGTATAGTCTGTGAATGCACAAGCACATAGAGATGACCCTAACTGTGCCTCCTGGTGCATCCATTCACCAGCACGAGCCCTACTTCGCTCTTACTCTCATGAACATGAATCCAAAGCAATCCCCCCATATACTGCGACTTCAAATAAGCTGCAAAAAGTTGAACTGGACAAAAGAAAACCAGACCAGCAGGTGTTTGTTTTCTGAAGATTGTCTGAAATAGAATAGTTCTTTAATCTTTTAACAACCTAGCTTTTGGCCTTTGAGCACTGCAGTCTGCACACATGCACCACTTCCACTGGGAAATCTAACTTGCAGCAATTTTGCACTGCTTCCCGATATTATTTGTTCAGGCATTGAACGCTGGAGACATAGGAAGTGAAAAAAAAAAAAAAAAAAGGATAGCAGAGCATCGCAGCTAGCGCGGTCTGTTGCCTCCTGAGCCCAGGGAAAGCTGCTGCCTACAGAGAGCGGTGGCTTGCCGCCAACGTTAACATGGCCTTTTGACTCGCAACCCTACGGAAAGCTTCTCCTGTCTCTCCCAGGAGGTGTCACCGTAAAGTATCGCTTTGCTGCCACGCCGTTCACAGGCGTACGAGGCCTGGCTTAGGGATGAAGCTAGGTGCCAGGGATCTGGCATGGTTTTTCCCCAGCTTTCCCTCTGATGTGCAAAGTACAAGGGCATGACTGAGAGCTGAGAAGTCCTAAATATTTATCTTGCATCTTGGCTTACAGGGCTTTGCAATTCAGCTGGGTTTCTCTGATCCAACAGCCTCTCTAGGCTGCAGGAGAAGATCTCTGATTATTTAAGAGGAACAGAAAGACCTGCTTAGCATCTGAGCCAGCACACAAAGTCCACACATGCAACACTGCACTGCAAGCTTGGCCTCTCGTTCCTGTCCCTCCTAATAACTTGTCACCAGTCTCCACCTCTCTTCTTTCCCATTTCTTGTGTTTCTCTTGAAACCTGGAGGACTACAAGCTGCCTCTAACCACATGCCAGAGAGCAGCCAAGCGGGGCTGTGGCTGTGGCTGAGATACCAGCTGGTCCATCCTTCAGCAAAAGGCATCCTCCCATGGGCAGATCTGAGCCCTCTTTCCAGCGCTGAGCATGGTACCAACTTTCCTGCAGACAAAAGAACAAAGATTTGACTCTCTCTGCTTCCTTCTTGCTTCCTATAAGCCCTCTGTGGGAAAGTTCTGTTTTATTTGAATGTGCCATTGTTTATTTATAATTTCACTCTAGATGTTTGACAGATTCAGCATGTGTCACCCAGCAGGGAAACAGTAGTAGGCTGGAGAGTTAACAAATACACTGCAGTGAAGCCAGATGGCCTGTTTTCATAAGGAGCCTCTGAAAGATACTCTGTCACAGAGATTTTTTTTTTCCTTTGGTGCCCAAGATTTTGAAAAAAATATTGTTGGTGCGTATTAACTCACCTGCAAAAGCATCACGGGGCTGTGCTCTACTCTGTATTTCATTTAACACTTGCTGTGATCAGAAAAACACGCAAACTGGTGCACTGACCCAGCCCACCAGCCCATCATGCTTTGTCCAGAAGTGGAGACAATAAATAAAGTGCATAAATAAATAAATAAATAAATAAATAAAGTTCTGAGCATCTTCCCAATTTCAGCATACGAGGGGTGCTGAGGTCTCAGGGCGCTTGTGCCCACCATATATATGGTCCTGGAATGCCCCCAGCCTGGACAGGGCTCCCTTGCACAGCCAGCTCCATCTCTTTGCAGTCAGGATTTGCCCAGAGGGTCCTGCCTGACTTCCTCCTGGGAGCGCCCAAGCCTGTCAAAACTTCACTGCACATCAAGGGCACTTGGCTCAGTGCTTGGCTCTTGCCCTTGAGAGATTGCTCCTGGGAAGCAGCTGACTTGAAAGCAATCTCAGAGTGAGTACTAATAAAGAAGATGTTTGCTGGAGGAGCATGTAGTTATGCTTACATTTTTCCCAAAGGACCCTAACCCCGAGGAACCAGAATTTTTCCATTTTTTCCCCCATCATTAGAGAATGTTTCATCTTCTTCCTTATTTTCTCATCTCTTCCTCTTTCCAGCTACCAGCTGGGATGGTTCCCAGCTTCACAGAGCTGCATGCATTTTCCTTTGGAGAGTGGTGGTACCGATTTCAAGCCCTAGCCAGAGGGGATAGCTTGACAGAGAAGGTGAAGAGTCCTGCTTTCATGAGCACTTTTCAGGCTCATGAAAAATGGAGCATGATCTTATTGCTTTAGGTTTTTGCAGCATCAGTACACTGGAAGGCTGGCTGCTTGGAAAAGAGATGGGAAAACTGATTGCTATTGTACATGATGTGGCAGCATTTCTTGTGGTCAGCTAGGAGAACACAGACATTGTTGAACAGGATTGAAATTGAGTACCCAGCTAAAACTGAACTTACCGTGTTCAGTTTTAAAAGGGAGATGACTGAGGCGGCCCAAGAGGGGCTGCCCAGCTGAGATGGTAGAAGCACAAGACAATGAGGTGGTAGGGGTGGCTTCAGTCAGATGCAGAGATGCCAGAGTTAACTTCATAGGGTTCAGCAGATAATCGCAAACAGGCAGCCTAGAAATGCAAATAGCTATCTATATCAAAGAGTAATGCCAGCTCAGGGCCTTGCTGGGCATTATACCATGTCTCTACAAGCTGCTTCCACTTAGAGGTGAGCTTGGAGAGGCCCAGAGCAGCACATGTGTAAGCAAACCACGGCGTTGTTGGGTCGCTATTGACTTTGCACTTAACTTTAACTGCTTTAAGGAGAGAATAAGTAATTTCTTGATTTGAAGGTACAGGCTGTACTGTGCCACTAACAGGCTGTAACAGGTTTTTGAAGGAAAGCTCTTTGAAGGAAAGGACTGTAAACTACTGATTAGTTTTTTATTGTTGTTGTTGTTTTTTAAGTTTGACAACTGAACTGAAGTAAATATATGTATATGTACATTTATGATGCGTCTGTAATGCTGGTCTGAACCAATTTTGGGAGGTATACTTGAAAACTGGAACTACTTATTGGAAACTTGCTTTTGTTCATTTTCAGCTTTTAAAAATAAAAGTAAAGGACTAAGTTCAAAGGGAATTTAGCTCTCACGTACAAAACAAGTGAGAGGTCACAGTGGCTGTCAATGTTAATGAAGAGAAAAAAGCCCCAAATGATCCTTACCATAAAAGTCTAGTGGCACTGACTGGCCTCGGTCCACACTGTTTAAGCTTAGAACTTTCCATAGGAGATTTGTCTAGGATAGAGATCATTAGACATATCCAAAAAAAATAAAAAAAAACCAGGGAGTGAGACAACTGTTAAGTGTTATGGATGATCAGGGCTCAGGTTCTTTCCCCGGTCTTAGTTTGGCAGTATTGATGTAGCTAGCATTGTCACTCTCCTTCCATTCGAAGCCTTATATTTAATAAAGTTTTCCTAAGCTACATTTAAAATATTCTGCTAATTGTTTGAGAGCAAGGTTTAGGTATATGCTAGTTATCCAGAAAATACCCCAAATTCCTATTTTGGGGTGAGCCATTCTCAGTCTTTCCTGCTGAGGCTGCTCCTTTTCGTTTTACAGGAAAAAAACTAATCTGTGACCCAGTGGGGAAAGTAAAATGCTGAGAAACAGACATAAGACTGTCAAAAACAGACCCAGAAACAGGAAAACAGGTCTTCTAATGCTTCCAATATGTATGACTTTTTTTTTCTTTTTTTTTTTTGCTAATTCCTGAGATTCCTTGGTGATTTCATCTCAGTTTAAAAAGAGTTTCAGGTTAACCTAAATGAATCTGTTTTTTAATTGAATTGTTCTGTTTCATCTTCTTTGCCCAGATCTTTTGCAAGATCCAGAGCTCTGGTGGTCCAGAGCCCTGGAAGTTTTCCACTTTGAAACACAGGAATGGTACATAGCCAAGACCCTGCTTCAAGCAGAGGACAATATGTGATTACACTGCAAGAAATGGAAGTTCCTAGAGGAAAGGAAAGATCCTACATGCACACATGCATGAGAGCAGCTGTTCCAAGAAACAATATATCCAGGTAACTGCAGGTACAGATCTGTTCAATGTGGTTACAAAATCACGGTGATGGAAAGCGCTTCAAGAAGTTATCTGATTCTTTCTTCACCTGAGAGTGATGCCATCCATAGGTACCTTTTTTCTGTCAAAGTTGATCTAGCTGATAGTCAAGTACTCTCTACTTCCTCTACTAAGTACTCTCTGCTTTCTCTAGCAATTGCCTCTACCTCCTCTAGAGTCACCTCTTCCTGTTGATTCTGCAAGCTATTCAGCCTGGCCTGTCTTCTCTCCTTTGGATTAAAGATGTGATTCACCCCAGTGGTCTTTACTTGTTGGTCTTCTTTTCTAGGCCTGTGATCACTCCTGGTGTTTTCCTCCTGACAGTCTTCTTTTGGATCCCCACAATCATATTGTGCAGCCCCCAATATTGGACACCACACGCCTTGCCTGGGATAATGCAGGTGGGAGAAATCCTGGCAGCACCCTGCAACCTGCATTCCTGTTTCAGCATCCCTGTGTGGTGTTTGCCATCTCTGCATGACGCTGGTGGCCTGTGTTCAGAGACTTCAGGAATCTTTTGGATAGCACTTATAGCACAACTTCAAACAGTGAATGCTTTAGATTTGAAAAGCCAAATGTTTATGTGGTCTTTGAAGCAGAAGCCTCTCTTAAAGTGGATGTTTACATTTATCCGATTCATGTAATTGCCAAAGCATTTTGGAAATGTCTTGAGGACATTTTCTAAAGTGGGGCCCAGTCTGGTGGAAATGACAGGAGATAGTCCCTAAATGTTTCAACAGTCTTACCTCTCTTTCCGTCTCTGGCTGCGAGGCAGAAATGCAAGAAAATGTATGCAAACTACAAAAATAAACCAAAAGCTGGGGTTTTGTTGTTTTTGTTGTTTGTTTCTGTTTTGCTTAGTTTTGTTTTGTTTTAATCACAAGTATGTGAGCTATGTGAGCTTGGGTACAAATTCAAAAATATGAATTTCCCATTGCATTTCCTCTTATATTCCTTTATAGATGCATAAACACTGATGTGTATGCACATGTGCATATACATGTATACTAATGGGAGGTATCTGGGCTATTCTGTAATGTGCATTTGTACATATAACAGCAACAGTGGGTATTTGGTTTAGCACGCAGATATACAGAAACTTCTCCAGCTTCAGTGTGTGCAATCAGGCGAAAAATAAATGTATGACAGATGTACTAATATGGTGGATCATAAAGGTATGGTAAGAGCTGTTGTAATGTTTCAGAATAGTGTTTCAGGCATGAAATAACCCTAGTCTAATTTATTCATATGCTTCTGAGTGTAACTGGATATAGCAGCTCTGAAAAGCTACACTTCCTAGAACTAAATATCTTCCTAGGAAGTACAAAATAGATACTGTTCAGACTGTTGATCAGGTTTAGTTGCTTAACTTCTACAGGTTATACCAGAGCAACACATTCACAAAGTTCTTTGCAGAAAGACAGAAAGAAAGGAGTATTTGGACTGTAAAGTTTTATTCATTTAATATATTGGTATCTACCTCTGAAAGGGGGGGGGGGTTGTTCTGTATTAACTATGCTGCTATCATAGAATCATAGAATTACAGGATGGCTTGAGTTGGAAGGGACCTTAAAGATCACCCAGTTCCAACCCCCTGCCTTGAACACCTCCAGGGATGTGGATACAGCTTCTCTGGGCAACCTGTGCCAGTGCCTCACCACTCTCTGAGTGAAGAATTTCCTCCTAACCTCTAATCCAAACCTCCCCTCTTTCAATTTAAAGCTATTACCCCATGTCCTATCACTCTACCCCCTGACAAAGAGTCCCTCCCCAGCTTTTCTGTAGGCCTCTTTAGGTACTGAAAGGCCGCTATAAGGTCTCCCCAGAGCCTTCTCTTCTTCAGGCTGAACAACCCCAACTCCCTCAGCTTGTCTTCATAGGAGAGGTGCTCCAGATGGTGCAAAAAATCTTGTTAGCAGATAACTGGAGAATAACCAACTCAGGCACTTTAGTCTTTTCCTTCTTTAGTTGGTTTCTGTACTTACACAGAAATTTGCAATTAAAAGCAAAGTCTGTAGATGTAGCTCAATCTGAAATAGATGCTGTCGTTTAAGGAGGGTATTTAATCATTAAAGAACAGCTTCCTGCTGTCTCATTGTTTTCCTGTTCTTTAACTTAAGCCAGTCTGTTTCCACCTACTATAAAATCCAGATTAAATAATGTATCAAGCTACTACAAGTCCTAGTTCTACTAAAATTTGGCAGCAGTCCTTGCTTTCATAAACCCATCATTGTACGAGATATGTCTTTATTGGATATTTTTTCTAAACACAGAACTGTGAGAATTTGGTTCTCAGAGAGACTGAAATTATTTGGTAAAATAGTTCCTCTTCAGAAGACATCTATTTCTGATGTACATTTCATTCTTTCCAATTGGAGCAGCTCCACTTCTTTTTTTTTTTTTTTGGTAAATAAAGAAATAAATAATATTAACTAGGTTAGAAAAAAGCTGCCTCTAGAATCTAGAAGATGGGGCACACATATGGATTGAGGGAAATGTCCCTGTGTCAGTGAATATTTAATTGGTTATGCAAAGTGAAATAAGTCCAAAGCACATCAGGAGTCCCTCGGCAGGATGGGAAAAAATCCAAAACAGGAAAATATTAATGAGGTACAAAATCTGCTTTCTACATTCCTTGCAGTACGGCTACTCTCTAATGGCTTTTGAAGATCACAGATGCTTATAAAAATAGCCACTTTCTGAACTTGGAACCTGAAAAGATCTTACTTTAGATGTAATGGTTGCTTTAGAAGTGGTAAGTTATGCACATGCAAAAAGGATATATTGCACAGCATATTTTTTATTTCCGTCTCGTAATGTTGCAAGCAGAAATAAAAAGTAAACATGACTACTTGAGCAATTTGATATACTACAACTTGCTTCAGGCTTCTCCACTCTACCACAGTCTTCAATTTTATTGTCATCTTTACTTGAATGCAATGACTAGATAGTACACTAAAGCCATCTTTTGTTCACCTTGCATGTACAAACCATAATATGTAGTGCTGAGACTGCAATGCACAATCCGAGACTGCAAGTCTGGAGCTCCTACCAGGATGACTGCAGGGCTGCAGTGCCCAATGCTATCTTGAGAATGGGAGGACAAAGTTACTGCTGAACCTTTTTGCTCCAGAAAAAATTCAAAAGTTACTTTTACGGTACTCAGTGATGGAGGTTTTATCATTGAAAGGAAGCACAACATGCCACGTTATGCTTCTTAGCAAAACAGTGCTCCCTCTCAGACAATTCTACATACGAAAAGGCTTTCTGCTTTAAATGACATATTTGTTTGTGGGTTGGTTGGTTTTTGTTTGTTTGGTTGGTTGGTTGTTCGTTTTTATTGAGCAGCATGGCAATCTGGAGTCATGGTATCTCTGGCTGCCAGGTTCAGTTTAGGGACATGATGTTAGTAGAAGATTTTTCAAACTGTTAGCCCTGTAATGCAGCATGAAGGCAATCATCAGGCTGGATTCCTTCCCACTTGTACCTAATTGCCCATACCAGAGGCTCTATAGAGAGATCTCCTGCATGTCTGAGAAACCAGGTCTGTCTTACAGCAAGGTAAAGTCAAAGAACAAAACATACAGCTAAACTCTGGATAACACTTGTGTCTTTGTTTGCTGCCCAAACAAGTTTTCATCCATGTAGTCTGGTAAACAGTGCTGTGTCCTGGTCACTTATAACCAAGATCTTGGAGGTCTTTTCCAACCTGAATGTTTCTATGGTTCTATGTTACACTGGTGAGAGGCTAGAGCCTGAGCTGGAAAAAGTCATGTGGAACATGTGGACCAAGGTAGATAAGGCTGCAATTTACTAGGTCCTGCTTTTTTGCCACCTAACCCAACCCATAAAAGTGGCCTAAAAGAAAGCCGGAGAGGGACTCTATCAGGGAGTGTAGTAATGGAACAAGGGATAATGGCTTTGAACAAATGGAGGGGAGATTTAGATTAGGTGTGACGTGGGGAAGAAATTCTTTACTCGGAGCACAAGCGTACATGGGAATTAGGGCTGAAGATGCACCTTGCTTCTCTTCTTTTCTGTAAAGAATAGGAAGAAATTACCTAAAAACCAGTGTTAAAATTAAACCCAGGGCACAGGATGGGAGGTGCAGGGCAGTCCTTGTGGCCAAGGGGCAGCCTTTCTCTCTGGCAAGCCAAATGTCCCAGGGGAGCCAGCCCCAGAAAAGGCACCCTCAGGCCCCCCAGCACTCCTCCTTCCTCCACGTGAGTGCATCTTCTGGGCCATTCCCAACACAGCCGCCCATAGTTGGCCACGCGTGGGCCACTCCATCACAGAGCCTTGCTGAGGTCACAGTGGCCACTGCTGCCCCGCCTTTGCTGCGGGCCCTATAAAACAGGCCCCCCTGCCGCTGGCCCGCCACTCGCTGAGCTTCTAGGCACTCTGACAGCCGGCTTGTGCGGCAGGAAGAAGAGACAAAGCAGCAAGGCGAGCGGCAGCCCTCGTTGGTGTGAGAGGACAGCGATGCAGTCCCAGCAAACACCAAGAAAGAAGGCAGCTGATGAGAAGGAGAGGCGTCATGGGCTGAGGCAGAGCGCCGGTGGCACAACAGACACCAGTGCCCAAGGGAGCTCTGGCGCACAGCCCCCAGACACCTATAAGCGGTACCATTGGCACCGCAAAGATGCAGGGAACAGGCTGGCCCCTCAGCCACCCAGCGACAGGGGGCCTGGGCCTTCCCAGTGGCACAACGGCGGCGTGGGGAGAAGGCAGGAGGGTCAGGCAGACAGCCGTGTGGAGCACAGGCGTGCCTATAGCCCACTACAGAGTGCGGGACCCAGCCATGGCCGTAACACAGACGGCAGTGTCGGACCCATGCGTAGAAATCAAATGCACAGTGGCATGGGACCTAGGCATGAAAGTGGACAACCCTCTGGTTCAGCACCCCGGCCTCAAAACTTCCCGGATGGAAGGCATCCCATGCGGCCAGTCGCAAGCAAGGATGGGCTTGGTCATCAGCCACTCCGAGCTGTGCGCAGTCCTTCCCGGCATCCATACAGTGACTGCAGGCCTCGGCCCTACGATTGGCGCAACAGCGGCGTGGGGCGAAGGCAGCAGGATCAGGCAGACAGCCGCGGAGAGCACAGGCGTGCCTATCATCCGTACTACAGTGCGGGACCCAGACTGGGCCATAAACCAGATGGCAACGTCGGACCCACGCACAGAAATCAACCTGACAGTGCACATAGGCGTGGAACTGGACGACCCCGTGGTTCGGCACCCCAGCCTGGAAACCTTACGGATGGAAGGCATCCAGTTTGGGCAGTCCTGGGCAAGGACTGGCTTAGCCTTCTGCCCAACACCAAGGAGCCCATGGAGGTGGATCCACCAGCAGACATGGAGGAACCGATGGAAGTGGATCCACCTCGGCCAGAACAGACCTGGGACTACCGCGGCGCGTCTTTGCTCTCTGCTATCCGAGCACAAAAACAGCGTCGCAGGAGTGCCCGGCCAGCCCCCTACTCGTTGTCACGCAGGCTCCACCCCAAGCATTAGCTTGGAGCCCCCAAACACCACAGCCATCCCACAGGCTCACCTGCAAGACGTCCCGGCAATAAACCACTCTGTTGCCAATTCTCAGGGGTTGTGTGAGTGCTTCTTTCCCATCCCCCAACCCCTGTGCCAGAGGTGGCATCCGTTCTGCACAGAGCCTCGAGGAAGAGCACAAGAGAGGACCCAGCTTCCTTCGGGCTGCTGCGCTGGTGTGACAGGAGAAGTCCGCGAGGGCCACCATGCACCTCTAACATTTGTGCAAATAGTAGACTGAGGGGTGAAAATAGGAGTGTGTAAGCGATTATAGGGGTCTAATTTCTTATCCTAGGAGTGAGTTTCTCTAGCTGAGTACTTGGTAACAACAGACGTGGAGAAGGCTGAGGTACTCAACAACTTCTTTGCCTCTGTCTGCACTGGTGTGCGGGCTTCCCAAGTCTTTCATTTCCCTGAACCTGTAGATGGAGGCTGGGGGATCAAATCCCACCCACTGTAAGCAAAGAGCAGGTTCGAGACCACCTGATGAATCTAAACAGGTACAAGTCTATGGGACCTGACGACATGCATCCCAGGGTCCTGAGGGAACTGGCTGATGTAGTTGCCAAGCCTCTCTCCATCAGAGTTGAAAAGTCCTGGCAGTCGGGCGATGTCCCTGGTGAGCAGAAAAAGGGAAACATCATGCCCCTACTCTTCAACAATTAAAACAAAGAATTGAACAAAGAGCAGTACTCTGCAACAATTAAAACAATCAGGAGACATTTCTTCTCAGAAAGAGTGGTCAGGCATTGGAAAGGGTTGCCCAGGGAAATGTTCGAGTCACCGTCCCTGGGGGTGTTCAAGGAAAGGTTGGACGTGGTGCTTAGGGAAGTGGTTTAGTGAGTGACATTGGTAGTAGGGTGATGGTTGGACCAGATGATCTCGAAGGTCTTTCCAATCTTAATTTTCCTATGATTCTATGATTCTAAGATACTTAAGATATTAAACATATAATGCTGGGTGCCTGAATAAGAAAGTAATTTGTTATATTATCAAGGGAGACGAAGCAGTTTCTCCAGAAGACAATTCACAGGAGACTGGTGTTCCACATCACCATAGAGAGAATTGCAGGCTAGCCTTCTAGGCATTACAGTTAGGTACTCAAAATTGGACACTGTGGAAATATTTTTGCCACTGGAATATGGACAACACCCCCTAAAAGTAGCTGAGGTTCTTCCATAACATGGTAATAGACAGACATTGCACAGGCAGACTAATCTTGTCCTTAAAGCATGTCTCCAAGTTAGTGGGATACCCAGCCCTCTGAAAGTGCTTGTTTCTCTACGTTGCATGGAGAAAACACAAGATTTCCACATAACAGATGCACAACTTTTCCACAGCTACACTGAAACGGGATGATGGGATGAATCTTCTTAAAAGACAGTTCGGTTATGCAATTCAAATTAGGTTGGCAGACAGCTGAATTTTCAGAGTGAGGCTATGTTCCATTCAGAGAGTGAAAGATGTATTTTCCATATAGGAATCCCTAACTTCTTACAAATCACTACCGAATTGTGTACGCTTATCAGAAGATCTGTTATGCTTTGGACTTACAATGACACATACATTGATGGGAGAGGAACACAGTATCTCTGAAGAGAAGCTACAACAGTCCTTCCTATGTACCTAGGAGGCTGAGGATATGCTGTGTCTTTGAGGACATGCTGGGGTCCAGCACAGAAGGAATAGGGGTATGTTTAGGTGCTAGGAAAGGAATGGGAAACCAAGACAGGGACAGAGCAAAGGTGTGGGCTGCTTGAGTTTTCTTGCAAAGGTGGCATTCATCATACTCCTAGAAATGACATGCAGGCCATATCTGCAAAGGATTATCTCTGGACAGCAGGGACTCTGAGGAAGACACGGGTTCCATAGGTGGCAAACACCAGTCTCCCAAACTAAGGGAAAACAAGTCACATGCAGTCCATCAATGAATAACTTAAGGACTGGCCAGTAAGCACAAGAAGACAATTTTATCTCTGTATTGGAGCTTTAAACTATGGCTTCGTACTTATCTCTGTGCTCCTTCTAACCCTAAAATTTTCCACATTACTGCACTTAAACAAACCCCGTATTCAACATTCAGGAAGTGTGATAGGACATGTGAGTTCCCCTCATCCATGTTATGGAGAACTACTTGACAACTAATCTCTAAGTATCACTAAATTCACGATAAGCTTCCATACTCAGCCCAAGGACAAGAAGCTGTATAGACATTTGCATATCAATTTTCTAACGCTGGTTTTACAATAGGAGCTAGAGTCGGGCAGCTGCAGCATACATTTATAAGGCTTACAGCTGTGTTCAGTGATAAGATAAGAGGTTCTTTTGTAGAGACCACAGCAAAAGCTTTGTCAGGGACTGAAATGACACTTTTATCTCATCATGAGAGATGCCCCTTCCAATGGAAGTCTATCTGGCATGACGTTATCATTTGAATTGCTTTTTTTTTCATGGAAATGAGAGGAAGGAACCTTGCTGATTTATTAAGTAGTTTGTCTTGTTTTTACTATTATTTGTAACATTAAAAGAAAATTAACTGCAGCAGAAAGATTTTATATTCATCTATAAACTTAGTTATCAGCATCATAATATCAGCCAACATATAAATAAAACCAGTAACTCCAAATCTAGAAATGGAATATTTAACATCACTGTGCCACAGAGGAGATGCTCTGGTTATGGATGAGCAGAAACTTGGATTATAAAGCAATTTTTTATGATTATTTTGCTGCTTGCAATTTTCTGGAGCAAAAATTTCCCAGGCTTTTTCTAAACCCACAGGCATATTTGGGTTTTATTTTTTTAAAAAGTCTGTGATCTCTTTCTCAGTTGCTTGATAGCAAAGCATCTTGAGAAGGATTGAGAGGTCATCCCATTAAGGAAGCCATCCATTAAGGAATGATTCTGATATGCTGTATACATTTGTTCTTACCTATCTTTAATTATCTGCAAGGTAGGCATCTAGTTTAAGCTCATGATGTGGTTCTGCCAGTAGTGAGTGGTGGACAGAAATGCTAAGAGAACAATTCATTCCACCCATGCTGACACCTATTTTCCATTCACTGAAGTCTCAGTGTCTAGCTTAGATGAGCTGGCTACTGAATAGATAGTTTTAACATAACTGAGACTAATTCCACCCAGAATTTAAACTATTTCAGCTCGTAATGTTAAGGGTCCAGGACTTCTGCCTATATGGTCTATCAAAAAAAAGGTAAATATTGTACAGGATCTTAGGGGATGTAACCTTTGATTGTGTTTGCTTCAGCCTCTCAGGGAAGCTTCTAGTGGCTGGAGGGTGAAGCTGAGGTACAGTTTTTAATTGTGAGTAATTAAGGAATGCAATGACTTATCAAGGGTGGTGATCAGCTCTTTACTACTGGCAATTTTAAGTTGAATCCTATGTGGTTTTTGTTTGTTTGTTTGTTTTGCTGAAACAAGAATTAACTCCAGGAAATCCTTTGGTCTGCTATTGCAATCTTCATTCCAGGTTATATCAGCCCACCATACATCCACTGTTGTATTAAGTCAGGTTTGCCTCACAGCTTTAGCAACTTAAGGGTTGAGCAATCTATGTTGTCTATAGTCAATGGAGAGAAATAGGTACTTCCAGACAGACATTTTGAGTAACATCTTGTATATACACAATAGAGCTACTCTGCAAATGTGGGTCGCCTGTTTGATCTCCACAGCTCTCTGTGTAAACAGTAATTCATAAACTTGAGCTTGTAACAATGGGGACCCTAAAGAAAGTGTAAAAATTTATGGTCTTGGAAAGTGCTGAGAGCCATTCCCAGAGCACTTGCATATACATACTGGCAGATGAGTTGGACCCCTTCTCTGTGCTGCTTTCAAAGTGTTTAAAAATCTATTACTGCAATTTGGGACACATTTCTGATGAAATCTACATGAGAAATGAGTATGTAAAAAATGTAGTAGATTCTCCTGATACACAAACCATATATTTGGATTTTGTTATCCACATTAATTAATATTCCTTGCAACAAACTGAACACCTGAAGCCTTTAGTTGGGAATAAAGGCATACGTGATAGGAACTGTGCAACTTTTATTTTCTTTTAAATGAGCTACAGGTATTATTCAGTTCCAGATTATTAAACACACTTTGCCTGAGCGAAAATTTAATATTACGGGCTATGGTGTTAACTATTGTATAATACAAATGACAAGTAACAGCATGCCTCATTATTACACTCCTGCATTCAGTAGCAAGAAGAGCTGTGGTGTTGCTGTGATCCTCACACTTTCATTAATCTAAGCATTGGAGATGAGACCAGACCTCTTGCCCTTTAATTCTGAGATCTCAATGTTCTGCTCAGGTAACAAATAACTCAGTGGTCCAACTACTAAAATTTCATCAATAGGTATACAGAAAGGAAAATATCCATCTGTACAGTATAGACCTGTACAGCATACATTTGCCCTCCTTTACCAGTAGAGAGAATCATTCTTCTCAAACAGATGAGGTGAATATTATCAAGCCTCAGAGTTCACACTCCAGCTAAAAAATTACTATTTTCCAGAGAGCCATCTACCTGAAACTTCAAAACTTTCTTCATTCTCTGGATTAGTAGACTGCCGTATGTGTAAAACTGCAGTCCAGCAAAGCATATCAGTGTGATTTTGTGTTGTATTTTTCTGTGAAAAATATTTCTGTGAAATAAATTTTTATCTGCTCTCACAAACTCCCAGTTCCTTCAACAAAACTCCCAACTTCCCAAATTTCCCAGTATTTCTACAGTAAGGACAGTGAGGTTCGTGAGCAATGGCACCACACATCAGACCCTGAACTAGAGCTAAACAAAAACTGAAATTCCTTTTCTATCAGTTTTGACATTTTCTTTCCTTTTAGATCAGGTCAAAAAGATGAAAGAGCAGAACAAGCTCTGAAAACAGACTTGAAAACTCTCTAAAGTATTCTTTTTGATACACAGAAATAAAAGGTTCTGCTGTTCCCCGATTGAAAGGTTTTATTTAAAATTAAGGTGACATTGAAGTGCATCTGCCCAAGGAGCCCCGGCACACCCCGTACCTTGCAATTGCAGTGCCTGAGATCCTCACTCTCCCTGTGGATGGGGCTACAGGCAGACTATGAGAGCCCAACGCACTACAAGGAGACAAAGAGTTCAGGTAAAAAGCAGATTTGCACTATGCTTTAAACTCAGAATGCTCACATTAAAATATTTCAGTGGATCAGAGTGTTTTATTTTTGAGTAAAAACAATATTGACTAAATCTAATATTCTTGTGATGCATTTTTTTTCAAAAGAAGATTAGGACAGCAGGAGGGCATAAAAAGGAATGCCAGATTTCCTCAAAAAAATATTTACTTTGATAGAACAGCATTACCTTTAGAAAAATCATTTCATTGGAAAAATCACAACATTCAGAACGTAACAAGTTTCGATGCTCTCTTTCACAAAGATATGAGAGACTAATTCAGTCCCGAGAGAGCTGGAGGGATTTGCTGTTTGTTTTGTTTTTAGAGGAGGATATATATGCAGTCCCACTGGAACTGAAGGAACATCACAGACCAGAATAAAGATGCATTCCAAGAGATGTTGAGAGGAAAGCTTTTCCAGAGCTTTTTCCTCTTCAAGGGCTTATTACAGTCAGTGTTCTCAGCCAATTGTAGCTTTAATAAGAGCTGAATTTACACACAAACTTTTGGAAAGCAAATAAATAAATAAATAAGAGGGGGAGAAGAGAACTTCTTAGCATTCAGTATAATGTTACAAGCATAGCATCAGAGAAAGCCATGCATCTGTTTTATAGCTGGTTTATATTCTTCTCGTGTGTGCATTTTATGCACATAAAAATTAACAACCTTTGACTATCCATTTGTATTTATAACATCTGCAGTACCAATGGGTGCAGTTCTCACTTCTCTGTCCCAGGCCTGCTAAGCATCCTAATTTGGAAAGAAAATGCCAGATAACTCTCCAGGGAGACATTCACAGTGTCAATGTCTCTTGATTCCTAGACATCCTAATGCCACCAATGGGAAGTCTATAACGAAGGAAATCCCAGTGGCAGCAAAGCATGGTACAGGCAGAAATGCTGGGCTTTGCTTTTTCTGTTCAAACCAGCTGAGGTATAACTAGATGCAGCCTGGGATTGGTGTGGTCTTTCTGCTTCTGGGGTAAATAATATATTTTGACTATGTAAGTGAAAAAGAATCATTGAGCAAGATGAGCTCAGATATTCAGATATTCATAGTATGATTGCTTCCCCAGTGATTCTAATCAGAGCTGGGTGGATTGCCCCAGGAAAAAAACACTGTCCATGAGTATCTGGACAGTGAGTTCTCTCTCCCACATGTTCTTCTCTGTGGGTACTGGAGTTTACCACTGAATTACAGGAAAAAAAAATATATATATATAAATGATGATGATGATGATGATAATAATAATAATAATAACAACAACAATAATAATAAAGATTTCCAGAGAATTGCTTGTACAAATCTCTGAATCCAGCAAGTGGGACTATTCCTGTGATATTTTTAAGAGAAGTTTTAAAACAGAGTTGGGGGGGGGAGAGCATTTTCTCCTCTGCTACAAATTGCTGCAATGAAAATGTTCCAGGTGGCATGCAGCTGGTTTGATTCAACTGTTTTCATTTGCTGAGAGGCTCTCTAGCTGTGAGGAATTTACTAGTTATTTTGCTGATAAATTCAAGATTTCCTTCGAGCATGCTGTGCAGGGCAGTATCTCCAGAGGGAAAATGAAAAGTTTCTGATGAGCTGCATCCAGGTAATACAGTTAAATTGCATCTGCCTGGGATTGCCAGCATGTACTTTGAATGTTAGCCCTTCCTCATCAGGAGTAGCCAGAAGTGAGGTAGTGGATTACGGTGGGAAGCTGTTTGCAGAGAAGCGTTGGTGAGGAAAAGGTCAGCTCACAACCTTCAGGTGAACAATGAGTCAGCTGAGCTGGGAAATTGTCTTCCCAATCTGTGGGGAAAAATCGCATATATTTCCAAAACAGATTGTACCAACCAGAATACGTGATAAGGCTGTCTCTGAGACTGCTGTTGAGGCTGGCCGTGCCCGTGCCCCATGGCAGTGCCAACGGGACTGTCTGCAGAACACAGAAGGTCTCAGAGTGCTCCAAAGAGCCAACCTGCAGGGAGACCTTCATGAAAAATAAAGAAATAACCAAGGCATCCATGAGACAGAGAAATACAAATTTGGGCGGAGTTTCCTTCACATTAGTCCTTATAGTCAGCTGTGAGAACCCGGCAGATCTACTTAGTTGTTACAGAACCTCTCTTCCACTGACGGAATTACTCCTTTGCAACTTTTGCACTAGAGAAATAAGAACTGTGTTTGAAAATGTGTTTTGCCAAGCAGGGCTTGTTGTTTATTTGTTTGTCTCAGCAAGATGAATATCACCCAGCTTAAAAAAGAAAAAAAAAAAGCCAGAAGCTCTACACATTTATTTTGCTCATGTTTGCTGTGCTGTGGGGTGAGTTTGCCTTGGCTAATGCATACTCACAGGAAATGAAATAAAGACTGCATGGAGAGGAATAACTCCAAAATGAGCAAAACAACTGAGATAATTCTTAGCAGTCAATATTGGCTGTGTGCAGCAGTGGAAAGGAACTGGGGCTCAGAGCTATCGGGTTGCTTCTTGTCTTGGACTGAATTAGGGGTCATAAGTTGCAAGTAAAAAATAAAAAATAAAATAATTAAATTAAAGGAAAAAGTGAAGGAAGGGCATTAGGAAGAATGGAAATATTTTTTTCTGTAGTGACTAAATCTCACTTATTATTAAAAAGCAATGTTAATTTTAAGATGGAGCAGGTCCTTCCACCCTGTGTGCTGTGTCCCCACTCAGACTGGTGCTGCTGCAGGGCTCACAGAGAGCAGCAAAGGGTTGGTGAGGGCAGCAGGCTGCTTTTGGGTCAGCTGAATATGTCTGTGATGTCTTAGAGTGTTTGTCAAGCACAACCTTACTTCCAAGTCTTGCAGGCTTGGACTCTGACTCTTAACCAACCTTTGTTCCCTCCAAACATGTTTCCTTTTCATTGTCAGTAAATTATACAGGGCAGTTTATCCAATGACAAAGGCATAGATAAATATTTTCATCAATGCCAGAGAATTCAGATATTTTTTTTCATTATAATAGGCTTCTCCAGATAACATTAGTGCAGATTTGCATGTATAGGAACATTAGTTTCTGACTAGGCCTTGGAGAATACTAAATGTATTATTTTACAGTAAGGGAAAATAAGGAAGCAAGAAACTTTCAAAGACAGTGCTTCATATTTTATTGTGAGCTTAGCAGCTAGTAAAATTTATACATTTATCAAATTAGGAATCAGTTATCAAGAAGAGCAATTATCAGAAAGATTCTTCTCTCTGTTACAAAATTAGCTATTCAGCTTTGGAGGCTGCCATTTCAATAACCTGCGAGAAATTCCATGCTCATTTTTCTATTGAAGTAAATGAGGTCAAACCGTACCTGTGACCTCAATACTGCTGTGATTTGTGCTGCAGAATTCTGGAAGTCCCCTTGAGAATACTTTTCCAACTCAAGAGAAATATTACACATAATTACACAGCATAACAGCTCTGCTTTTGTACTTACTGCATTTCCAAAACCTGGTGTTATAAAAGCATAAACTTGTATTAACTAACTAGCAAATTCTGACACATGCACATAGCTATTTTATTTTCATCTTTTATACTAAAGTTGATTGCTCTAAATCATAAGATGCTAGATTCTGGCCACCAATCCATCCAGGCAGCCAAAGTCTGCTTTAGGTCCCAAATTTGAAATAACTGATTTTTTTTTTATTTTTTATTTTTAGCCCTTTGATACCAGCTTTGTTTTCTGACAACAAATTTCAAATGACTAAAAGAAGTTGTTCTCTTTCAGAGAACTGACTTTTTACAATATGCCCTTCACATGCTAAGCCAGTACTTGGGAGGCTTTAGTCAGCAAAACATGAAAGTATCTGCATGGTAGTCCAGTGCCACTAAAATCTGTCTTTCCACTTCAGGTGTATTGGAAATGACTCATCAGTCATATACAACACGATATGGAAAACAGATAGCTCTGTATTGCTCTTTCACATCCCAGTATTCTGACTTTATTTGACTTAACAAATGCCTGCCTGCGATGAATACTAAAATCAATGAGCAGAAGTTCCTGAAGGCAGAATCCAGCATGTTCAAAAGAATTACCAGTAAACAAGCTTCAGAAGTTCATTTTTGGAAAACAAGAACTTACCCTGGGCTTTTCTGTGTTTACACCCATGCTTTTGAAAATTGATGTAGTCAGATCTTCTCTCTCCAATTCGAAGCTGGCTGACTTTGCCAGGCTGGAGTTGGCAACTCCAGCAATTTTCTCCACCCAGTGAAGCCAGGAAATGTGAAAGCTGAGGAATTGTTTCTCCCTTAAAGTGTGTTTTCGACAATTCACATATGTGGTATTCAAGATACGGGCAAAAGTCTGCTTTGCTTAGCTGAATATCAGAACTGGGCTTCCTGCCATCCACAACCTCATAAACAGGTTTGGCTGAAGTCTAAGAACTGTGTGAAATGGAGGAAAACAAACCTACTTTTTCAGACTTTTGAATTACTTTGTGTCTTCTCTATACAACCCTAGGCCACATCCTGTTTTAAGCATAAAGGAAGGTCATTAAAGAATTTCCATTCCTTGATGGTAATTCTAATCCAGCATATCCCACTTCATTTAGCTTCAGGCAGAAATTCCAGTGAATGTCTTTAAAAGCATGGTTTTGCCAGTTACACCACATGCTTCTCACATTCTCAGCGACAGTATCAATCTAATTCCTGTCAGTAATAAAATCCCAAGAAGGTCTCCTGACTTGAAAAGGGGAAACATAACCCCATTTTAAAAAGGGGAATAAAGGAAGGCCTGAGGCCAGTCACTCAGCCCATAGAGAAGGCTCCGGGGAGACCTTACAGCGGCCTTCCAGTACCTAGAGGGGCCCTACAAGAGAGATAGGGAGGGACTCTTTGTCAGGGAGTGGAGTGATAGGACAAGGAGGAAATTATCCACTCAGAGGGTGGTGAGGCACTGGCAAAGGCTGCCCAGAGAAACTGTGGATGTCCCATCCTTGAAGGTGTTCAAGGTCAGGCTGGATGGGGCTTTGGGCAACCTGGTCTGGCGGCAGGTGTCCCTGCCCATGGCAGGGGGGTTGAAAGACATCTTCCATCTAATTGGAAGACGTCTTCCAACCCAAAGCACTCTATGATTATTATGATATGATTCTTTCTTAGAAAATCTTTCAAGCAAACCATGCTTTTCTATAGGAATGAAAAAGAAACAAACACAACCTTTTCAAGTAGAAAAAAAAATTAAAAAAAAAGAGACAGAGAGAGAAAAGAAAAGGGGGTTTGGCATGATAGGGTGGATGTAACACAAGATTATTGCAGTTACCCCAAGGGCTGCTCTTACACTTGCCAAACAGATCCAGACCACTCTTACGTTTCATTGACACTAGGCCCACAGAGGCTAGCCTTTCCTGAATATGACCCTGACTGTGCATTCAGCCTCATCACTTGAGAAATGTAGTTTTTCTAGTCCAAGAAAAGTCACCATTTTAAATTGAATTCATGTGAGAACACAAAGCCAGTTTCCAGTGGTGCTTCCTTTCCCCCTTCCTTCCTTCCAGACCTCTCTCCACTTTGGAGCTACCAGGTTCATGATTATTTCTTTGCAATGGCCATTATGTTGTTGATTCAGCTCCAGCTTCATTTCTGTAGAACTCTCAAATTCTCCTGCAAGAACAGCTGTCTGCTTTTTCTGCTCCATAATTTTCACCTTTCAATGCTTAAGTGAAGCTTACCCTTGTTGCATTCCATCCATTCTACTTATTTTAGTTCACTGAACCCATTTGTCAAGACTTTTTGAATGCTAATCTTCTCTTCCAAAAATTTTGTAGTCCTTCCCAGCTCAATGTAATTTACGAATTGTCACAGTCCTGTTTTCTATTCCTATACAGGTCACTGATGAAAATTTTGAACAGATCCTGAGATGGTTCGCTGCAGAGCCCTGATCATCCCTCCTTTCTGACAGTGAATCATTAAAAAATATTGTCTACATTTCATTGTACAGTTGTGTTCCCAACTGTATTAAGACTTTCTAGGCCATATTCATTAACTTTTCTTTTAGGGCTGAGAAAAGGATGGTCTGATATCCTAATTCCCACCTCTCCCACACCCATTTTTTTTTCTGATTGTGTGGCCATGAGAAAGTCTTTACCTATTATCTGTTTCACCTATTGTCAGAGAAATGTGGGTAGTGCTATTTGCTAACATTCCTCACAGTTGTGCTGCAGGGCTTCATTACCTGAATTGGAGATGTTATGAAGGGAAGAACTTCTGCAGTAAATGCTCCAAATTGATATGGGTCCTACTGAAGAGCACCCATCTACAAAGATGGAAAGAACACGATTACCTCTCATCTCCTACCAAAGCTGAACTGTTTAATTTCATTTCTTCAAGAATAACAACAAAAAGAACATAAAATAAATTCTTAAATCAAGGCAGTGTTCATCCCCTTCCTGTCAGCCACAACTCACTTCTATCACTGAGCTGTAGAAACTCTAAATGTGAGTTGTAGAAACTCTAAATGCTTTCTTTCATCTCAAAACACCACTTCTTTATCAATTTTATCTCTCAGAATTTTAAGATACTCCCCTCAGAGCACTTGGAAACACCTCACACTGGACTCCTCTGCCACCCTCTGTCTCTGATGTAGAACATAATTTCGTGAATGACAAGCGATGACCTCTCTCTTTCTTCCTGTGTGGGCTGTTCTCAGATGGTTTGTTCAGCACAGTTCTGGTCTTTATTGCATAGTGCTTCATCTTTATAGCCGTTATCAGACATTTATATCACTTTCTTCGTATGCTGGGTATTATTGGCAGAATGTCCATTGTACAATGCATCAAACACATACTGGAAAATTGCTTTTGGCAATGATTCTGGATTTTTATTGTTGTTGTTTGCTTCAGCAATCAGGCTGTAGCACACATGATTTGTACTTGTTGCTTTGCATGGGCTTTGGACTCAAAAGGGGGAAAGACAGACATGGTTTTCATATCCTCAGTACTCCAGTCTTAGACTGGAATGACTCAGAAAATGGGATTGGATGTGATAAAAATCTGATACATCCAAAACTCTGCTTTATAGACTACAGTTTTCATATACACAAGGAAACGTTATTTAAATATAGGTCCTATTTCTCTCGTAAAACAAGAATAACAATACTAAAAACATAGCTGCTCATGTAGCACAGCTATAATCTTTAAAAAGAATTTGCTGTCCTTTCCTTCCTGCTCCCTTTGTCCCATTGAGGATGAGGAGGACATGTTGTATGTAGCATCACCCTGAATACCACAAGCACTTTAGAATGCTTTCATTGAAGATTAGCCTCCTTGCTCTCAGACACAAATGTTTTCTTCTATGTGGCAGAAAACGTTACCAGAGCCTTAGACTCTACCTAATCCAAAGTCTGGAGTTTGGAGACAACCTAGCAGATGACGTGGCTAAACTGTCTAAATCAGGCATGGATTGTCCCTCCACTTATCCCCCAGTTTGAAGTGTATCACACGTTTTCACTGAGGCTCATCTTAGACCAAAACACCCTTGAAGAAATCAAAGGCAGGTGTTCCCATGTTAATCACCTTTACAGCTGAAAATTCATGTTTTATTCCCAACTTGAATTTGATTGGCATTAACAACCATACAATGGTTTTCATCATGTCTTTCTCTGACAGGTTAAGAAAAATAATAATAACTTGAATATTTTCTTGTCATGTTAGAATGTAGGTTGCCTCTTGGTGGTGTACGCAATGAGTAAAGGCAAGTCCATGCACCTCTAATTGTAAGGCACTTCTCTACTCCACAACAGTTTTTGTCACTGTTCTCTGCATTGTTTCAAGCTTTTCACAGCTTCTTTAAGGTATAAGCAACATATATGGCTATTTGTTTTGGAGAAGATTATACTGACTGTTCAGGAGTAGGTCATGAAGTAGTTTGGAGACACCATGCATCTAGGCTTCATGGCCTACCCAGAAACATTAGAAAGAACAAAAATGTTCTTCCATCGTCTTCCTGTTCCAACTGACCAGGCACATAGGAAGAAGTAAGCCCCTGACACATCTCCCCCCACCCTCTGGCCTTTCCCCGTGAGGGACGGTGGTTTAGCTCCCTAAAAGGAAAGACCGGTACCCACCTGGATCAAAACTTCACAGACATTCCTGCTGTTTTTCAGGTATAGTGCTCTAAAAAGGGTGAATTGTATCAGCACAATTCAGCTTCAAACATTAGATCACTAAAAAGGAATAAAGGCAATACATATAAAATATTCTAAGTGGTGTCTCAAGCTGCTCACTATTATTTTTTTTTCCCTTTCTTCTACTCCTTCTGTTACTTTGCCTATTCTAAATTCTGGTTGTAAAGTCTTTGGGAGAGATTTTTTACGTCTATGTAGAGTAGCTGGCACAAGAGATCTGTCTGATCTAAACAAGGTCTTTGAGTGCTACTGCAAGGCTCATGAATAGTGATTACAGCTTCCAACCAGTAGAGAACTCAGCAACTTTTTCAGAGAAGTTGACCTATTTAAATTGTATAACCAGGTAGTGCTTAACAGCATTTTATTAATTTGCTCTAACAAACAGTCATAGAGAGAAATGTGGAGAATACCCAGGTATCCTACAGGTTAAATTGTGTACCAAGAAATGAGGGCCTGCAATTACAGAGCCAGTTTTGTACAGAGACACTACTTACGAGCTTGAGACTAAGACTATCCTTATGGGAACTGCAGGACCAAATATGAAGTACTAACACTAGATCTTGTGCACAAGACAGTGACTGGTTTGATGGGCTGAAATAGCTGGAAAATTAACTCCTCAGAGCACGTCTAGCTTGTCAAACATTGTTAGTGTGACCCAGATCTAGCACAGGCCCACGTAGTTTGACAAGGATTTGGCCTCAGCTAAGTGTTTCTCTGACCCGCTGTCGTTCATTCCAGGGTTTTCAGATTCTTAGTTCATCTCAATGCCCTGAAAGGAGCTTCTGAGACTTCTGGAAAAATTATACCATGGTTCAGGAATGGGTTTTTAAAGTGCTGTCATCAGACAGCAGATCTACTTACCGTCTTTCAATCTGCATTTCTATTCCTGAATTGTATCAGAAAACAGAAAAAAGAAAAAAGGATAAATAGCAACCAATAAAAGGCAAGATTCTAAAGAACTCCCTTTTATGAAAGATAAAATTTTTGAAAATGTAGAAGTTATAAACAAGTAAAAAAAAAAAAAAAAAGAATAGTGAAACACTTGCTTTCCCTCAAAACACAGAACATAGAATAATCATTCTGGTGCATGTGTTACATAAATCCAATGTATGAAAGAGAAGAGACAGATGTCATACTGAAAAATAAACTACTAGGGTGCTTATCAAAAGTGACAATACTCCTACAGAAAAATACTGCTGCTCTGTTGCAACAGACATAAGATAGTGTTCCATAAGCAAAAATAATTGTCTTTATACTTTATGTCAACAATTTGTCACCTCCTACAGAGATGTCAGCAAATATCTACCTAATCCAAAACATTTTACATAAGAAAACAAAAAGCCAAGTTACAAAAGTAAGTATTTAGCCAGATGAAATGTAATGGATTGAACACTGTATTAGAAAGGAATGGTTGTCTAGTGCTTGAACTAAACAACCCCATTTACATTTACTACATTTGGGGCTACATTTATGCTAGTAAACAAAATAGGGCAGTTAGCATACTCTTGTTAAGGGGACAAATCGGATGACACATTTGGTATTCATATGACTACAGCCCCTTCTTCTCCCTAACCAGAAGATCTCACCCACTCCACCTGTTGGGAACAACTCTTGGCATGTGATGTTTCCTGAGATGTGCCTCAACATTGCTTGTGAGAGTGTGAGTTGGGAGGGTTAAAGCTGGGCAAGGGACTGTGATATCCATTTACAGCACAGATGTTCATGTGCAGGCAATGCTGTCCTGTTAAACTTAATACTGAAGCCATGATCAGGGCCAGAGCTGGCCTCAGTTGTCTGCAGTGCTATCCAGTAAAAACTGTGGGTGCAAAAGGGTAAAAATGAGGAGAAGGCAATGTGAGAAGTATCTCACCAGTCTGCAGGGGGTGTTATACAGATGACTACCTCTATTCTGGTCCTTTGGGTTTCCCTTCATAGTCAAAGAAGACAGACATGCCAAGGCCAGGCGGTCAGATGACTTAAGGTCTAGTTGTACCCATTTTTCTATACAGATTATACAGGGCCTCTGGACTACTTTGTGTGTGTATGTGTGCATCTGAAGGTAGGCGATAACACTCCCACCCCAAAAGAACAAAAGAAAATGACAAATGGGATATTTCTGGTATGTTCCCAAAATATAGAAGAACTAAGATTGCAGAAAAATGTCACTTCAGAGCTTTAAGCTATAGTAATTATATATGTCACACAAGCAAGGAACCACACACAATGTTAAACAAGCTTATTCTAAAATAACCCATTCTCCCAAAAATATTGCACTTGCTCCTTATCAGAAAGAGAATCATGCCAAGTCATGAACAGGTTGAGAGTTAATTTTTCATGAAGTGTTAACAATATTCAAAGTCCATAGGGTAATAATAATAATATCTGTATGATTGATATGGAGTACAGATTTATGTGGGTCACACTTCTGTCCACCTTATAGCTGTCTACAGCTGTCTACAGACACCAATAAAGTAAGGTCAGGTTAGTATCTTATTGGTAACTGGGGCTGCTGATAAAAATCACATGGTATTAAATGCTCAGCTGCAGATAGGAGTGCACGCTGCTAATAAAAAGGGGTTAAAGTAGGACTACAATAAATCAGGCCAGATGTTGACTGATTTTGGCTCCATCACTTTTTTAATGTTCAATATTCGATTTTATGGGAGTGGGAATATTAATGAGTATTTCTTCATTAACAAAAACCTGAGAGGTGAAACAGGGAAAAATCATTGATTAATTTTGAAAATTTTACTTCAAAATGAAATGTCTCTAGTGTGTAACAGGGTCCTTGTGGTTCTGTGTGATAAAATATAAGACCTATCATTCCACGTAAATAATTTGTCTTTGTTAAATATGTAGTGATATGTCTGAGTGACTTTTTTTTTTCGTCTTGCTTTGGTTTTGTTGCAGAAAAATGGGAAACCATAATCAGCAAGAGACGGAAAACAGTAATGTCAGCACAAGTACAAGCTCAGCAGAATGGGAATTTTCTACCTTCTGAATATGCAGCTAACATTAATCACAAGGCTATGTAGCCTTTGGCCAGGCTCCAAGGGTGGGAGATGTATTGCTTTAGCCAACAGAGGACTCTCCACCTCCCTTAGCCATGAGTGCTACAAAAAGATGCTGAGGATGGTTCCAAGAGCATTGAGAGCAACATAGCTATAAAAGATGTAACACATAAACATGAACATCCTTAACATACACCAAGTCTTAATGGTAAATGTTATGGTTTACTTTCAAAAAAGTGATTACAATACTTAATTACGTGCAGAACATTCTTACAAAAGAAAAAATGATTAACTGTTAGGAACACTGTGATCTATTTTGCACAGACAATAAAAGATAAGGAAAATTTCCAATAAAACCTTAGCTTCAGCAGAGTTTGAATCTTCCTTGGCTCCAGACAGTTTAAAAACTGCTGCTGGAAGGCCAGGCTCTGATCTTCTTTTAAAGAAGTCTTTTAAGAATAAACTAAATTGATTTGGATTTGCCCAGATTAAATTAAAGCAGGATATAGTCCATGAAGTCCATTATGGTCATTTATAAAAGTTAAAATGAAGCTCCAGGAATATCTACACATTTTTTTCTATTTAATTATAAAAATATTTGATTGAAGAAAAAAAATAGGCCTACGTTTTCAGTACAGACTACAGATTTTAAGTTACAGCCTGTTCAGTTTTATGTTTTAAAATCCCATATTCTACTCAAGTTGATTTTAATTTAATTGCAATTTTTTTTAGGTTCCATTAAGCTACAAAGCAAAACAAACACTGGCCTGAAAGGTCTCCAGACTTATATTTTTCTCAGGTGAATACACAGTCCTCCAGAGACAGCAAAGGCTGTGGCAGAAATTTAAACTTGTGTCTCTGCAGCCCCAGAACTTCTCAGCCTGGAGCTTTTGAAAAAGCTCCTCCAGGTCCTCTTTTATGTCTTGCTTGAAGGAGCTGAAGAATGCAAAGCTGCTTATAGACAGCGAGTGACTTCCTTAAAATCTTGTTGCTTCTTCTGTCCAGGGAGAGGCTTGGACGAGCCTTAGCTTCCTTAGGAGCAGGCTTTCTCCTGTTTGGAAAAACAAGCATCTATTGGATGCATCTTGAATTGCAGAGGCTGATGGAGGGAAGAGGGAAATATTCCCTTATCTGATACGGACACTAGTCTCTCCAGTTTTACTTATTTGTGATGTCTCACCCAGATCTAGAGGGAGGGATGGAGGGATAGAGGGAGGAATGGAGGGAGGGACGGACGGATCCTGCTGAGTCCCTCACCCAGTTGCATCAGCTGGGGATAATTGTTATGCATATCCTGTTAACCTTGGCATCTGTCCTAGGAACTGCCTACTGGAGTGTTACAGAAAATTTAGAGTCAAATATTTTAAATATATTGATCAGATTTGGCTCTAAAATCCTTTTGAAATGGATCTGGATGGCAATGTGATGTGACACCATCTGGGTTTTTCTCCTGTTTGGACATAGAGTGGGTGGATGCTTTGGCACTGACAAAACAAGAATCTTATCAGAGCAGTCCATGTTGACACTTCTCCAACAAAGTCAGTGCCAAATCTCTTTGGGTGAAATCCTGGTCCTCTTGACACCAACAGGATCTTTGCCATTAACTTCACGATGACACACATTCTGTTTCTATCTTGAGTTAGCATAAGCTCATGCCTCATATCTGGAATAACCTCACAGGAAAGAACCTATGAAGGATAGGTCATGATACGTTTTTTTTTATGTGGCCTTCTGGCACAGATAACACAGCAAGGAGCACTGTTCGCTAAAAATATAGCAGGTGTAAAACACTTATTTAAAATAAACTTATTGTTTAGTCTTCCTGCCAAGCAGCTCTTTGTATGCATTAGCTTGAAAACAATTGAAAAAGGCCATAGCTAGCTGAAATGTAAATGTTTGGGTTAAAGCACTTCATAAAAACAGAACTGGTAACTGGACAAAACAAAAGAAGAAAAGCACCAAACGCCCTTACTTGGCATGAACACTGACAGAGTAATCTCTAAAAAAGACAAAACCATCAAATACTACTGTGTGTTCTACTTCTCCGATTACATTTTCTATTTACCTTGGCTATAGTCATTCAGCACCAATGAAGCTCTGACAGAGGAACAGTGATGACTAATGGATGCTACGGCAGGTGGTATACATTTGAACTTTCCAGACATCAGGCAATAATTGCTCACATAGAGCTGTGGAAAATATGTTAAAAAGGAAAATCTGGAAGGTCCAAAGGTCCTACATTAGAAGAAAAACAACAAAAAACACCAAAAAATGAAGATTCATGTTGCTTTCATTCTGGTAATAAAGCTGCAGATGTGAACTCTGAATACGTCAACAGCTAATTAGCTGCATCACAGCGGTGCAAATCATGTGCTGCAAAGAAATGAATGAGAAATCTCTTGCTGTATCATGGGAGTCATTAAAAGTATATATAGCTTGAAAAGGGAATACCAGATTTGTGTTCCTTAGTGACTCCTATTGTCATTAAGAATGCACCATTAATGCAGGCACAAAAGCAAGGGGGAAAAAAAAAGCCTTTAAGATCTTTAGAAAAGCATGTTCTTGTAATGTCAAACCTTGGGCAGATTATTTAATTAAAACCCTTACATAGCACACTTCATTTTACAGAGCACTTTTCATCCTGGAGGGTGTAAAGTGCTTTCTACACAAAGGTTAGAGCTGCCACGTAAGCCCAACAAAAATCCTTGAAAATGTGCAAATCTAGTTCCAATAAAGCCAATAGGCAGAAGCATAAATTACTGTGTGAGATTCAAGGTAGCTTTCAAAGAACAAACAGCCTGTAAGAGCAAAGAGTAAGCATCAATAGGAGACAAATTGAGTATAAATGAAGTGAAAAGCCCATGTAGAATCAGTGAGACCAGTAAGAAGGAGCAGCTAATTAAAAAGAGATTGATGAGAATCAGGATGGTTCTCTGCCTCAGTTTTAACCACCAGAGTGGAGAGTGGTTCCCTGCCTCTCCTCCCTGATAGCCACAATGAGGTACTCCTGAAGGAGGAGATGGCAGAAGAACAGGTGCTGGAATAAACTCAATACTTACAATACTTACGTGGCATAGCACGCCAGGTTCAGGTGATTTACCCCCAGGCCCCTTCTACAGATGCTCATGCATGAAGTAGCTGAGCTGCAGACTGCATTTGTTACAAAATGCACCCACCTTTCCAGAGAACTGGGAAGTAGTACGCATTGCATATATTTTAAATTTGATTCTGGAAGTGATCCAAGGAACTACAGATCTCAAAGTTAATGATTTAGATGTGGGATTCCAGCTGAACTGATCATAAAGCGCAGAAGGGCATAGGCATATGGGCTTGGCCCACCGTCCCCCACTGACAATGCAAAAGGTTTGCAGTTGTTGTTCACCCCACAGTGATGTCCCAACATGGGATTAAAAAGTTATAATTTAATTAATAGTATTGTTCCAGAGCTTCTTTTCGTACTGCCTTACAGTGCAAGGATGAACAAGAAAGTTACAGTCAAGAAAAATAAAAGGTGAGAAATTAAAATACTCTTCTTTATGTCTCATGGTAAAGACTGCTCTGGGAATTTACTAAGAGGATCCAGCACACCTGAACAGCAGGAATAGCCAGATCTGTCTGAACTGATAGCACTATGGCATTTGTAGAGGTGCACTGAGTGTCATCCTTCAGAACAGAAGCTGATGGCTGATCTTCAGAGATGAGTACCAGTGAGACTGGGGGGAGACAGTGCCCGTTTGACTCTTTCGGGGATTTAATGCCATCTGCTGAAGGCAGAGATTTGTTGCCATGTTGAATTCAGGGCTAGAAACTGACCTAGGCTGAGCAATGATCAGATCCACCGAGATGTTGCATCTATGTACCATAAATACTCGGCACACCAGTGGGAGGCCATCTGGCAGCATTTGAACTCCGCATCACTTAAGTGATGGGATGTTCAGGAGAGGCCACTGGGTCACCATTTTTCTTAGACGAGCATATGGCATGTTCTGAATGACCCCCATACAGGGAAGTACTTCATGACAACCCCAAGTGATGGGAGGCTGCTACCCTTTTATCTGTGTTTTCAAGAAACCTAAGCACATTAAAAGCCACATCTAGCACCAGAAATGAAACTGGCCAGAGCCGTGCTTCTTCCCTGAGACCAAGTGGCCTGGTATGCCCATATCCATACAAGTAAACCATCTTTGTATCACTAAGCCTTTTAGCACCAGTTCAGCCTGCCCAGTGGGAATAGCCCTTTGACCATGTTAGTCCCAGAGCTGTGCCTGGGGAAAGTCCAGAAGAATTTGGGCTGACACAAATCAAAATCACGCAAGGAGCCTGCTGACTTATGGCATGGGCAATCGTGTTAGTGCCTGGGGATGTGGCCTCGTTTTGTTTGTGTCTGCAGATGCAGGGCTTGTGACCAGGCACAGAGTTAATCTGATAAACGTGGTCAATCTTTTTTAGAAATGTGCACTCCCAAGGAACATAGAACGGGGAGCATTTCATCTCAGCCTAAGGTAAGGACCTAAAATAGGATCAAGCCTTTCAAAAGCCTATTTCTCTTCACTCGAATCAAAGAAAATTAGCTCAGAAGTGAGCATCTACAACTCAAACATTTACAATTAAGTGACACAAATCTTTCTCTGAAGCTTCTGAATCTGACTGTAAGAATCAAAAGCCCCTAATTCCTAGATTTGGCTCCAATGCTGATATTGCCTATCAGTATGCATTCCTTCCTCAGTTTACCTACCTGCAATTTGAGTTAGGAACAACTGTATCCTTCTGTAGCACTGAACCATAAAAAAGATTAGCTAGTGCATGTTGCCAGCAATAGTTTTGCAGAGGAAAGGGGTTATTAATCAAGCCTGATACTTAAAGCAAGTCTCTCCATTGTGCTTTAACTATAGCAAAGCACACATCAAGCAACAAAGGGTAGGGGAGCCTCAGACATGCCATCGGCGATTTCCAGTACATTTGCTCCACATGCCATGGCAACCACATTATTGTAGCTGTCTCTACCCCTAATACGTGCCCTTGTTTCAGACGTTTACATTGTCATGCGTTTTGGATATGCAAGCTTCAGGCTTCTGCCTCTAAGTGAAGGCATACACTCTTTTTAACCTGACCTCCCTCATCCAAATACTTGTTGGCTCTTCCGAATGAGCCCATCCATCTTTGCTTGGTGACAATTCAAACATGTCAGTTCTTTCAATAGCAGAAAAGATCTTTAAAACATTTAGGAGTGATCTCAAAGCAATAAGACATCTCAGCTGAGCTAATAAATACACAGCTAATTTTACAAAAGAACCAATGGAAACGGAAATGTATATATGCAGTCAATGGTGTCTCCAATTCTTGACACCTTTGGACAGATTTTTTTTTTTAATTTTTTAATATTATTACTTTAATCTTACGTCAGCTCCAAATAGAAATTATTTTTAAACATTTCTGGGAACTAGAAAAGTTGAGTAATCCTTGAGATAAATTTATGGAATATCTCCATTTGGGGGGAAGGCAGGATACCGACCTTGTGTGCTTCTGACCACACATGGTCGTGAGCATGACAAAGGTGGCAGCAGTTGGGAGGAGTGGCAGAGGCATTGCATTTTTCAAATCCTCTGAAAGATCCAGTTGCTTGTACTTGGGAGGGTGTTTGCTCACAGCTATTCTCAGAATGCTGCCACTTGTCCCATCAGTATTTCCCTTCCTTTCCAGAAAAGAGCCTCAGCCAGAAAGCGGAGAGAAATGGACTTGGTGTACACTGAACGCAAAGTTTGGAAATGCTACACTGAGGGAAGGCAGAAGAAAGACAGTTTCTGATTCAGAGGCAATAAAGAAAGAATATTGTACATTGAATTATTCTTAAAAGTTTTTTAACAGGTTTGGCTAAGGTGGTTGTATAAACAAGATTCAGTGTTTTGTTTTGAGCATGGATCAGTTAGGCACAACCCTCCAGGAGATTCAGTTTGTCCAGAAAAAGGGAATTCCTAAATATAGTCCACAATATGGATATGTCCTTCCATAGATTTCTTACTTTGCCAGTGAAAATTTTGTGCCAAGAATTTCCTCCTAAGAGAGCTCTGTACATTGCATTATGAAAAAGAAATGTTTTCCTCTGCAGGATGACATGTTAATGTACAGAATCATCAACAAAATGAAAAACACAAATCTAATTATGTCTTTTCATTTAAAAGCAGTCAGATATTTCAGATGAAAATGTGCTTTTTCTGTGTCTTTAAAGACCGTAAAACTCTATAAACCTTACTGATACCTCTGAAGCCATAAAGAATAAAGACTGCATTACATTAAACAATTTGAAAGCTAAAAATACATTTTTATTACCAAGTACTTGTAGAGAGAAGGGACCTTAACGGATATATTCTTTTATCAATTCATTATTGTTATTGCTGTTGTTGTTTTTATTGCTATTACTGTTGTATTGTTATTCTTCTGTCTATTTTAAGCCGCAGTCAGAACTGAGGTTTCACTGTAGTTTGTATAAGTGATCCATAAAATCTACATAATAGATTACTTGTACTGCAATACATTACAGCATGAAGGGGAAGGTTTACTCGGTGAATGTTTTCTCAAAGGACTATGAAAGAAGTCTCAGAAATAAAGTGTGACCGAGTGCCCTCCTCCCATCGCACAGCTCTGTGGCTGCATAGCAGCCATTTGGGCCAGCTTGTCTGGCAACACTTTTTTCCCAAGTTTTTCAGTCATTAAAAAGGCTATGTTTAGTGTACACTTGTATTAAGGTGGAAAAATATAAATCCTCCCTGCCTTCCAGAACACACACCCAAGATATTAGTGCTTGGGATTTCAGTGAGAGCAGGGTCTTCTCAAGGGCTTAAGTCTTCTCTGAACCACCTGTGAAATCCTCTTTCATCATAATACGTCTTTCAACATGGGCTGCTGCAAGCACCTGAGTCCTGCTGGGAAGTGAACAGACATTGGAGCAAGGGAAGGGGGGGATGTGCCTGTCCTTCCCCCCGTATGGGGTGAAGACACAGCTGGGATAGCTGTCTGGAAGGGGAAGCATTCCCAGATAATGCAGTCTAGGCAGCCACTTCAATTCCGGTTATTCACCAAAAGCATTAAAATGGGGAACTTCCTCCACAACACCAGATTTCTCTATGCATGCCAGGCCAGACCAAGCCAAAGGAAACTGTCTGACTCTTACCTTGCCACCCACCCCTGATGCTCATGCCCTGGGCACATCGTGCTCCCCCGTGAGAGTCTGCAGAACAACCCAACTCCTGGGGCTCAAGAGCAGACCAGGGCTATGGTGGTGTTACAGGCCTTCAGTCTGCACATCAAGAAAAACAAAGAGGGGAAAAGTAACTCGGTTCCAGAACATCATGGGTCTGGTGACAATGCTTCAAAGGGGAGCATAAAGTAAGGCCAGGTTTATTTTGTGCATCACCTATCCTTAGGTGATATAAAAGCCCTTAGGCCTTACCCCAAATCCTTGTTAATCATGGGTTATTTTATATAGCCCACAACTGTGGGCTCACCCAACCCCAGTGCAAGGTGGAGAGAATGGGGCTCCCTCTGAGCACAAACCCACACACGGTCACTGTTGCTGCTTTCTTGTGTCAGCCAAGGACAGTAAATTTCCAAACAATGTAGAAACAACAAGAATTCTCCATGGAAGTATTGTAACAACATGCTCCTCACACAGCTTCAGCAAACCTGCTCTGTGATGGCCGTTGAGGCTGGGGATACAAACATGTTTCTTGACAAATGCAGAGAAAATATTTAGCACAAAGCCGAGTGTCCAGCTGGTATATTGGAAATGTTTGACAGATGTCACTGTCACATCCATCTGGATTGATTGTGAGGCCTTGGCAACATTGTCATTTTCTGAATTACTGCTTGTGAAGAATGACAGTCCCTACTCCAGCCCTTGTAAAAGACATTTCATTTTTCAGTCCCTCTGACACTAACCCAGAGCAGACACCAGAAGCGCTCTCTGTTCATGAGCTACCTCCCCGCAATCTTTCAGGGTCCTCAGCACACCTCTCTATTCCCCTGTCATTACTGGTGCTCCTCCAGTATCTCTCCCTCCTGGACGTCCACACAGTTTTTAAAAGGGAGGAAATACCAGGAGATCCAGTCTGGCGATGCAGCTCTGACCTGGGAGCAATCACCTCAACCATCAGCACAGAAAATATTCAGGAAAATACCTGTGAATCCATTGCAGGCAATCTGGGTCACAATTCAGGCAGAGATTTCTCTCTTCATGAGGATGGTATGTGGGCTCTGATCTTTACCAGACCCAGAGGCAAAGAAACATGATCAACAATGATGACACAGAGTTAATTAAACATATCAGATGAGGGTTGATCAGAAGGACTTGTCTTCACTTGGGAGCCAGTCACAGGAGCCAGAACTCCATGGATTTGTCTCTTCTTCTCCATTTTCCTCCCATGTGGAGATAAATCTATAGCATTCAGCTCTGAAGTTTTGCTCTGTTTTAAACCTGGCTAGACCAGGCATGGGAAATAGTAGCCAGTGACACCTGAAATGCAGGGAACTCTGAGCAAAAAATATGACACGGGAAAGAGCTGACAGTGGATTGAGAAGGATCCCAACCCGTGCATTTGCTGACAGCTGAAAAGGCATCAGGCATCTCCATGAAACAGCTTTCCCCCTCCTGGGCTGACACAGTGCTGTTGGATCCAAAGGGCACGAATGCCGGCTGCGCTGCCTGACGTGCTTCAGCAGGGAGAAATGCTGCAGCCCGCGTTTGGCAGGGTGATGTGCTGTCAGAGAATTTCATAGCCGTAGGGCGCAATTACCAAAAGCTCTGGCGTCTGCTGTGCTTGATCTGTGTTTAGGTAGAGTCAATAGGCTGGTACCCGAGGGGTGCCCAGCCAGAGGCAGAGGGCAGGGTGTGGGGAGCATGGGGTGAGCATCCTGCCCCACACAGGGCAGATGAATTTGTCATGGTGCAGGGGCTGTGGAGCAGAAAGGGGAAGCACTGGGCTGCATTTGGTCCCGGTAACTGCTGAGGGTCCCTGGCTGCATGCAGGGCTGGGAGAGAGGGACCAAGCAATACGTGTATGCAAAAAGGACAGCCCCGAGGTAAATAGGAATGGGGGAGCAGAATGGGGGCTGGCGAGTTTCCAGGGGAAGGGGATTGAATTTTATTGGGGGTTGTTTTATCCAAAGGGCTTTGATACTCTGGTGGGAAACAGATAAGGGGGCTGTGAGGGTCCCAGGCGTGCTGTGCAGGTCTCATGGGTGCTGTGGAGTGGGCTGTCAGCCCATCCATCCCAGCTGCTTGGTTCCTACTGCCCACCAGCAGAGTGAAGAGGCTTTGAAGTGAGTGTTGGAGCTGTGTGTGCCCCAAACTGGGGGATCTATGGGTTCTACCTATGGTGGGAGACTTGTCAGAGTGTCTCTATTTCAAGCTGGTTCAGGTACAGCTGATCCATTAAAGTCCCACCAGCTCCCAGGAAGACATGAAGACAATGCAGTTTATATGGCTGTAAAGCTACCAAAAGCATTGGGGACCTCAGGATAAAGCTAATTTCACTCTCTCCCATGTTCCCTTCCTCAGCTCCACTGCACACAATCTTCGGCTCCTTTAAAGCACTCAGCAAATAAAATGTCAGAATATGTCAGATATTTTTTTTTAATTTGAGGGGCTGGAAATTGCATGTAAAATCAAAATGAAAAAAATAATGTAGTTCAGTCTGCTTGCTTATGAAGCCTCAGTAGAACATTTTCTCTGCAGTCTATGCATAGGAACAGCTGAATATCTTTTTTTAAGACCTCCTTTACTGAAAAAATCTTGTACTGATGAGTGATGTTACTAAATATAAAAGCGGATCTCTACAGTAGCCACATTAACAGATTGCTAAGTATTATGAGACAAAAAGTGCTTGTGTAGGGCTGCAAAGAGGCAAAGATAATGCAAACTTTGGAATCAGATAAAGGTGACCAGCGGGACTGTGAGTCAGTAGTCACAGTATGTGGAGTCAGAGCCAGCACAATCTGGAGGAACCAAAACAAACACTGCAGTATTTTTGGAAGGGGAATGCTGGCAAGCATAGCTTTACCTGGGCAAGATGCAGTGCAGCAGATGGGAAGATCCTGAGGGGGAGAGAAACTCAAAGGTGGGAAATTAAGCCTCATGGTCTTTGGCAGTCAACCAGGAAGTTGAGAAAACTCAGTTGGAACTGTACAACAACAGCGGCGGCTTTTCCTCCACCCGCACACTCCGAAGTCATGCCCTGAGCAGTTGCAGCAGTGTGCAGGGACACAAGGCACTGGCCTTGGTGGCCCGGTAGCTGCGCGTTGCTCAGGACTTGCTGGCAGCCATGGTGGGCAGCCATCCTGCTGCTCCTTGGCTCTGGAAGGCTTCTTCTTGTAAGGAGCTCGCTCACTGTGACGTGGTAAGGGAGTTAGAGTCCTGGGAGTGACTTTTTTTTTCCCCCGAAACTTAGACCTTCCACCCAAACTGCCAGGAGTTAGGTGGAGAGATCCTTGCACAGGTAACTCCATTTGCTTGCAGGGCAAAGCTGTTGGTTTAGAGGGGGCACTTATGTCTTACGGTTTCTGGGAGGGGTAAAGTGAGTGAATGGCAATTTCTGCTGTTGATCATCATCTCAGATGGCTTCCTCAGTAAAGAGAGTCTGAGATCTACCCTGAAAAAGCAACCTCTGCTATGAACGGACTGGGGAGAGTTACAGAACTGTAGGCCATGAGAATTCGGGGATGAGCAAAACATAAATGAGCAGAGAAGGTACCTGACTCAAATCTCCAAAACCAAGGACCTGGGAAGGGAAGATGAGCAGAGCAGTGTACATTACACCCTGGAGGGCATCCAAAGCATCCAAGGAGATGGTAAGATTTGCCCAGAGGCCTGGCAATGGCAATGAATGCAAACAGTCTCTAGAGTCACCAGGAGGGATTTCCTGCTCCCATTAACCCACCTTGCATCAAATCTCCTCCCCTTGTTGTGAGGTGAGGACAAGGAATTCCATCAAAGTTAGCATGGAGGGTTTCCAGAAAGGGAAAATTGAGAAGAAGGTAGGGCAAACTGACTCAGGGAAGCAAAGTTATTAAAATGCAAATCAATGTAGATAAAAAGGTTTGGGGGAGGGAAGTCTGAGTTTAATTCATTTAAGAGAGCAGAGACGTGAAGAACAGATCTGACATGAATTTCAACAGTGGTAATGCCATTATGAATGTTATGTGTGTTTGTGTGCTTCAAAACGGTAATAGGGGACACTGAGCTATAACGTTTGCTAAAATGACTTTTCTCGACACTTCTTAGTGCCCACTCCTGCACACACATGCACTGTGCCAGCCCATCCAGAATCCCAGTTCACATCACTAGAAAAGTACCCAGCAGATTTTTTAGGAGGAAGGTTTATTTTAACTACTTCCAGTTAAGAGCACTTAAGCTACATTTATTTGCCAAGTAGTGTTGACTTCCTGATTTTTATGTGAAAGCATTTTTTGTTTCAAAGGCAAGCCATAAAAGTAGATTCCCCAGTCTCTTTTCTCAGCAGCCCAAGCAATGCAGCACTGAAAATCTGTCTTAGACTGAGGTGGGGATATATTTTTCTGAAAAACCGTTGTTAAAATATTGGCAGCACAAAGCTGTTTTAACACCACTGATTCCAAACAAAAGGAGACACAGACATGAAGAAATTAAAAGACTAAAAACAGAAGCATATTTTGATTTCCCAGAGAATACAAGACATGCAGGAGTTGTGTTTGCAAAGGATTGGCAGGATGAGAAGTTGCTGAACTGGGAGCAGCTGTCATAGCAACCACATCCAGGCGGAAAACTGGTGTCAAGTCACCTGGAAGGAAATTTCCCCGCTCAGAGAAACACTATTTGAGAAGGAAAACTTTGGAAGCTGTTGGCTGAGGCACCTTCATAAAACCTGGAGGATACAGGTGAAGGAGTGCCTACCAGACAGCAGTGATGCTTTGTAGGAAGGGCAATGGTTTGAGATAGAGACCTGGCTCACAGGCTTAGTTTTGCCTTTGGTTTTCACAGGCAGCTCTCAGCAAGACTACATGAAGCCCACCTCATGTTCCTTCTCTCTCAAATGAGCAGAACCATTCACCACCTTTGCAAAATTCTTGGAGATTTGTCAAAGGAAAAATACTGTATATCCTGATGTGCATCTTCAAAGATGCTCAAGCTTTGATAATAACTTCTGGGTTTTAGCAAGCTGGCTTTTCCTTACCTGTGGGGTGGTTTTTGCACTCAGTAGCTGGGGGACAGCACCCACTGGGCACATCTGGGTCCCCCGGGAACGAAAACCTTCCCAAAGCAGCCTTCCTCTCTAGCTCCACCTAGACAAGATCTCAGGTCTTATGCATGCTGCCCTGGTGTGGGCAGCCCTGTGCTCAGATTCATTTTTAGTGCCCTGGTCCTTTTGCAATGTCAAATGAGAAATATAGACTTTCAATAAAAGATAAAAAAAAAAAATAATCGATGGACAGACTCACAAGCTATCAGGAGACAGCTAGCAGGATCTCGGGCATGACTATATGGCATGACTAGCTCATAAAGTAATATAGCTATATCTGAATGGTATTTGGTCTAGGCTAGTTTATCCCATTTCTCAGAGTACTCCCACCAAGTTCCCCTGAGTGACTGTTCAGAGGTGTCTCAGCATTCTTTTTGTAGTGCCATTACTTTAGTATAGATAGATGTATAAGTTATATTTTTATGAGAGATCCAATTGCTTGCATTTAAGTCAAGCCCTCACATATTGAGAATAAAAATTGTTGTCATTGTGCAAACTGTAGAATGCTAAGAATAAGTGGGTACTTTGTCACCAACAGTAACACTGCAGAAAGCAGTCCAATTTTCTTCTTGCCTCCCTTAGGTTGCTCCTCCATCGCAAAAGCTCCCCAGTGTGTCCCCTCATCATGTTCAGCTATTTTTGGATGCCACTTCTCCACAGGCAGTTGATCCACAAATCAAACAAAGCTAGGAGTTTCCCAGTGTTACGGAGATTTTCTGAGGTTTAGTCCTGAACTGATATCACATGACAGCTGAGAATATCTTGACTTTTTTCATTAGGCATGGCTCACAAGAGGGAGCCCATGCTGTGCCCATAATCCAAAGCCTCCTTAAGAAACCTCTGTCAGGTTGTGACATAACCTAAGTTCTGTCAAGTTCCAGAAAAGAACCAACTTCAGAGTTAAAGAATAATGATGCAACAGGGCCAGTCTTATTAAAGTCAGCTCTCATGTTCTGTGCAAGAGGCGTAGGTTTTAATATTGGTGAAGTCAACAGCTACATTCATGAAACTCGCAGTATGTTTAAAGTGTTTGCAGCAATTTTTTGTTTTCCCTGCATTAATTTTCAATACAGCAGTGTACTAAAAAGAAAACAAGTGATACAATGGAACGCTAACAGTGTGGGACAGTCATTATGATATCCTTCAGATACTTGAGGTGACATTGTTTTCCCACAAAACAAATGGCTTATCACAGACTCCATTACTCAGGAGACAGTAAACAGTTTCCACAATGCATGCTTCTTAGGAGCTAAAAGGATCTTCAGGACATACCTCCCTTGATTGTTTGGAGGAAACGTTTTTCTGCAAACAAGTCTAATTTCAAGAAATAATACTGAGCAACATAGACGTGTTTCTTCTTCCTTTTTTAACCCATTAAGAAAACACAGATGTCTGTAGATACCAGTGTAGATTTAGACAACTGAATTAGGAAGGAGATTGGTGAGGGGTAAAAGCTGCAAAGCTAGAGGTAAATAAACTGGGAAAAATAGCTATAATATAGATAACATCTGGAAGTGGTCTTCGGGGTATGAGTCTCACAAAGCTGGGCAAAGCAGAAAAGATGGTTGGTGGACTAGGTGTTGCAATTTGGTCTCCAAAGCGGATTCTCAGTGAAATGTAAGCTAATTAGGAAATGTTCCTGCTATATACTTGAATGCCCTTTTTAATTTCCATTGTGCTCAAGATTTTGGTAGTGAGCATTCGGTCAGTATTCTCAGTCAGGCAGAGCACAAGCACTTCAATTCACCTTTGAGTCAGCTAGAGGCATCTTGTGTGGAGACAAGATGTACTAAATCAGTCCTGCAGGTGGTCTGAGTTGTCATTTTGGACATACCTGTTAAGGTCATGAGATATACTGGAATTTCTTATCTTCATGGAACTGTTACCTCCTCATCCCAGCTAAAACCATAGGCAGCTAAAAACATAGGCATAATACCATAGGCAGCTCCCTGCCCTGAAAAACAATTTACAGAATCACAGAATCACAGAATGGCTGAGGTTGGAAGGGACCTCTGGGGATCATCTGGTCCAACGCCCCTGCCAATCGCGGTCACCTAGAGCACAGGATGGCATCCAGGGTTTGAATATCTCCAGAGAAGGAGATATTCACAGCTTCTCTGGGCAACCCGTTCCAGTTTGTGCTCCTTGCCTCTTGCCCTATCACTGGGCACCACTGAAAAGAGTCTGGACCCATCCTCTTGACATTCTCCCTTCAGATAATTATACACTTTGATAAGATCCCTCCTAACCTAAGATCCCCTCTTACCCAAGTGTTAATTTAAAGATTAAAACATTGTCTTTATTTGGAGGATGACCTCTTTTTGCTGTGTCCTGGAGATTGGCTGGCACTCAGGGCAGTTAGGGTGGCTACCAGAGTCTGTGTCTACCTCCTTCCCAACCTACCTGCTGGCACAATGTGCAGAAAAGTTCTCAGTCACCTCTGTTTATTTGCTTACCTCATGTGCCGTGATTCAATGACTTATGGTCCTTAGGGAGCTGGTCTTTTTTCTAACCCATGCCTCTCTTGCCTTGCAGAGAGATTTTGACAAACTAGAGGGCTGGGCAATCACCAGCTGCATGAAATTTAACAATCAAGTGCCAGATTCTGTACCTGGGATGGGGCAACCCTGGCTATATGTACAGGCTGGGCGATGAAAGGCAGCCCCACAGAAAGGGATCTGGGGGTTCTGGTCACAGCAAGCTGAACACGAGCCAGCAGGCTGGGTGTTAGGAAAAGGTTCTGCACCCAGAGGGTGGTCGGGCACTGGGACAGGCTCCCCAGGGCAGTGGTCACAGCACCGAGCCTGCTGGAGTACAAGAAGCGTTTGGACAACACTCTCAGACACACCGTCTGATTTTGATGTAGTCCTGTGTGGTGCCAAGAGTTGGACTCAAAAGATCCTTGTGGGTCCCTTCCAACTCAGGGTGAGTATGATTCTATGATTCTGTGATGGAAGGGAGAAAAACATCTCAAAATTGCCACACTGTTCCTGAGGTCTGTCCCCACCCAGTGTTGCAGCTGGTTAAAACATCGTCTCAAGGTCAGCACGAGGGACCAATACCTGTGCTGCTGAAAATGGTGGACAGCTTAAGACCGGCTGCCCCAAAAGCTGGATCGTGAACTGCTGTGTTTCTTGAGCAATGCATTTCAAGGACTGTCAGCACCTTCACTCCGCATTGCTATAAAAGGAAATAAACATTCAGATTGACTGAAATGGCTCCAAGCAGCTCAAAACATTTTATAATTGTGCTGAAGGCAGCTCTGAATGGTCCTGCTGTCTTAGCAGCAATGAAAAAGGAAGAGCATGCTTTGCTGCTAAGTACATTTACTTCTTGACTGTTGAAATCATCTGTCTGAACGAGGCTCAGTCAGCAATGTTTCCTAATTATGAAAGCCAGTGAAGTGCCCTGCATTGAGTGCTGCATTCACAGGAGTTTTACTGTGGCTCCCAAAGGAAACTGTGTATAAACTAGACTGCCAAGTCTTTTGTGTAAAGCATTTGTCTATTTAAAAAATACAACCCTGAAATGTTCACGTAGAGAGTGAGAGCATTTGTACCAATGAATACAATGGCTTCCACCAGGAAGGGCAACATTTTGTAGGAGCAGGATTAGAGGAGGAGAGAAGAAGGGACAAGTGCAAGGCTAATAAACATTTAATTAGACCTCAATCTTTCTAATATTGGGTGAGCTGGGAAAAAAAAATAATATATATATATATATATATATAGCTTCACTGTCTGAAACAGAAATTATTGAAAAAATGGGAAGCAGCCATCTTTCGTATATACACAAGTCTTCTGATGCAGCATTGGGAATTTCAATACCAAGGATTTTCATTCAAGTGTATTATCAATATCACTTAAAAACAAGTTTTCAGTTTATCTTATTTGTAGGCTCCTATAATTTTTCAGCAGTTTCTGTCTAGTCATCTGTTAAGTCTCTCTGATTGCTTGTTTGATAGCTGCAAGTTAAGCATAGCTATGCTGCAGGCCGCAGGTCACACAAAATCAGCTCCTGAAAAGGTATGCTTCAGTGATCTGACACCATCAGCTAAAAATTCTTTCAGATTCCCCTTGAGAGACAGACTGGTCCAGAAAGCTGCCCGATAATTCACATTACTAGATGTTGACAGTATGCACAGGCATAACAACCTACAGATTGAGAAGTCATGAAACTGCTTACCAGTACATGATAAAAACAGTCACTCTTCAGAGAGAGGCAAATATTACTTCTACATGTTGACAAAAAATGCAGATTGCTTAATATTTCATTTCAGTTTTAAACACTTAATGTGCTTGGTCTTAGAATGTCACTGCACATCTGGCATGGCTGGCTTTATTTTCTATATGCTGCTGCCTTGTAAAAAGATAACTTCCTTTTTTACCACAGATTGGTCTGTTGCTTGTGGTGTGACTTCTTCCTGGACATGTTTTTTTGCCTCAAAAAAAAAAAATTAAAAGATATTAGTGATTACTACTCTATAGACGTTGGCATTGTCGTTGTTGAGTTGTTTAGACTGGCATATGACAAAAACTCAGGAAGTAAACTCACTTAATTTACAGCAGTATACTATGGCATCTTTTGGTAAGGGATCGTCATAACTCTGAAACTAGGTACTCTGATCAGTCGGTGTGAAACACCTTGAAACCTTCCAGAAGTGTCTGCCATGCTCTGCAGTAGCAAATTGCAGCAAAGGGTTGGAATGTGTGACGTGGAGAAAATGGCAGCAGATGCTCCCTTCACAGCAAGCTTTTAAGAAGGGATAGGGTCAGGTTCCTGAGGGGGTTTTAGGGGACACGGACTTGTTGAAGTTAACACACAGAAGCAGGGTGACAGAGTTGCTGTACAAAAGAAGCTCTGATTTTAGCCAGAGAGGTAGGTGTAGCAATGCACATAGTCTTTTTAATTCCCGTGTGCACCATAATTAGATATTAATTCTAGAAGTGTAGAAAACTAACAATATGTTGACAACTATTTGAAAACAAATAAGCTGGCTGTATCTCACACTCATAATTCTTAACGTGGCCCCTGAGCTCCAGAGAAGTATTTTGTCCTTTCAAATATTTTGTCCTAATTATAGCTTGTGTTTCAATTGAGATTTCCTTTTGGTGTTTCCTTACCAATAACATTACCATTCAGCAGAAGAAAGTCCTTTACTAACACTTACTCTTGCTGGGAAGTGGGAGTTATTTTACTTTAGGATAGGAACCAGGAGCCCTATTAATAGATTTGGAAGTATTTGTCCCAGGTGCTGTACAAATACAAAGCTTACTGATTATTTTTAGAGGTATAACATAGAGGAGAATAACCCCGATGCTTCATATGAAGAATTACTGAACCACAGTGAGTTGTAGGTGCAGAGCATCTATTACTACCTGTAGCAGGGTTCTCAATGATCCCCTGGTATATGACCATATTTCTACTTTCTGTTCTTTGTCCTTTCCATCTGTCAGTAGAGAGTCCCTTTAGACCAACCCAACCTGGTAATATCAGCTATGCACTGCAGCCTTACATCGTATAACAGATTTTACTTTATATTCTTTGAAATGTTCATTATGTTCATTAATCCACTTTTAATTTTCTTCTTCTGGAACAGGCAAGATAAGGACGCACAGCTGGCTTGCATCACAAAAAAGGTGTGATGTGGATTTACTAGCCAAATTCAGCTGCTTGTTCTGCTTGTAAAACCAGTAAAACGTTATTTTTTTAAGTTTCTGATTTGTGAAGACAACTCATAAATAAAGGCTAATTGTAAATATTATGTTTTGTATATTTTGCATTTCTAGGACCTTATTTTAGTTAATTCTCAGATGATAAGGAACATTTAGGTAAGTGCAAAAACAAAAAAGGACATTTTTGTTTATAAATTTTACATACATATTTACAAATATGCATGTGTGTTTTCTCCATAGGAAACAAAGCTGGACAGTTAACCAGAACATAACACAAAACCAGGGATAGAAATTTTATTTTTATTTTTTTTCCCTCACTGAATCTGTGCCTGATTTAAGCCAGTGGGCTTTTTGCCATTGGCTCCTATAGCTTTTGGATCAGGGTCACAGAGTTTGGTCCAAGTCCATTGAAGTGACTGGGATCCTTAACAGAAAATAAAGTCTTCACATGAACAGTTTGCTTTCCATTTAGCAGCTACCATAGGTCCTGAAAAGCAGTCATATCTGACGGAGGTTTAGGGTACAAGGTAAAATTAATGGGCTTAGGGGCAGAGGGATTTGAACGAAACCACACGCTCTGAAGTCCTGTGTAGCATGCTGCCATCCGTGACATGATGAAGCACTCTTCTTTGGTGATGAGCTAGAGCAAAAATGTTTTGCAACAGGATGTTTTCCATCTACACTAATGCACGCAGCATGGGTAACAAACAGGAGGAGCTGGAAGCCATCGTGCAGCAGGCAGGCTACGACTTGGTTGCCATCACGGAGACGTGGTGGGACCGCTCCCACGACTGGAGTGCTGCAGTGCCTGGCTATCGGCTCTTCAGGAGGGACAGGCAGCACAGAGGGGGTGGTGGCGTGGCTCTCTACATTAGAGAATCTTTCGATGTTGTGGAACTCCAGGCTGGGAATGATAAGGTTGAATCCCTGTGGGTTAGGATCCGCGGGAAGGCCGGCAAGGCTAGCATCCTGGTCGGGGTCTGTTATAGACCACCGAACCAGGATGAGGAGATGGATGAGGAGTTTTATAGGCAACTGACAGAAGTTGCAAAATCGTCGGCGCTTGTCCTCGTGGGGGACTTCAACTTCCCAGACATATCCTGGAAACACAACACGGCACAGAGAAAGCAGTCTAGGAGGTTTCTGGAGAGCGTGGGAGATAGCTTCCTGACGCAGCTGGTCAGTGAACCTACCAGGGGTGGTGCCCCGCTAGACCTTCTCTTCACAAACAGAGAAAGACTGGTGGGAGATGTGGTGGTCGGAAGCTGTCTTGGGCAGAGTGACCACGAAATGGTAGAGTTCTCTATTCTTGGCGAGGCCAGGAAGGGGACCAGTAAAACTGCTGTATTGGACTTCCGGAGGGCTGACTTCGAGCTGCTCAGGACGCTGGTTGGCCGAGTCCCTTGGGAGGTGGTTCTGAAGGGCAGAGGAGTCCAGGAAGGCTGGGCGCTCCTCAAGAAGGAAATCGTGATGGCACAGGAGCGGTCCGTCCCCACGTGTCCAAAGACGAGCCGGCGTGGAAGAAGACCGGCCTGGCTCAACAGAGAGTTGTGGCTTGTGCTTAGCAGAAAAAAGAGGGTTTATAATCTTTGGAAAAAAGGGCGGGCCACTGAGGAGGACTACAAGGATGTAGCGAGGCTGTGCAGGGAGAAAATTAGAAAGGCCAAAGCTCATCTGGAGCTCAACCTGGCTACTGCCGTTAAAGACAACAAAAAATCCTTTTACAAATATATCAACGCGAAACGGAGGACTAAGGAGAATCTCCATCCTTTACTGGATGCGAGGGGAAACCTAGTTACTAAGGATGAGGAAAAGGCTGAGGTGCTTAATGCCGCCTTTGCCTCAGTCTTTAGCGGCAATACCGGTTGTTCTCTGGATACCCAGTGCCTTGAGCTGGTGGAAGGGGATGGGGAGCAGGATGTGGCCTTCGCTATCCATGAGGAAATGGTTGGTGACCTGCTACGGAGCTTGGATGTGCGCAAGTCGATGGGGCCGGATGGGATGCACCCGAGGGTACTGAAAGAACTGGCGGAGGAGCTGGCCGAGCCGCTTTCCATCATTTATCGGCAGTCCTGGCTATCGGGGGAGGTCCCAGTTGACTGGCGGCTAGCCAATGTGACGCCCATCTATAAGAAGGGCCGCAGGGCAGACCCGGGGAACTATAGGCCTGTCAGTTTGACCTCAGTGCCAGGGAAGCTCATGGAGCAGATTATCTTGAGTGTCATCACGCGGCACTTGCAGGGCAAGCAGGCGATCAGGCCCAGTCAGCATGGGTTTATGAAACGCAGGTCCTGCTTGACGAACCTGATCTCCTTCTATGACCAAGTGACGCGCTTGGTGGATGAGGGAAAGGCTGTGGATGTGGTTTACCTTGACCTCAGTAAGGCTTTTGACACTGTTCCCCACAACATTCTCCTCAAGAAACTGGCTGCTCGGGGCTTGGACTGGCGTACGCTTCACTGGGTTAGAAACTGGCTGGAAAGCCGGGCCCAGAGAGTTGTGGTGAATGGAGTCAAATCTGGTTGGAGGCCGGTCACTAGTGGTGTCCCCCAGGGCTCGGTACTGGGGCCGGCCCTCTTTAATATCTTTATCAATGATCTGGATGAGGGCGTCCAGTGCACCCTCAGTAAGTTTGCAGATGACACCAAGTTAGGTGCGTGTGTCGATCTGCTCGAGGGCAGGAAGGCTCTGCAGGAGGATCTGGATAGGCTGGAGCGATGGGCTGAGGTCAACTGCATGAAGTTCAACAAGGCCAAGTGCCGGGTCCTGCACCTGGGGCGCAACAACCCCAAGCAGAGCTACAGGCTGGGAGATGAGTGGCTGGAAAGCTGCCTGGCCGAGAAGGACCTGGGAGTATTGGTTGATAGTCGGCTGAACATGAGCCAGCAGTGTGCTCAGGTGGCCAAGAAGGCCAACAGCATCCTGGCCTGTATAAGAAGCAGTGTGGCCAGCAGGTCTAGGGAAGTGATTGTGCCCCTGTACTCGGCTCTGGTGAGGCCGCACCTCGAGTACTGTGTTCAGTTTTGGGCCCCTCGCTACAGGAAGGACATGGACGTGCTCGAGCGAGTCCAGAGAAGGGCGACCAAGCTGGTGTGGGGTCTGGAGAACAAGTCTTACGAGGAGCGGCTGAGGGAGCTGGGCTTGTTCAGCCTGGAGAAGAGGAGGCTCAGGGGCGACCTTATCGCTCTCTACAGTTACCTTAAAGGAGGCTGTAGAGAGGTGGGGGTTGGTCTGTTCTCCTACGTGCCTGGTGACAGGACGAGGGGGAATGGGCGAAAGTTGCGACAGGGGAGTTTTAGGTTGGATGTTAGGAAGTACTTCTTTACCGAAAGTGTTATTAAGCATTGGAACGGGCTGCCCAGGGAGGTGGTGGAGTCACCAGCCCTGGAGGTCTTTAAAAGACGTTTAGATGTAGAGCTTAGCGATATGGTTTAGTGGAGTACTTAGTGTTAGGTCGAAGGTTGGACTCGATGATCTTGAGGTCTCTTCCAACCTAGAAATCTGTGATTCTGTGATACTGTGATAGGATTCTGTCTACTTAGCCCTACAGTCTAACATTATCAAGTGTACTTATGATTTTGCTGGCCAGTGTGGAGGGTCAAAGTTACCCATAGCTCCTGGAGAATGAAAAGAGGGTGAATACATTCGTGTATGCAGAGAAGTGCTGTGTGCAGTTTTGAAAAGCACCTGAAGCACCTGAGCACCATGGCCACTGCCATTGTCTGTACCCCTGGTCCATGAGCTCAGGCCTGGTGCAGGGTCTCATGCACCAGGGATGCCGTAGGATCTGTGTGTGAGCATTTTCTTCTGTCCAAGGTGGCACTGCCTCTGAAGGGGACAAGCAAGATGGGATTGTTCTGTCTTTAATGTGTTCTCTTGGGAGCACAGGCAGTGGCTTCCATACGTGTCCTATAATAAAAATGTTTGGAAAAAGACCTGTTTACAGACTGACAGACTTGCTCCTTGGGATGCTGACTCTTGCTGCAGACAGGAGCTAGTAGCCACTTCCCATGATGATAGTAAACTCTCTGTTCTTGTCCCCACGGATTGTGTGAGGCACAACTTTGTCCCTGCAAACATAGACCTGCACTTAGCACAGGCTTCAGGTGAGGGGTGGCTGCTCTCTGCTCTAGAATTGTTTTACCATTCCCACTCTGACAAAGCCAAACTGATTTGTGACGACCCTGGTGGAAGTCATACTTGGGACATGCTTGGAGATGGTCATACTTCTAGAGATGCTCTTTGAGAAGACATCTAAGGGCCACAAGTTATCACTGTGTGGAGTATGCTTAACATATAGTTCAGCTGCAGCCAGGGAAAGGAGATAGCAGTGCTTTGCGCCCCTGTGATGCAGATACACATAATAAAGTTGTGCCGTATGTTCCTTTCAGATTAACATTTTCCTTGTGATGGCTTCATTTAATATGCTCATCGTAACAGCATATCCCTAACATACTCATATTCTTAGCAGATACATCTAGCAGACTAAAAGGCCATAAACTTGTCCCTGAAAGGAGTCAGATTCTGTCCTTTCTCAGGGAAAACATCTCTGTAAATTAGCTAAAGCATCCCTATAAATTTCATTTTGTTTCTTGGTGAGGAACCTGAGAAAAAGCTACTGAGTTATGTTTAACCAAATAACCATACTTCCTGCCAGTGACAGGACTGAGCTTGAAGCCATGTTCCAAATTTTTCCTCACTTTCTCTGATCCACCATTATTTAAATAACAATAAAAACACTTAATACTTACTAGAAGGCATATATTTAAAACCCTGTCTGCTTAAGGGATTACACTAAAATGTGTCTTCTAAAAAAAGACATATCTAATTTCATCATTGTCTCTCTGAAAGGTTAAGTAGGTAGAATAGAATGAATGCTTATTTTGCTGTACAGATTATCTGTCTTGTCATTCAGTTTGATGTCTTCCATAGACTATTTCAATCTCTAGAATGACAGATAAATTGCAGTTGCAACTGATTTATGAATTTTCTATCACGGAAAAGGAAATGGAGTTTAACCAATACGGGAGCCAGCTAACTCTCATTTCAGAGTCAAAACATTTTTTAAGTTTTTTTTTTTTTTTTTCCACAGACATACATTAGTATTTTTGGGAGGGAGCAAAGTCTATGGCATTTAGTGAAAAACTGAGTCATCTGTTAACATGCAAGTCTTGAAAAGTAATGGCTGTTATGACACAAAGAGTACAATGTGCTCTCAAACTCCAGACAGGGCCTTCACATGCCTCATATTTATGCAGGAAAGCTTCCCCCTTACTTAATGCTTAAATAACAGAATTTGCACTTTCCCTCTCAGGAAATAATGGCAAACGTGGCACTAAACACCATGCTGTTTGGGAGATGAAAGTCCCCAGCTCTCTGAGGTTCGGGTGGGAGAGTTTCCTACTCAATCTGTGTTCTCCTAAAGCCATTCCCAAAGACCTCACTTATGTAAACAAACTATTGCAGCAAGTTCCTCCACCTTCACTTGTCTCACTCAGATTTATGTATAAATTCCAAACCTCCACAGCTCTTTTTTTCTTCTACCCTGCATATTTCTAGCTTTGTTGATGACCATTTTTTCCATATTTGGGTATTCAAAGCAAAAGTTAAACACACAATGGCAACAGGAACCCAAAGTCTCATTCCCACTGGTAACCCCCTGTGACCTCGTTTCACTGACTGGGAGCAATTGGCGTGCATTTATGAAGAGTAAATGCTGCCAGACCTAAACATTGACTTATGTGATAAAACAACTGCTTTTGTGATTGAGGGAAGAGCAGTGGTTATTATTTGCACTGATTTTAATATGTTTTTTCACACAGGCTCACAAAGTATTTTTGTACCCAGACTGGGACATTATGATCAGAACAGGTGGACAACCAGATAAGTAAAAACCTTATTGGATGGTGAGACTTGGAGAGTCTTAGTTAGTGGCTAGACTCGGATGTCTGGGGCTGTCATTGGTCTATCCTGGGGCCTGCCCTGTTTAATGGCCTTATGAATGACTTGGAGAGGTGGGGTGTTCTCATCGAATTTGCAGATGACACCACGGCGGGGAGACCAGTCAACACACTCAAGTGCAGGGCTGCCGTTCAAAGGGACTGAGACAGGCTGGGGTAGCAGGCCAACAGGAACTTTATGAAATTCAACAAGGAACAAATGCCAAGTCCTGTACCTTCGAAGGAAGAAGCCCCTGCCGTGACACAGGCCAGGGATTGCATGGCCATGGAGCAGCTCTGGAGAAAGGACCTGGATTCTGGGGACAGCAAGCTATGTAGGAGCCAGCAGTGTGACCTGGCAGCAATGGTGGGCAACAGCTTCTTGGGCTGCATTGACAGGAGCAGAGACAGTATCTGGAGACAAATGATTGTCCTCTTCTTGTGGCACTTGTCTGTCCTGTAGGAGCCAAGGGTTGGGATTTATTTGGTTTGGTGAAAAGACAGGTTGGGGGGGGGGGGGGGGGGGAGGGGCGGAGGTATTAATGATGACCCGGAAGGTTGGACTAGAGACCTCCTGAGGACCATTCCCACCTGACTTATCCTGTTGTAGCTATCCAGTGACTTATCTTAAGGTAGTATCTCATACTGAACAGTAGTGTATGGCCATACAACTTGTTTCTATATAGATCCAGTATTAGGAGTGAGGGAGGAAACTTGCTGCTCAGTGTATTTGTTGGAAGCATACTGTGACCATTGATATCCACGTTGCGAGTGAGCTCCGGAATAAAGAGTTACCTGGAACACAGAAAATGTCAAATTACCCAGCGAGTGAGACTTTGAAATAACAATGTAGTTGAAGAGGGGAAACTGCTTAAATAGTTTTAAAATAGAGCTTGATAAATTTCTGAACAGGATTACATGATACAATTGCCAGTAATGGCGGAGACAGAATTCAATAATCTAGGAGTCTGCCCAAGCTAACATCTTTTGTTTTGACAAATGTAAGGCCAAGCTCCTCATCTTCAGGAATAAATAAATGAAAAATTAAATATAGTAAATATTGTAAATATTTAATTGGCACTTCATATTGAGAAATTGAAAGCAGTCTTTTGTCCAGTTCAAAGTTATTGGAGTTTGTAGCTGTGATAACCATGATAATAAATGTTATTTATATTCTAGTGCAAATGGATATCAGAACGAAAATGAACAAATATAGACAAACCTAATTAAGCTGTGATTGGTTTATTCATATCACAGCAGCTGAAGGTTATATGACAACCAGCTACAGAGCAGGTGCAGCATATATATCATTGGCCTGATTATTAAAAATCAGTACTTCATTCAAGTCCAAATTAAAAAGGAGATTGTATACGGATTCAGAGTCAGTCATGGCATTGCATGGTATTGTAACAAAAAATAATTTTCTTCGTGAAGTACTTGCATAGTTCCAGTTTATCATGATAAATCAAGCCAGAACCTGACCACAGGAAGATCTAAACAAATTCACAATGTTCTCTATGATGCAAGGACAAGGATATAATCTAGGGACGGTCAAATTTAGAATAATAACACATATTTTTATAGCCAAGTCATTGAAACTTTGTACAGCGAACTGCAGTATCAGTGGAAGGAAAGACATGTTTCCACAGTTGCAGGCCATTGAAAGGCAGCATTTTTCTATTGAGATACTTGCCAAAGATCTAGCTGGTGCCAGGGGAACCACAGCCAAAGTTGTGTTTATACCTCTCTTGGTGTTAATAAAGCATCAATCCACAACTTCAAGGGGCAAACTTGTACTTACCATGAAGATATACGGAATGCCACTGACCTCAAGCAGCAGGTTTGGAAGGGCCCTGAGCATTCATGAAAAGGGGTGAGCCTAGAAAACCTGGAAACAGGAGGGAAGAGTGCAGTGCTCCATGTCACACTGTTGCTGGTGCCACTGGAAGATCTTACAGGGAGACAAACTTGGCATGGCATGGTTGGCGTGGTTCTCAGCAGAAATGTAGTTGGATGTGATGTGGCTATTATGGGCTAATTTGCGAAGGGTAAAGTACAATTTTATATTCACCACACAGCACCATAAAGTGAATAAATACTGCTTAGCTTATAATGAAACTCAGTAAAATCCAGTTCAGCAATATCAGGATTGATCTCTGTAACTGACGTTGCTATTTCTATAAACCTCTGAAAAGCTGCCTAGTGTAATGTATGGAGCAACCGCACAATTTCAGAGTTACAAGAGCTTCAAGTGTTATGAACCAGAAGAACTGTAACTAGAACATACATGGTAGCTTTGAAATACACAATGACAGAAATATCATATTGAGAAAACAGAGCAGAAAAACACATTTGAATGGGCATAACTTTAGTTAAAGCCATGATTGAAAAGCTCTTACGAATTCCCATTCTTCAAGTTTCTTTCTTAAAGAAAATAACTTTTTTGTTTTGTTTTGAGTTCTGTATGCACAGTGCCAGTGCCTTGTGGAGGGATTACCTCCTGGCAGGCATTTAATCAATGTGGCTGCTATTAAAAAAGGAAGGGCTTCTTTCAGTCAACTAAACAGGGGTACACAGCACTGTATGAGATGCTGAGTCGACAGCTGCCAAGCCAGAATGCAGAAGGTCTTCCTGAAGTCCTGCATCACGCCTAACAGCATCAGGCAAAAATGTTGGATATGCTGGCACGTCTCAAGTGATAATAGACATCTATCCTCAGGCAATGCAACTGAACCCTAAGTGTATGTGTTTTACAGGGAAAAAGGATATAGCATGGTTTAAAAGTCATGATTATTTCCGTGACATAACCACAAATTGCAAATATTGATCAAGGAAAAATTTATTTACAGAGATTTTTCAAATACAAACATAAAATAGCACATTTATATATATATTTTTTTACAAAAATGAATATTGAAATAATAAACATGGTACAGCACAATACAACATCAATGAGCTAAACATAACAGCGACAAAAATCTATGTCTGGAAGAAGTTTCCTGTCAGTCATACATAACCAACAGAGTTCTACAGTACTGTAAGTGGAATTTTCAATGGACAGAAAAACGTCCATTTACTGCACTTCATAAAAGTACTATAGGCAAAGGCTACATATGCCAAGTTATTATGTTGCATTTTTTGTAATAATGCTGAAAACACAGAGGCTTAATAAAAGATCTATAAGGCTGAATAAGCAGTGGCTAAATGTTTGGGGAAGAGAAATGTGTAGAGAATATACAAAATACTGAAATACTGATAAAGTGGCTTATTGGTCCTTTTATTAAGTTTAATGTATAGATTAAAAAGTGTTGTAACACTGAATTTTAAACCACCAAAAAGAAGTTAAAAAAAAAAAAATAAAAGGAAAAGAAAGAAGAATCGCACCAAAAAGGTTTCCTCTCTACTCATTTTGTGCCATGGTCATCATCTGTGTGTGTGTGCTTTCAGGAACACCATGCTGAAGGGACCACCGGGTACTACCCCAGGCCTCCAGCACCATCTTCTCACCAATCCCTCAATTAATTGGTGCACTCAGAATGTCACAATTTGCCAAAATGGAGCTTTCCTTGCTTACACAGTCATGTATTTGTGGAGTAGACCACAGGTGCGCTCTGGTGAAGAAGCCCTTCCCCATCCAGCCTGGTGGGGTGGCTTTGGTCCACAGTCCACCCCGTTCCCCAGGGCTCCCAGCACCACCCACCATCCCTCCCTGCACCATTTCAGAGTGAAAGCACTTAAAAATTTCCTTTTTGTTGTCATTGTTGTCCAGAAGGCGCCTGCAAGCCCCTCATGCTCCTGGCGGCGGCCCGTGCCCTGGGCCGCTCAGTAGGGGTACTGCTTCTGCTTCTTGCCCGAGAAGCAGGCCAGCCAGGTGCACACCAGCATGGCTGCGGCTGCGCCCCCGCCTGTGCAGTAGTAGGCCCAGCCAATTTCGCAGGTCCCTGCAAGGGAAACAGAGAGCGACATGATAGGGAAAGCAGAGGTTGTTGTTTCCAAAAATATGTCAGCAGTGGAGAAGGCGCCCCTTGGCCTGCCAAGGCCAAGGAGAGCCTGTGGCACCATTTTCCACAGCAGCTGCTGTCAGAAGAGGGCTTTTCCCCCCTTTCTCTTTTTCTCCTTCTCTAGACAGCTTTTGAGGGTTCACTTGTTTGTTCCAGGAGTACACCCAGTGCCACTGCATGTCATACAAGATGGAGCCTGGCTCCCTTCAGAAGGAGCTGGGTGGATCCACCTCTTCCATCACTCAAACTGAACCCAACTGCAAGCCATCAAGTGATAAGGACAATCATGTCCCACTACCACTGGCATAAATCCTGACCAGGCCACATTGAAATGCCTTCTTTTATTGCTTTGCCCCTGCAACCAAAACCTCGAGGAAGGCAGGGCAGAGAATTATTTAGGAGCTATTTTCTCTCCCTAAATCTCTGCTGTAGTGGTATGCATTTACTGACCAAACAAATGAGCTACCAGACCTCTAAGCATATATTCGGGATGTGTGGGTTCATCTGTGATGGAGGTGCTCCTGCCTGTGTAGTCACACAATGAGAAAGGGCTTTGAAAACTGCTTTCCAAGAAGACTGATTTGGGGCGGCATCAGAAGCAGCACAGCTATACCTGCCATGCCATGCTCCACAATCCCATGCATTAGGATCATATGGCAGATGTCTCCATCTGGCAGAGCATGATATGGCGTGAGAGACAGAGCAGGACACTGGATTTTCAAGAGGCGAAATAGAGGCTCTCTAGGGCAAAGGAGCACAGGGACTTCTATGACAATGGAATCTACAAGTCCTGCCTCTTACGTACCCTGCCAGTAGGGTCAGCAGGCAGTGTGCACGCAGAGCAGTGACGGAGACATCAGCACTCCAATGGTATCGTAACAGTATAGGACTAATAATGACAGCAAAATGGTTGTGTGCTGGTGCAGTGGAAGTAAAGATCCCAGTGGATCCCAGTACTTTCACAAGTTGCCACCACAAGCAGAAGAGGCGTAAGAACTGATCCTTAACTCCCACTAAGGTCAGAGTGCCAGTGAGCACAAGGTTTAATTAAAGTGCAAAAAGAGAGACACTTCCTTATCCCTACCCAATGTTTCCACCCATTACTTAAAACTTCACAGATCTTTAATTCAATGTGTTTTAATAGTGTCACAACAATATAGCCTTGAATGCATTCAAAGGCCTCAGTATCCATAGGGAGCCAAAGTCATCACCAGTGAATAGTGTTGGGGAATCCCACAGCGAACCATAAAGTCATTGCTCCCCTTCCAGGCATCACTGTGCCTGCAGTAGATGAGATGATCACAAAAACAACAGCTACTGAAGAGACTAAGCCTCCTTGCAGAGCTCTCAGAAAATAAAAAGGTGACTGCTGTTACTCCTCAGAATTTCATGCCATCTCAAAAGTCACTTTCACTTTGGCTGCACCATGTTGGTCATTTTGATTTTGACTGCTTGGGACTCATTACAACTGAAGTTCTCCTTCTCCAACTGAAGTGTCCCATTTTGGGTGACATCTCCCTGCTTTGAACAGTGAGTGCTCTCAGTAAGGTACAAGCAGCAATACAACACCTCTTTTCCGCCCTCTGGAAAAAGCAGAAAAACCCATTCTCCTCCCCTCCAGAGAACAGGAGGTAACAACAGTTTCCACCTAGAAAAAGCTGAAACAGGTGGCACGTCCATACTCTGTCCTAATGGTGTGCTCTAGGGTCAGGCTTTGGGTCAGGCAATTATCAAGTCTGCTAATCCTGCCTTAGGCACAAGATGCACAAGATGTCTATACACCCCAACATGTTAAAAGCATTAGCATGCCTGAAGGCAAACAGCACGTCCATTGACTGTCTGCAGGATACTGGCAGCCTTGTAAAGAGATGTCAGTGGGAGGCAACGCTTATGTTCGTGGCTGCTCTGAAGACCTCAGGATGACACCACAGCATGCAGTATACTGCATCTTTTCTTCAAAAGTATCAATTTCTTTATTAAAATGAAAGGTCGAATGAAACAAAAATCCTGACATGACCGGAGGACTTCAGGAGCTGAGACCTTGGTTTGGGCTCATTAGTGTCTCTCCTTAATATGCTGCAGTAGAGAGATTTATTTGCTTTTGTAATCTTGTTATGCTCTGTATATCGACACCATTTTTGGCTCCATTACAGAAGACCACACAAAGAGTCTGACTTCCTACAGAGAAGACCATCAGAAACCACAGAGAGCCACCAAGTGCCTGACAATGTCTCTGACACTGATCCTTATCTGACTGCACAGCAGCTCCTAGACAAACCTGTCTAGAACAATTCATTTGCCTGTACACACACATCTATGACTTACGTTGAGAATTTCAAAACCAGAATTAAGCAGATACTGTATGTCTAAATCCATTGGGCTGCTTTGAAAATGATAGTACTTATACTAGAGTGGGAGGTGCTAAAGCATTTCTTTTGATACTATGGAATCCACCTGATAGGTTTTTTTGAACAGCTAGGTATTCTAAAACTACTAAAGACTTGTAGTGGCAGCTTGAAAAATTAAATCTTTCTCATTGTGATGCTTCCAAGTAGAGAAAATAAATGTTAAAACGCTACTTTAAAAATAGTTTAAAGATTTGCCTGCTTGCACTGCCCAAAGCTGTGACCTATATGGAACAGAATGAAGTAAATTTCACCTTTTGCATGGTGTTATTTTAACTTCTGTGCAGTAACCATGGGAGAGGGGGAAAGAGCACCTGATACATATTAAGAAGAAAGAAAGAACTGTTAAGTCAGTGTCAGAGACGTGCCAACAAATACAACATGCACATTTCAGTCTTGGATGAGGAGAATAACATTTATTTCTCCATACCATGCTCCATTTACCCTAAGGACCACTGTCCTACTTAGTGCTCTAAGGCATGGCAGGCAGCCCCTTGATCTAACAAATGCAATGTAGTTCACAAGTGTGAGCTGGGTCAAGATGAACAAATGCAAGAACAGGAGAGTGCAGAACAATGGATGAAAGAGTAGGGAGCCTGACCTTAGAGCAATAATAACACAGCAATAAACCTGGCCATTATTTCCAGCCTGTGTCAGGAGCAATGGGAGGCCTCAGACAGAATAGTTTGATCTGTACTTGGATGACGCTGAGCAGAACAGCATTTCAAGCTATTGTGCTGAATAAGAACCTGCAGCAGGGAAGGTGTCTGAGGGTATAGGATTTAGCCATACTTTTCATTTTAAGTATAGCTAAGTCCTAAGTTCATAGCTAAGTATAGCTATAAGACCAGAGAGAATCCATTTCAAAGGTACCTGTTGAATGGTTGTCTACGTTGCTAGCCACATGTCAAACTGAAATAATGGTACCCCTTTTATAACTCTGTATTGCACAAGGAAAAAAAATAAATTTGAAGTTAATTTTTCTGATCTGGTATTCTCATTTTAATATGTGTATGAGCTATTTTAATCCACGGTACCCTAAAGAAAGTTGGTTGTCAATAATTGGATAACTGAACTGCAATTTAAATTGCAGAATCACTTTTGTTTCACTGTGATATTCTCAATTTATAAGAAACATGAAGATTTATAAAAAGCAGGGTTGATGAGTAATTAAATGTAGCACAAAATGAGAAGAAATACACCTATAGAAATGTTTTATCATAGAGAAGATAGACTTTGCTTTCTAACTTCATTTTTTTACAAATATTGTAATAACAGTTGATAACAGGTGCTGTAGAAGAACCCTTTCTCATGTTCAGCTTTTATTTCACTGACATCAGTGGGACTAGTCATGTATTCAGAAGCAAGCAGATGGTTATGCGCTTTGTAGAACTGGGATTAAATTTGACCATCAACTAGGGCATTTTGCCTCCATAGAGCCCATCATATTAAGTGTTAGAAACATTACATTGCAGTTTCCCGTTTTCCTTAGTTATGTCAAATCTGTAAAATGAAAAGCAAGACTACCTGATAGAATTAAAACAATTAAGTGAAAACTTGTCAATTTTCATGCAAACACAAAAGCTGTTGTTTTCCTCAAGGGAGCACAGGAATATATATATATATGTGTAGAGGTGTGCCAGTCTGCTGGGGGGTGTGGAGAGGCATGCAATGTGTACGTGTTCTCGCTCATAAGATTGCTGGATCTGGTTTCACGCCAAAGTAAATTCCCCACCAGCTCAAGTACTCTTCTAGCTGATAGAGATGATGTGCCCACGGCAGCTTCCTTCTCTGCACAGAAGTGGTGTTGCTTTTAACGAAACAGTCTTTACCTAACAGGTATGGAGGAGAAGTTGTGGCTTCAGTTCTTTTTAGTTCTGGACCTTTTTTGGGGGAAAGGTGGGCGGAGAGGAGAGGGGAAGGCAGGGAGGAGAGCATAAATAATTGGAGCACTTGCCTTCTGGTTACTCAGCGAAGCAGGACTGTCCAAGTCAGCTCAGGTAAATTTGTAGCTGGCCATTAAGAACTCTGTTTTCACATTTGGTTTTACTGGGATTGGCAGTAAAAGAGTGTCAGGATTAACTCTGAAGTCAGAGAATCGCAGGTCTCACAGCTATAGGGCTGGGCGGCCACTTTCCAAGCAAATAAAAGGAGGCAAGAGTGGCAATGTTATGTCCCTCTCCTTTATAAAAGGACTGAAAGAAATTGCAGCCCCCCAGGTTAAAGGACAAAAGCAAGGTGAATGAGGACAGTACCAAAAAAAGACTCAACAGAAAGGAGTCCCATAGAATATAAGACAGTACTTGCTACATTCAAAAAGTCAAAGAATATGAAAGGTTAGTTTTGCAGTGATGGATGAGCTTATTAGAAAACACTTCTATGCCTTGTCCTGATTTCTAAGGTAATCTTCAAGGCTGTGATATGAGTCCCCTAGTTCCCTCTCACGCTCCAAAATATAAGGCAAATAAACATTAAGACAGATCTGGGAGTGAGTGCACTTTGGCAACAGAAACTCTGTGGATACTTGATCTCTTGTGGAGCTGTGCCAGGATCCAGTTGCCGAAACAGAGTTTTACCAGGATTTCTACTCGTGATGTCTTATAAAAAACACATAGTTATCAAGGTCCTGGAAATAACATATGATGTTCATCTAAAATAACTAATAATTGACACTTATGGAAAATATCCAGAATATGAAAGTGTCTTGGATGCAAATTTGTTAATTGCAAGACTTAGTTTCTTAAATATTTGCACCTTCTTTGCTGTTAATGTTAAGACTATCCTGAGCGTGCAGACTGCCAGTATTTGGCAGACTCTATAATCATTTAACCCTAGCTACAGCCTCTTTTCCAAGATGAAGAAAAAAGGTTTTTAGAACTACCCAGGCTGAAGAATACAAATGATACAGCTTTAAAAATAAAACCTACAATTCTTTCTTGCAAAAGCCTGTGCAGGAACTCTAATTAACAGCTTCATATGAGAGTCCAGTACTACAGGGGAATGTGAATTCATGTAATCAATGAGGGTGTTGGAAAAAGTAATCAGTGAAGAAAGCAAGGAATGTGAAGTTAAGGAATATACAGGGATTTGGAGATATGAAAGCCACAAATGAATGTAAAAGATAATCAGCTAATTAATAAGAAGGCATGATTATTTTGAAACAAAGCCAAGATAAATTAAATAGTTGAAGAATCTTTTTTTTTTTTTCTTGACGCAGTTACACAATGAAAAACCATCATGTGAAATCAGCTACAAAAGCAGGAAAAGAAGTCAAAACTTGGAATGCATCCAGAAAGGATTAAAGTAGTTTCGTGAAACAAAGAAAGTGCACTATGTAAGGTAAAAATGCAGCTGAACAAATAGTTTAATATGCAGTAATGAATTTGGTGAAGGTTTTTTCTTTCTGTCTGTTGTATGGATAGGACTTTCTCAAGGTCTTTTAAAAAATATATTCTTTCCTTCACATGTACAGATCAAGCTATTTTGCTTAATTATAATTGGTCAAGTCAGTTGCATGGGCATTTTGGTATGTAATTAAATGCACGGTGTCTCATAAAGTCCAGAAGTGTAAAAATGGCAAAGGAAATGACAACTTTGAAATTCTCCAGCTCTGCTGTTTCCAGACACTCCCATGGCTAAATCTCCCTTTCTTTGGAGGATTGCATGATTTTGTTTAATCAAAACTCAAATTTGCTGCATGAATGTATGGTGGAACAATGGAAAAGGAACCGATACCTCCTCCAATACCTCTTCAATGCTTCGCTGAAGAGCGAACTTCAAGCTATTTTAAAGACCTAGTGTATGAGATCTGCAACACTGTCCTCAGGGACAAAAGAGCTGAACAGAGCTGGCAACTCTTTAAGGATGTTTTCCTTAGAGCACAAGAACTGTCCATCCCTCTGGGTAAAAAAGCAGGCACAGAGGGCAGAGAACCAGCACGGCTGAGCAAGGACCTGCTGGTCTGACTGAGATATAATGTGGAAATGCACAGGCAGTGAAAGCAGGGACACGTGGCCTGGGAAAAGCACAGGGATGCTGTCCGGGTGTGCAGGATGGGGGCAGGAAAGCTTCTATTCTGCCCTTGTGTGGCTCCACTTGGAGCCCTGCGTCCAGGTCTGGGGCCCCCAGCACGAGAAGGATGTGGGGCTGTTAGAACGGGTCCAGAAAAGGGCCACAAAGATGCTCAGAGGGCTGGAGCACCTCTCCTGTGAAGAAAGGTTGAGAGAGCTGGGGTTGTTCATCCTGGAAAAGGTTCCGGGGTGACCTCTTTGCAGCTTTTCAATACTTAAAGGGGGCTTACGAAAAGATGGAGAGTGACTTTTTGCTCAGGCAGACAATGACAGGACAAGGGGGAATGGTTTTAAACTACAAAACGGGAGATTTAGATTAGAGGTTAGGAGGAAAATCTCCACTCAGAGGGTAAGGCACAGGCACAGGTTGCACAGGGAAGCTGTGGATGCCCCATCCCTGGAGGTGTTCAAGGCCAGGCTGGATGGGGCTTTGGGCAACCTGCTCTGGTGGGAGGTGTCCCTGCCCATGGCAGGGGAGCTGGAACCAGGTGATCTTTAAGGTCCCTTCCAACCCGAGCCATTCTATGATTCTATGACCTTGTGACAACTACAACGCTCAAAATCTCAAGAGAAAAATAGCTTATGTCCTGGTAATGAGGAGCTCTCCTAGCTCACTGGAAGAAGTAAGAAGTCAGCCCACTTACTGCAGGAAGTTATATTAATTTCAACTCTCTTTGGACATCCACAGTGCAGAAATCCACACTGGACCACTTCTCCAGATTCCCTCAGGAGACAAAGGGGAGTTATAAAGCGTGATGTATTTCATCCAAAGGTAGTCATCTAAGGTACATATGGTGGACCCTGCCCTGGCAGCACCTATTTTAAAATTCCTTTAACTATGAAGGGATCCCAAATAACTACTTAGGTTGCCCTTTTCAAGCAATAAGAAGCAGCAGGTACTTGCTCCCAGGTGGTCTGGGAACCTGTAAGTTCCTGCTTGTCTACATCGACTCCAGAGGGTCCCTGCATGGTCTGAAACAGGCCTTTAGGTTAGACAGAATACATGTGGACCTTGACATGATCACGAGAGGCTTACAAAGAATTAAGAATAAAAGATAGCTGGGCAGCACCAGAGAGGAAAAGTTCCTTGATGAAACACTTCCTTTACTAGCACGTAGGCTGACTCATTCATTTATCTGAGAGCTCAGCAGTTGTAGCTTAGGCAAGCTTACAAAAACTGCACTCAGCCACAGTCAAAAAACTTAACTGGTAAAATCTCGGAGTTGTTTGCAGAGAATCTGTGAACAAAGAACCTGGCTTTGTCAGATAGATTGCTCATAAAAATACAGCTTTGAAGCCCTTGCCTTTAATAAGATTCTAATAAATTGTCATACCCTCTAAACACTTTTCTTGATAGTGTTGGCACTGTATGTCAACACTCAGCCAGATGCTGAAATGATGCCACCTAAGGCCAATTAACTAGTTGACAAAGCTTTTTTTTTTTTCATTTCACTGCTTTCTGTGTTGTTGTTTCTTTTTTATGTTGTTGTTTTAGTAACTGCACTGTTTGCTTTTAAAGATCATTTACTCAAAGATTTCTATAGCAAAAGACAATTATCAAGTTAATAGTTCTGTTTAAGATATTTCAAAGCCTCTATAAGTGGCAAAAGGGAACCTTAAAAATAACATTTTTTGGAAACAAATAGCCCTGCCTGCACTGAGAAGCTTCTGAGAGCTTTTGAGGACAATTCAGCTTCTTGTTTAGTTCAGGATGGGAGCCAGCCTTTTAACTTTTTTAGCTTACTCTCCAGCCAGCCACTCAGGCCAGGAGAGCCTTTTCATAGCAGTTCAAAGACAGACCACCACGGAGGGCAAGCAAAGGTGCGTGTTTGGAGCCATCTGCCTGGGTTGCTTTGGTTGCTGCTGCAGCCTTGCCCCAGGCCTAGGATGTCCCCGTGCGTGATGGGCAGCAACGGAGCGTGACAGCTGGAGAACATGAAATAACTGGAGAGGATCTAGTAGGACTTGCAGAAAAAAGAGGGAAGGGGATGTTCCCAGCCTTGGAAGGATGGCATGAACTCAAACAAGCACAGAATGCATTTCAGGCAGGCTGTGGCAGCAGCACCCAGGTGGGTAGGCAGGGCATGGCGTGCCTACAGCCACGCCTGAGTCGTGCAAGCCCTTGCTGCCAGATCTGCAATTTTCACTGCCTTTATTAGCAAAGAAAAGCATCACGAAACTCAAAGATGAACCCCAAAGGTAGGTATGCACACCAAGCTGTGTCTGTGGGATGCTCCTTAGCACAAATGATCACCCAGTGGAAAAAAAGAAAAAAGGGAAGGGAAGGGAGGGAAGGGAAGGGAAGGGAAGGGAAGGGAAGGGAAGGGAAGGGAAGGGAAGGGAAGGGAAGGGAAGGGAAGGGAAGGGAAGGGAAGGGAAGGGAAGGGAAGGGAAGGGAAGGGAAGGGAAGGGAAGGGAAGGGAAGGGAAGGGAAGGGAAGGGAAGGGAAGGGAAGGGAAGGGAAGGGAAGGGAAGGGAAGGGAAGGGAAGGGAAGGGAAGGAAGGGAAGGGAAGGGAAGGGAAGGGAAGGGAAGGAAGGGAAGGGAAGGGAAGGGAAGGGAAGGGAAGGGAAGGGAAGGGAAGGGAAGGGAAGGGAAGGAAGGGAAGGGAAGGGAAGGGAAGGGAAGGGAAGGGAAGGAAGGGAAGGGAAGGAAGGGAAGGGAAGGGAAGGGAAGGAGAAGGGAAGGGAAGGGAAGGGAAGGGAAGGGAAGGAAGGGAAGGGAAGGGAAGGGAAGGGAAGGGAAGGGAAGGGAAGGGAAGGGAAGGGAAGGGAAGGGAAGGGAAGGGAAGGGAAGGGAAGGGAAGGGAAGGGAAGGGAAGGGAAGGGAAGGGAAGGGAAGGGAAGGGAAGGGAAGGGAAGGAAAGGAAAGGAAAGGAAAGGAAAGGAAAGGAAAGGAAAGGAAAGGAAAGGAAAGGAAAGGAAAGGAAAGGAAAGGAAAGGAAAGGAAAGGAAAGGAAAGGAAAGGAAAGGAAAGGAAAGGAAAGGAAAGGAAAGGAAAGGAAAGGAAAGGAAAGGAAAGGAAAGGAAAAAAGAAAAGAGGGCTGAGGCAGGACACACAACATAGAAAAGTAATATCTCACAAAAAGGAGTAGGACATAAAATATTCTGGAGCACTAATAACCCAGGCTGAGCCCTGGCTGCCCGAGTACGCTGTATCCCCTCAAAGGAAGAGAATCTTTTTCAACGTAGTTAAACTTAAAACTGGAGTTCATCTCAAATATAGTGTCTTCATTCTTTCAGGTTAATAAGGTAAGTGCATAATATCATTTCATACATCTGATGGTAGGGGAGTGGCAGCTGGAGGTGAGATGAAATTTCCTAGGGCACCTAAAATGGCATGAGTCATCTACATTTAGACAAATGAATCTCACTCTAGATATAAGTATTTTGCTGTTCAGGCATTTAGGTGTTGGTCTTGTGTTGCTGTTTTACCAGACGCCTACCAAGGCTTGATTTTGTGAATTAAACTGAACATGTCCTGTCCTCTCCAACACTTTCTGTGGGATTTAGCTGCCTCCACACCCATCATGACTGAGATAAGCATGCAACAACTGAGCAGCCTCTGCATATGTATCTAGGGAAATTGATGGCCTAAAATGAAGTCTTATTGAGTTTAGACATTCAAAGCCAATTATAATGTAAACACACATATATACCCACATTGTCCTTTAAAAAAATGTGCGAGTTCAGAAGTTTTCTTCACACAGGTGAAGTTTTGCAAAATATGCATTCCTTTGCAAATATCTGGTGCAGTCTTTAAGGCAGGTCCCCTCACTTTAATGGATTTCCTGCTTAAAAAAAAAAAACACTAATCTTTCAGCTGTTATTCTTGGGTGGTACACTTAGGAATGAAAACAAACCAAGGTATTAGTACCTTGAGCTTGGCAAAATTGAATGTGTGCTATATGATATGCTTATAAAGATGGTTGTTTTGGGGAAATGGCTTGCTAATTCCCTTTGCAGACCACAGGATTGTGCACACCCCCCAGTCAGCAGCTCTGTACTGCTGAGCCTGACATGCCACATCAGTGATGTCCTGCATGGGCTCACAGGTGACTCTTGGGTGTAAATAATGTAGCATAACAATAACAGTTTGCATGGTGACAACAGATTACAATTGCAATCCTTCCTTAGACATTTGGTAAAAGAGAAAGGCAGTCACTTAGCATGTGCACTGGTAGTTTATAACTCCAGTCTCTACCTAAGGTAATGATAATTAGACAAAGGACTTTCACTCAGTCACTGACCAAACAATTAGGTTGGTTTTAAACTGTAACATCTTTCTTCTCACCCCTGTTTACTAATATTGCCCTCCTTCTAGGAGTTACCACTCGAAAAACGTCACCAGAGGACTTCTCTGGCTCATAGTCTGGTGGTTTGGTGGGAACTCAGCTCCACCCAGGATCCAAACTGGGATGCCACGGTATGGAGCACTGCCTCCACACAGGTCCCACCAAATGCTGGGGAGCTGGGAGTCACAAGCAGAGGTGCACAACAGAGACCCGGGAACAACACAACCTCAACCGTGCTGCAAAAAAATTTGCCGGAGGTCAAAGTCCTAATTTATCACTGTGTTTTTTCATGTTGGCAAAAACAGATTGCTTGAGATGAGCAGACAGCAGGTCCTTCTACAGGTGCACCAGTCTATTTAGAGGTTACTCCCCATCCTCATTAGCAAAACAGCTCATCTATTGAACGTGATTTAATCGACAAATGGGATTGTCTTTGGCACAGTATCTTCAACTGAAGAATAAGTCCTCTTTGTAGAGATCGAGTTGTACAAATGCTTTCATTTGATTGAAAAAAAATCAGACCGATTAAATACACAAATGTTTAAGTAAACCATTTGGACGTAGTTCACTTAATAAAAAAACAAATATCCAATTTTAAAGAGAGCAGCAAACCTCTGGGCATTTCACAATGTCAGCTCAGGTTTTCTAGAAGAGAATAACCTAATCCACTTACATGTAAATGAAAGGCATGGTTATTTTTCCTGCAGCCTTTTTAAATATTGCTTTGGAATTTACACAGAAATGTGTGTTTGATGGGGGTGGAGGACAAGGGTCCCCTCTTCACAATCTGGGCTATTTCAGCACTATTTGGAGAGCCTATTAGTCTAATGCCTTTTCAGAGTGCCTGAAGACACAGAGAAGCATTTCTTATCTAGCACACCCACTAAGGATTAGGCTTTTTATGGGTTCTTAGCATTGCTATTTATTTCTTCTATCTAGTTATGAGCATATAACAGACTTTTTTTTGTCTTGTTTTGTTAAAGCCATTTTCACTTAATTTTGGAATATTTCTGGTTAGCATTACATTTCAGACAGCACAATTCAGCTGCTTCTCAATTGAGTCCTTGCAGTCCATCCTCTGCACCTGCCTCTTGCCCTTCTCATTCTCCTGTGATGTACACGCAGCTCCTGGTTTTTCTTTTCTATATCCAATGACAACCTTTTTTTTTTTCATCTTATCTTTTGCAGGTCCCCAGAAAATCTTACTAGCTGCTGAAGCCCTACCTTTGCTGGCTCTGTGGTCAACCCTGGTAAGCTTTGATTTTTACTAACACACGTGCTCTCCAAGGCCCACCTCGTCCGTGCTGCACCAGCTGCTCTGCCATCCTTGAAGAGGAGGCTGAAGCTGTCTCGTGTTCAGCATCCCTCTGCTTTGAGAGTAACCACATGCACCAAATCAGGCTTCTGTTGCGGTCCTTTCTAGCACTCCTGGCAGCAGGAGGAGCAGGACCAGCACTCCCATCGCCACCATTTACCCCATCAGCAAATCAGCCCAGGGTTTACAGCAGCTCAGCTTTCCTAAGGGAAGATTTTTGAATGCAATGCATGTATGTGTGGTTCTTGAGGCAACTCGTTTCACAGACTCAGGAATAGAAAACATATCATTGTGGCTTAATCAGATTAAATATTCAAATGAAAGCAATAATTACTAAAATTTGTCTTAAGAGTTGGTGAGATTAAGTCTTTGAAACATCATTTTTGGTCTGCAGGCTATAATGAGTAAACCAATCTCTAATGATGCAGAAACGACTAGAGGGTTTGGGTTATCATCAACCAAAAGATATTTATCGAACAAGATGAGCAGCATGGCTATTAAACAGACTTTGGACAGTACCGCTTCTTCACAAATGACCTTGGTAACACAGCACCAACCAAGCACTGACGTTACCTTAAAAAAATCAAAGACACATTTAAATTCACTGCTGGTGTATGTGGAAAAGAAATGTTTTAGTGACAGAGCTGCCTAGTGAAAATCACTGCAGCAGATTTCAGCTCTCATTATAATCTGTTAATGAATGTGTTAACATATGATTCCTGCAGATCAGCATTGCCACCAAGTCTAGGCATGCACAGCACATGCCCTACACAGGTCCAGAAATAAAATAGGAGTACACACCTTCACAGTTAATATAGTATGTTCCCTGCTCATGTTCCTTATGTGTACCTAGATGGAAAGCTGAAATCTTTCACATGGGTTCCTTCACTGCCTTTAATGGTAAAATGACTCAATTTAGGCAAACAAATTACTCAAGAAGCAGGTGTTGAAGGTGGTCTCGGAGACTGCTTTGTGAGCACAACTGTTTAGGGTTACAGTTTGTAGCTGCCTAAGTAATGTCCTCAAGGAGTTCACACTGGTGTGAGACCCTCCTTCTCATGGGTTTTCAGAGAAATAACCTGGAAAGGTAACCCTTTTCTGCACTCTGGGGAGAGTGGTGAGTGAAGCAAGTTATCAGGAGGCATAAGCAGGTGTCATGGGAGCAAATTTTCCATACTTCATTGAAAACAAAATTAAATATTAATAGCTCAAAAGGATATTGAAGCTCAGAATAACAAGGTAAAGCTACTAGGGCACATTACACACCCCCTGAGCAACACCATTAAGGAGATGCTGGTAACATCATCAGTGGCAGTGGTATAGATAGGTGTTGCTGTTGGCAATGAGAATTTCTGGTCCCATGCCAGAGCAAATGCACTTCAGTACACTACAGGAATATGTAAGGGAGGGTGACCTGGAGCATCTCTCCCAAACATATATATATATATATATATATATATATATTTGAAGCTATTTGTGCAACTCTTTACCTTTTGATCTCAACTGATTTGAAAATCATAGAATCATAGAATTGTTTGGGTTGGAAGGGACCTTGAAGATCATCTAGTTCCACCAAACAGAAGAAACATCTCTGAGTTAGAAACAAAAACCCTTGCTCCTGAAGCCTGACAGAAATATCAGGACAAAATAAAAAGACAGTGCAGTAGGATTGCATTTAACCCCAGGAGACCGTTTTTGTCCATTGTTCTTTGCACTGTGATTACTGCCAGGCTTCCATGAGTTGTCCACACAAAGCTATGAAAAGAGTTTCTGACAGTAATCACAAGGCTTAGCTCGCAGGGTCTCAAACGGAGAGATGTGTGTATGCCTTCCTGGGAGCTGGAGCTCAGTGTGTAAAGAGCTGGGATGATCAGTTTCTCTTGCTCCTGCAGGAGGATTGCGGATCCCTCTCTTCCTCGAGTGACACAGGACCAGAGAGTACTTACAGAGCAGGATAGCAGCAGCTGCATCCACCCTTCTTGCTAAACTAGGACTTGCATGTTCATTCAATCAGATCCTTATCATCCACATTGCTTGCTCCTTAGCTCCCTGCTGGGCCTCTGTTTTCTATCACCCCAATGAGCTCTCTACAAGATGCTCACCCCATGCTGTGTGGGTGTGAGCCCAGCTTCACCGCATCCTTGGCTCTCATTTAGCTCAGTGCAGACATCACCAGTAAGACCAGTTGCTTGCTGCAGAAAAGGCTGTCATAGGGAGCAAGTGTTATTTACCAGCTTCTCGAGGTTGTGAGTAACCAAAACCATACTCCTAAGCTTAGTTTAGAAGGCCATATGCATGCCAGACCGCAAAGACAGCTAACTGCTCTTAATGTGAATTGCCCCAACCTATGACATCATGTCTCTGATCTGTCCCTGTCCAGATCTCTACAGATGTTAACCCACTGATCACAAGACTATTAAATCTGATGTCTTAAATGTAAATATACATATATAAATTTCTTCATTTATTTTACAATATTTTGCTGGAAAATATTTCCAGAAAGCCTTAGCACCACGTCAGACACATGCAATATGAATACCCTACAGCACACAACTGGGCTGCTCCTCCAAGCCTGCGCTCGTCTCTTTTGCTTTCATGGACAACAAACAGAACAGCATAATGTCCCTGAGATGCTCTGATGATGACTTACCCAATTCAAACTGGTTGGAAAGGTTACCACAGGTTTGTCTGACTTCTTCACTGTCCCAGCCAAGAGGATAGAGAGCACAACCAGAGCCAATCAACAAACCTACGAGAGAACAGAAAATAGAAGTTTACACAAGCTGCCCCTTGGGAATCCCAGATTTAAAACAAAACAAACAAACAAAAACCACTCTTTTTGTCCCGAGAACAGTAGGAAATCATTTGGACTTGTACTGCTTCAATCTGCTACATGGTTTTACAGCTGGTCGGTGTGCTGGAGGCAGCCTTGGCAATTCAGCATCAGATGCCAACCTCAGCTTCTGTCTGAGAGCTTTTAAACTCCCCTCGTCTCTGCAGAACTCTTGCATACACTGCTTGGAAAACTCAACACGGGGTTAAACAGAAGCTGTGTTAATCACAGCACTTACAAGCTGATTGCTCCTGATTAATTAAAACAACAATCAACCAGTTTATCGTGATTCCAACAGGAGAAAGTGAACTGACAGTTGTGCTAATCCCTCGTTGTTTTCCTTTGTTTTTCACCCCTTCAAATGTCAAGGAAGAGTCATTTCATGTCACCTGATCAATTCATACCACAGGTACATGCTGCACAAAGTTTTCTCACATCATTTCAGCAAAACAACCGAGCTCTTGAGCCATTCTACCTGTTATTGTGCTCAGCTTAACATTCGCAGCATGCTTTGCTTTTGCCAGTCCTCATGCTGTCCAGAACAGATGTGCTTCAGCTAAGTCTTTTCCTTCACAAGATCTTGCTGGGAATCACCCAACGGGACATGATTATTTTGCAGAAGTGGCATTTTTATGATATTGCATTCTCAGCTGTCACTGCAGAAGCAGCCAAAAAGCAGGTGTAGCTGGCAAAGATCTTTCTGTTATTATTTTTTTTTAACAAGGACAGCCTAAAGAGAATAGTTGAATGTGTGCTAAATCATTTAATTTTACCTCCTTTGTGTCAGATCTTATTTATACGACTGGAAGTGAGTCACTATGTAGATAACGGCCTGGGTGCACCTCATACTTTGCAGGATGAAGAAGCAGACATTTCCTCAGAAAGTTTGCAGCATGGGTTATCAGTGGTGCCTTTTACCTGTTAGGTAGACTGGGACAGGGTTTCAAGCCCTACAACCACAGCTGTCTGGCTTTGTGCAAGTCCTTTGTCACACCACCTCACTTTTCCTCTCTTGACAATAGGAATAAAGACAATGTGCCCCCTGGCAGAGCTCTTCTGGTGGTATGTTCCTAGTGCAGCAAAGCCCTGGATGTGGTGACACTGGGGATGTCACACCAGTCTCGCAGGAGTCCTGAGGGTGATTCTGACTCAGGACCTGGACGTACCTATACATTTCTACAGTCTCTATCCTCACGATATCTACGTTTTTCATATAGCTGATGCTCCAGTAAGATACAGAAATCATGTTATTATTTTCTTGACTCACTTAAAGACATAAAGAAGCCCTATCCCATGTTTCTCCTGATGTTTGATGCTCTTAGCATCTTAGCTGTTAGCAGAGGAACTCAGCAGCTCCTCCAGGCCTACCTGCCCCTGGCTAGGCCCAATATTAGAACTTCCCCCAGTAAATTCAAATTTCTTCCTGCTACTCAAGTCTACTCCTTCCTTTCCTCACTGAGCAGACTCTGCCTGCTCCTTTCTCCATATCTACATGACATAATAGAAAAGAAATTCTGGAGGCAGGCCCCTCACAGATGTTACAGTGACCCACAGCTGTAAAGGCAGAAAAGCAATTAAGGGTACATGAATGCTAGGCATTTTCAGAACTTCACCTGACCTGGATATGGTTGCTTTTAATGTCCTCACTAGCAGCATTCACAGTATCATCTGATTTTTTTTCCCCGGGGCTGCAGAGCTGACAGCAGCTGGTAGGATCCATGTAAACGAGAGTGCCTTACACTTAAATTCTCTGAAAGGATGTTTCTCAGACAAGAGAACTTCAGCCAAAACTCAATCTATATTTGTCAACGACTGCTTAAGATTCTTGCAAAAAAAAATGACTGATTCTCACATGAACTGTTAAAGCAAGAAGGGCACTGTGAAACAATCAGAGCATGGGGTGGGGCAGGACACTGTGGGGCAAGGAGAAACTTCACCATTGATGATAAGAAAGGCTGGGGAAGGGAGGATAAGCACCCAGGCACCAGAGACAGTCTCACAGGGTGATGGAGCCCTGGCCAGCCCTGTTGTCTGGTTTCAATCAGCTTGGATCCCAGCCCTCACAAATGCTTGAAGGGCTGCATTGAGAGGGGCAGGGCGGTGTGTGCAGGGCTAGGAGGGCAGGCCGAAGGAGAGCAGCCGGAGCAGCAGCCAGCCCTTCTGCACAAATAGGTCCTGGGAAAGCCTTCTGCACTGTTCTTCCAGGAGAGCACAACAGCAGCACTGCAGGCAAGTGAAAGGACTATTAGCATGACAATGCTGCCCCTCCAAACCCAGAACAAGCTCTTGCTCAGCACTTGCCAATTACTCTCCTCAGGTGGCAAGAGCCTCTGGTGCGCCCTGCATTCACAGAGGGCTGTTTGTTTTCAGCTCCCTTTGAGTTTTGTTGCAGCAATAGGTTGTTGCTTGTTGGTTGTTTTTTTTAATTTTACTTATTTATTTATTTTCCCACGAATATCATTCACAACACTTTCCTCTGCCACCCTCCAGAGCACATCCTCTTCCAAACACCTCGTACCGATTCACTCCGTCTGCCCCCAGTGCTACATTAGATACAGAGGCTGCAGGCCTTGGCTACCAGACCTCAGCCAGGCCTCTTCATCCCCGTTTCATACCCTCTATCCCTTTTCTGTATGTACATCTTTGTAAACTCAAAGCCCAGTTTCAGTCAAAACAAATTTTGAGGGTCAGGCTGTGCCACTTTTAAAACCTATGGGTTCTTAAAGTACCTCATATGAGAGTGTCTGGACTTGAATTAAAATCTAGCCTCTACTTTGGTCTAAAATGCAATTATTATTGATCGATAAGAATAATTATTATTAGGAATAATCCTAGATTTCCTTGTTTCTTTCACATAACCAGGAAACTCTTATATACTCTACAGAGTAACAGCCTCGAATGTAAGCTTTGTTTAGGCACAGACATAATGTCTAGCCCTGTTCTCTGATCAAGTCATTTAAATCTTGAGAAATTAAATTAGGGGATGGTTGAGAATGTACTAGGAGAATAGAATTAGGACCTTTTTTGTACTAAAACCCCAGAGATACAGTTAAAAATACATTAGTAGTCCAATATACTGTAATGTTAAGTTGCTCCAAAGAAGCAAATTCATTCCCATGTGGGTGCTTATCCTTAAAGCTAGCCCATACTGTTTAATAACCAGAGTAATTACTGTCTAATAACCCACTGCCTCACCACTACCTGTGCCTCCCAGAAACGAATGAACCCAATACAGACAAAATAGCGTGCTATGTCAGAAAAACTCCCTGTAATGGGGACAACTGCTTCTCCAGCTGAGTACGCAATTTGGCAGGGCTGAGTTTCTTTCATGGAGCACAATGCCGGTGTCGCCACGGACCCCACCACCAAGAACCCATTTCTGACTGACCAAGGACAGCAGGAGCAGAGCACTTAACACCGTCCCAAAAGACTCTAAGGTCCAAGTAGGATTAGCATCGCTTGGGCGCCAAGCTTGTGGTGTGGTCCCCAGGTGCAAGGGGCAGCATGCTTACACGCTAAGGTCGAGGTAGGCCTTAAAAGCCATGGGCAAACACAAGCTCCATTTAGCAACCATAAAAACTGCCAGAGAGCAAGGGGGCTGCCAGGAGCACAGTGCCACATTGCCATCGGGCAAAAAGGCTTGCACCTAGTGGCCAGAGGTACCCAGTGGCCACAATTCCTAAAGCTGTCATTTTGACATCTCTTTTGATCTGTTTTTCAGTCGGTTTTGATTCACCTTCAAACATTTCCTGCAGTGGCACAGATAGGCTGGTATGGATTTAAGTCTATTGACAAAGCAGTTGTGTTCCCGGTTCTTCTCACAGAAAGGGTGAGGGCCAAGCTCATGGACCTACCTTCAGTGCATTTCCACGTAGACTTAGAGCCCACTAGTCATTAGACTTTAAAATTTCACAAGTTTTGCCTTCTACCCTGTGGCACGTATATATGCATGATTGTGTGTGATGGTGCAGGAGGATCTGTCCCGTTGCTTTCAGCAGGATTCTGCATGACTGTAACAGGGCTAGTACCACCACAGTCTGCATGGGCAGCAAAGTTGGGAACTGGCACTTCAGCTCCCTTATTTTGTGCAGTAAGCGTGGGGTGTGCCTCAAAGCCCATGATGTTAACAGGACTTGGACAAAAGCCCTCAGCCCCCTCCTCCCCCTCCAGTCAATCTACTCGTGCTTGTAAGCAACTCGGTGTGTGGATCCAGACCCTGGGAAAGCAAAAAGACTGCATACTATTATCTCTAATAATTCATACATGTCTCGTGTGTACATGTCTCATCCTATCTGTTTAATCACAGAGAACGAAGATTCCATGGAACAGCTGAAGCCTTCGTTTAAGTAAGTTAAATACAAAGACCACAGACCCAACAGAAAACCTTAAGCTAATTTTGCTGCTTCAGTAGAGAGAGGTGGCTGGTTTAGCTCAAGAGTCACATCCCGGCCTGCCCTACAGTTAACGTATTTAGCTAGCTATTCTACCCAGGGCACCACACCCATCTTTACAGCTGCTTAAAATGCTTAGGATGCCTATAACATTCCTTGAGAAAGGGAAAAAAAAAAACCGCAGTGCTGTAATTACCATCATCTGTCATCTTCCATTATCCGCTACAGTCATTAAAAGAAATAGAAAGGGGAAGGAAATATGCAGGTTCCTAAATGGCTGCTTCAGAAAGGGGTGGCGGCTTTGAGGTGCTGATTGCTGGGATGGGGCCAGCGGGCAGCAGAGGTGCTGGTGGCACATGGCTGCTGTTTGGGATGCTGCACCACGTGCCAGTGGAGGTGTGGGCACTGTCCCAGACCACCTCTTCTGGAGCAGTTCTGCATTCAGAATTGAAAAGGGCTTCTTGCCCTGTGCTGAGCCTGAGGAGCCATGAAACACTGCTGTTGCAAGCGTCATGACTTAAACACAGCCAACTTTGGCTACGCAAAGCTGGAATTAAGAGCTTGGCTTCAATGTTTAAGAGTCCCACCTAGCCACTTGGTTCTTTTTATAGTCCATGCAGGGAGTTGGATACTTCCAAAAAGCAAGCTAAGACCAGCCTATGTGCTAGGTGAAGAGCTGCCCAGACCTTCTCAACACAAAACACTGGACCTGCTTTCAAAAACCCTGAGCCAGTGGTTTCCCCCACGGCAGCTGTTGTGAACCTGCGGCTGCATAAGCCCTGCCACCCCTCCTGGCTGACTGCACTGACCTTATACAAGCAGCACACTACAACTCCCTGCGGCTGCGGCATCCCCAGGTCCTACAAGTTGTGACACCACAAACCAGGGGAGGGGATACCTCAGTAATAAACTACCCAGAGTGATCCTCATCCACCCCACTGCCCTCCACGTCACTCTTGCTGCAGGTGTAACGCACGGTTGTACTTTAGCAACACTTAGTATCTGAAAGATGATCTTGTTTGTCCGGAGGTGTGATTGAAAATAATTGCATCTAGCAGGTTCTGCACACAGCTGATGCTGCTGAGCAGGGGGTGGTAGGGAAGGGGCAGTAATTATATTAGTGGTTTGGCACAGATGGAGGTTTCATCTTTGAAGTGATAAAGGCATGATTTGTGGCATGTAGCAATCCGCTTCCTCCAGAGGTAAATATCAACCACTATTAATGACCCCAGGAACAACAATTCTCAAACAATAGGTAGAGAAGGATTAATATAACAAGAGACATAACCAGATTTTTCTACATCACTGGGCTCAGTAAGGCCAGCAGCGATCAGGAAAAGCCAATGCACAAAAACTGAAGGTTGCGATTCCCTGCGGTGGGCAGTCCTCAGCCTGCTTCTGTGGCTTGAATAGGAGCCTCCACCCAACGATGTGCTTCAATAACCCTTGCAGGCATCACACCATAAATAATTGTCTGTAATCCTCATAACAGTCCATAGCTAGCAAGTCTTGGTTTACAGGCTCAGCTCTTCCTCTCTCTTCTTGAAGTCATAGCATGCCCAATTGTTTCATGGCTCTTTTCTGTTTTGTTGCCAGCCCATTTGATCATTGTGTCCCCAAAATCTGTTAAAATAAAGCCAAACCTTCCCCAGTGTCCTTCCTTCTCCCTTGAATAGTATAAACCTAAGTGCATGATTCAGACAAATCTGATGGGAAAACCCATCAGTTTGATCAATAAAGAGAGGTCGTGGTGGTAGTAAGTGGGGCACTTAGCATTGGACTTAGCCTCAAAGTCTTGCCGCTAGAAAATGCATTTTCAAATGGGAACAGAACCAATAATGGTTTTCCTTTATTCTGGCCTTTTTAAGTGTCTGCAATGCTTTTCGGATGGACACTGGAAACTGTATTACTCTTTGTACATCCCAGCTACAGTTAAACCCTACCAATGCAGCCAGAGGGACTGCCTAAGCACCCGGAAGGACCTCTGTGGGCAGCAGGCAGGGACGGTCTGCCTGGTGGCCTCCTGGGAAGCCTTCTGCACCTGGAAGGAGCCCAGGGCCACTGGGAAAACACACTGAATTTGCACCTAGAAACAAGCAACAAAAAAAAATGAATGGATCAAGCTTGATCCATGCACTGCTGAGAGAAAATAACAACAGAACTGAATGCTGCGTGTTGTGCAGTTCCTTTCTAGTGGGAAAAAAAATCTTTAAAATATGTTCCTCCTTTCTTTCCTCTTCTCTTCTACTTTCTCCCCTTTCTCTGACCAAAAAGAAACCTTGGATTTTTTTTTTATTTTTTTCCCTAGGCATCTCTAATGAATGCCGCTCATATCTGATAGATATTCAAGCCATCTGGGGAAGCTGACAGACAATAATTTGGAAGTCATCCCTTTCAAGACCATTTTAATGATGATTTTTCCTTTCACATCTTTTCTCTATTAAGCTGGTCTGAATCTTCAAGGATGATAGAAAGTTTTCACACTCCCATCTGTCACTTGAAGGTATAGTAATATCTACAAGCAAAACAAAACCAATTTTTAGATGAGGCACAGACTTTGACTCTCTGGTTCTCATGATTTAAAAACTCTTCTCACCATTTACCTGCTATACAAGTGAGCCTGCAGTGTAAAAGTAAAATTGAGCTGGCACATGAAGATTATCTGCTGCTTTGGGATGTACTTTAGCCAATAAACAATGGGGTTTTAAAGGGATTGGATAAAAACCATGATGTGAAATACTTCATATTCCCTCTTCAAGGTCACACTCCTACTGCATCTCTTGACATCACCCCTCTGTCCTTTTGTTTTTCTGTTGCCCCATTAGACAAAAGTAATTATATCAGTCCCTTCCACTACTGGTCAGTATCTGTTCTCCAGGAAATCCAGGCATGCACCTGACCTGGGCTTTTAGCATGTTTAAGCCTGAGATCTAAACTTTGGGCAGCAGTTCTCCGCCAAATCAGTAGTCACTGAACATAGGGCATTTAACCGGTTCCTTGAGGCTGAATGGAAAGTGTGTATGTTGAGAGAGGTACAATTGCATAATATGTGAATAACCTCAATAAGGGAGTCACTTGTCTGAGTGCAAAACACGACGAAACATAAGAACAACAGAAATCCCACAGAACAGAGTCCTACAACAGGTGTTGCAGCTGCCTGCCAGCTGCCATCACACGGCACAGCAAGGAGCTGTGGTGCTAACTAGTGGCACCACCTGTCTGATCAAAGGTGGTGGGCTCGTTACTAGAGGTGCTTCAGGCTTGGAGGGGGAAAGCCTCACCCAGCGATGCTGTGCTGCTACCCACCAGGTAGCAGAGTAATGGCCGTGTCTGCTTTATTTGTCCCTGGGAGCTTTTAAAACAATGCTGAAGACTTCAGAAAGTGAGGGTCGGGGACAGGAATAAGCCAAAAGAAATGGAGAAGTGGGAAGAGTAGAGAAATCACAGATCTGCTAATAAACAGAAATGAATTAGTAAGAGCCATTTGATAAAAGCACAAGTGGCAGCACTGTGACAGCTGCTGCCATGGAAAGGAAAGATCCAGCCCCACTTTCAAAGCCATTCAAAATCAGTGCTGGCACAGGGAAATCCAGGAGGCTGCAGCACCCACCACTTCCAACCACTGAAAATCACCCCTGGAAGAACTTGTAGCTGGATTTTACAAAGCAGCAGGACTCGTATCCCAAAGCCTACACGGTTTGGCACTAGATAATAGAATACGCAAGAGTTTAATCTTATTGTATGTATGTGGTAGGAGGAGTAATATGATTTTTGAGAACGAGTTGAATTACAATGTCTTCTAGATGTTTCACTGAAAACCCCTTTATTACTATTTATTATACAGCACCATTCACATGCAGAGGGATTTAGAGAGATCCAAGAAGACAGGCACCTGCTTGTACAATTTATATCTTATTGCTTATGGTTAAGTGAGGCTAAGGAAGACCCCAGACTCACGGTGGAGGCTATCTAGAGATCACACCAATCGATTAGAGAATGAATATTCACCAAAGCAGGGACTACATGCTGAGTCCCTTACCATCAGATCACACAGTCCTTCTTATATTTCCATTCTCTCCGACAATGAAGATACAAGTATTTGGTACCAACTAGGATGTCCTTGGCTATTGTCCATGGCTATTGTCCATGGCTATTTCTCCCGGCTAATGAGTGCTGGGTGTGGGCCATTGGATATAAGTGATTTTGGCATCATGAGGTTTTCTCCTTTGGGCTTCATGCAATGTGTGCTGGTTGTGTCCCCGTGGATGAGGTAAGTGGAGGAGTATTAAGACTGTGAACCCTACAGTGTTTAGCCACGAGGCACCGCATGAAGCAGTTTGGATAAACCCAGACTTGGCTGCTTTTGTCAAAGTGAACACCTGGGGGTGTGAAAGTGATTATTGTGGTCATGATTCAGGATTGGTCCTGCTTTAAGCAGCAGGTTGAATTATAATTTGCTTTCACAGAATCACAGAATCATCTAGGTTGGGAGAGAACTCCAAGATCACTGAGTCCAATCTCTGACCTAACACTAACAAGTCCTCCACTAAACCGTATCACTAAGCTCTAAATCTAAATGTCTTTTAAAGACCTCCAGTGATAAGACCTCCTGATGTGCCTTTCAACCTGTAAGACTTTAGGAATCTGTTTTTCCATCGTTCAGGCACCTCAGCTTGAGGCAGTGGGGGCTCAGGTCAAGTGTTTGTATAGGACTACTGGCATTTGAGTGTGGTATCCTACCTGGAAAACTAGCTCTTGTCCAAAAGAGGTTTTTCTTTCAAAATGCCTTATATGTCACAGGGCACAGGAAATCTATGAAGATGCCTCTGAAGAGAAAAATTAATTTGGACCCTTGTTATTATAAGCAATGGAGTCTGAAAATTTATATTTCTCATCCTAAAGAATACATACAGATAGGTCTATGTTCAGGACACATCGAAGTCTGCCTAACTCTAAACCAGCAAAGATATTCACATGGGACTGAAAAACATGACACGGAGCCAGTCGGGAAAGCCAGACCCTCCTGGACTGGCAGATGGAGGTAGGATAGCCAAGGGCATCTCGAATGGGAGTAGACACCTACGTCAGCCACTGAATTGTGCTCCACCAGCAGTACTGAGTCAGAGTGGGATTTGGCTGCCCAAACACAGCACCTTTCACCAGTTCCAGCATTGTTCAGGATCTCACTTGGCCTCCAGCTGCCTGCCTGGAGAAACACAAGTCTCCCCAAAGTCCTCTCACATACCTGCCAGCCCATGCAGAGAGGTCTTGCAGACCCTAGAGTATCTCTAACAGCACAAAGCATCTAGATTTAGGCTAATGAGTTTCACCCTAGATATCTATTGATCTTAATGTAAACTTAGAAACCTACTTCAAGGGAAAATATCTGTATTGTAAACACCTTCAAAAAAACCTATATGAATCTGTAATTAAATCATGCCCAAAGTTACCTACGCTTTATTTTGAGCCTTATCTTCCATCTTTCTGCCCTCATTCTGCCCTGAAGATGCAAATGCCTCAATTCCTGTCACGAACCCTGCCTTCCTTTACGGGAAATGACCTGAATGTTAGGGGAGAACAGACGATTAAAGGAAAAACTGCCTTGTTCCCGAGTGCAAACCTGTATGCTATATCTTAAAATTATTTCTATGGAAACAAGTTGCTGCTTCAAAATGACCCTGACCTGTCTCAATTGCCACCACCAAGCTAGACCACTCAGGACTGGCTTTGGCGAGTCTCTGCATAGTTCCCCACAGAGTCACCTACAAAAAAAAAAAATAAATAAATAAATAAATTGACACCTCTTGCTCTGGAAAGGGCGTGACCTGGTCCTGCTAAAGGCAGAGTGAAGCTGCAAAGTGGAACTGAAATGCCTGAAGAATTCCCTTGACTGTCAGCTCATTTTGTTTGGCAAACCATGATCACTGCTTGTACATTATGAGCTTTATGGAAAAAAAAAAAATGCCTGAGAGTTATCACATGCCATCAGACTTCTTTATGTGACAACCCATCTGTATGCTCACCCCATCATTTTGTGGCTCAGAATCAAATGCTTGACAGTTCAAAGAGTCTAAAGCAGCATATGGCATATGACATAGTGTATTTCAATAGAAATCACTCCATTAGAAACACAAGGATGCCTACTGTAATTAATAAAGAGTAATTTAATAATTATCTTCTCAAACTACATAATTCTCCATGTAGCCATAGTAGTGAAGGGGATATTCTTTTTCATTAATATGAATTTTGATAGCACCTGGTCGCTGGATAAAACCAGCCAGAAGCTTTGCAGAAGTGCCAGGCTCTAAGGATTTCCCAGTACATGAACGGCTCTCATGGAGGACCATGAGTAGAGAAATAAGGAAAGATATTCCATGTCAGTGAATATGCCTAGGTTGACAAAAAAGACAAATGGGCAGGCATTGCCACATCTTTTCAAAGCAAACTCAGCAGACTAAGATTGTTTGTAAGCACAAGGAAAAGTCTGCAGCAGAAATTCAGCCCAACTCTCCTGAGCACCCCTTCAGTGATGTCGCCTCTAGCTTATCCCAGCATTTGGAAATAATCAGACATGGATTATATCCCACAGAATTGCTTTTCCATGTTTATTAGGTTAGTAATCTGTGAAGAAGAATAGTTTGTAGATGCTGGATAACGCAACAAAGCTGTCCAGACAATTACTTCACTTTGGTGGCAGATCCCCAGAATGAGAGGGGAACTGGAACCGATGCAAAGCATACATCCAGTAGGGGAATGCTACATACCAGGTCTGCTCCCCATCAGTCTAGAGGACACTTTTCTATAAAAGATAATTAGTAAGATAAACTACTATAATGCTGTAAAAGTCACTGGCAAACACAGCTGACACTCACTTTTCCCTTTCCACTATTTTCAGTGGTGATTCACAAGCTTTGGCTTCCCTCTACTCTGCTAAAACGTACACACCAGATTAGTTGACACACACGCTCACAGTCATCATCTACAGTGTAGAGCTCTCTGATGGATGTCATAGACATCTGAAGTGTTATGAAATACCTGAAAATTGGTGAAGGAGAGGGCAGTTTAATTTATTGTTTGCTACTGTAGCTGCAACACTTTTTAACAGCTTTTTAAAATACCTTCCACATCCATGAGGCTACATGCAGAGCATGCAGTTAAGCACGTGAATTAATGTATGCATGAACAGAGGTGTACTCAGTGCAATTTGCCTTTGTGCTGAAATTATCGTGTAAAATTAAAATAAACAGAGTCCAGTCTAAGCAGTAACAGACTTCATGTGAAATGAGTCATTCCTATGGCTTCCCCAGTTAAACTGAAAACAACTATAGCCCCAATCTCAACTACTTTGTTTTCACTAAGAGGAATGACAAGGTTCATCACACCTCCAATGGGAACTGTGTAGCACTCAAAATGCCCTTTGCGTACTGTCAATTTTTTTTTCCCCCACGGTTTTTACATGCTCTAAAGTTTGCTCCATATTACATACCCAAGGAAGGGATTTTTTTATTTTTTAAAAACAAATTAAACCCACAACATTTTCTACGCTTTCTTTCCAAAGGTGTTCAAACTCAGCAACTGAACCAATTTGCAGAGAAAAAAATGTTCTATCAAGTCAATTTCCCTCAAATAGGTCCCATTTTTCAGTTTGTCATAAAGTGTGCCAAATCATAATTTTGGAGAGGAGCTGTAGTTTCTTACAAATATATTGCACATCTGTAGTTCAGAAGCATATGGCGCTGCCACTTATCCTCTCCAGAGACAATCCATATGGACAAACTTATCAAAATCCCAAGCATACTTAACTCTTTCTAATCTAACTGGTATGCTTCTTCCATGATGGGTTCAAGAGTCCACCTCTGATATCATTTTGAAATCTTCTCACCCACCTGTGGGTTATCCCAGAGCAATAGAATAATGTCTCAGCACCCTCCAGCTCTTCTTGTTGAGAGTCTTTTGCTTTCTGTCTTTCTCCTGTACCATTTAGGAAACTCTTTTATACACAGAGCATACTTACACACACACACGCAAAAATATCTTGGAAACTTGGGTTGGAATTGTCCTGTCAGGAAGTCATCTAACCCATCCTTCTGCCTCAAGTCAGGATAAGCTCCCTTGTATCTTCCAAGACAAATATCTGTCTTATCTCTTCTTAAAAGGCTCTTACAATGGAGATCCCACCCTTTTCTAAGACAATCTGTTCTATTGTTTCTGTGTCTGCAACAGAAGCTTTTCATATTGTCTAACCTAAATCTTCCTTCTGATAATTTAAGTTCACTCCTTAGACCACAGACTTTGCTAAGCCCCTGTATTGGGTTTACATGGCAAAGTTTTGGTGAAGGGGAGGCTGCAGGGTTGGCCTCTGTGAGCAGAGTCCAAACGGTGCCCCATGTTAGATAAGGGCCAGTTTCAGCCAGCTCCAAAGTGACCCGCTGCTGTCTAGAGCCAAGCCAATGTTGCCTGTGACTCTGGGAGGGCAGATTTAGGAAAGGAAGAAAACTTGTGCAACAGCAGCTGGGAGAGAGGAGTGCGAACCAGCCCTGCAGCCCCCCAGGTCAGTGCAGCAGGAGGGCAGGAGGTGCCCCAGGCAGGCAGCAGCAGTTCCCCTGCGGCCCGTGGAGAGGCCCCTGGTGGAGCAGGCTGTCCCCCTGCAGCCCATGGGTCCCACACGGAGCAGATCTCCACGCTGCAGCCCGTGGAGGAGCCCCCGGTGGAGCAGGTGGATGTGGCCTGGAGGAGGCTGCGGCCCATGGAGAGCCCCCGCAGGAGCAGGCCCCGGGCCGGAGCTGCAGCCCGTGGAGAGGAGCCCACACAGCAGCAGGGGTCTGGGGGTGCCAGAATCCCATGGGAGGGACCCCACGTGGAGCAAGGGCAGAGAGTGACCGTGAAGGAGCGGCGGAGACGAAGCGTCAGGGACTGACCGCAGCCTCCATTCCCCGTTCCCCTGCGCTGCCTGGGGGAAGGATGTAGAAGAGGGTGGATGGGGGGAAGGTATTTTTAGTTTGCTTTTAGTTTTTCACTGCTCTAGTCTCTTAGTAATAGGTAACAAATTACATTAATCTCCCTATGCTGAGTCTGTTTTGCCTGTGACAATAATTGTTGAGTGATCTCCCTGTCCTTATCTCAACCCTTGAGCCCTTTTCACCATATTCTCTCTCCCTTTCCCTTTGAGATGGGGGAGTGAGAGAGCAGTAGTGGTGGAGTTCAGCTGCCCAGCTTAGTAAAATCACCACAGCCCCTACTAGGGCTCAGAGAGCACAATTTATTTTCTTCCTCCTTGCAGCACCTTTGTATATTTATGAAGCTTGTTGGTGCATGGGACCACCCCCGGACTTGCCTTCTCTCCACCAGACCAGGAAGTCTCAATTTTTCATTTTTTTCCTGCTAGAATTAGCTGTTCTGTATAGCCTTCTCTATCCGGAGAAAGATTCTTGTGGCTGCTGACTACATCTTTCTGATTTTTCCTTCAAAAATTTAAAAACAATGCTAGAATACTATCAGACCAACCAAATAATGAATCAGACTCATTGCATTCAACTGAGAGAAGTGAATGAGAGAGAAGTCAAATTAAATGAAGACCTTGAAGGTGATGGTAGCAGTAACTAGCAAAACCCTAAGATGAACTGTGTGGCTCTTACAGCTCATTGCTATTCTCTCTTCCTACAAACTTTTCAGAAACAGTGTTTATGATCAGCAAAAGACTCTTCAAGAACAACTTTGCTATAAAGGCTGTCCTTGATAAAAGCCTATCAGTGCCTGGATGCCATCCCCAGCACTTAATATTTCTGCTCCAATTTACAAGATCATTGGCTTAATGGATTAATACTTGGTGACTGGAGCATGCAATTGCTAGATACAAGCATGCATTCTTATTGGGACCTGGGAGTAGGGAGTGCTAAGCAGCAACAGTAGCATTTGTTGGACCTCCTACAGGGACTGAGGGAAAATGTAAGCAAAACAGATCTTCAAAGAAAATAAACCAGCTATGAGATGAATGTTAGATGGCTGCAGAAGCAATGAATGATGGCACTTAGACTATTAATAAAACCTTTAAGGAGAAAGAGGAAAAGTCCTTTTTTTCCCCCAATTTCTCCTTGTGTAGAAACCATTATCTTCATTCCTCATTCAAAACCAATTGTCTCCTGTGGTCCTCACTGGCCATTTGTACCACTGAGCCTTGCTTGAATTCCCTCAATTTATATTTCAGATCTGATACAGGTGACCTTGTTAATGGCACAGTGTTTACTGTGGCACAAATAAAACCACCTGCAAATGTTTCCAGGCCAAAGTTGTTCAACAGAGTTGTTCACCCAGCAAATAGCCCAAGACTGGATCTGGGGCTAGGTTTCTGGTGTGCAGGCTGCCCCAAGCTGGTTACAGAAGCTCAGCTGCAATCCCTCCGTTGCTCTTGGTTCCTGCAGGTGGCTCATGCTTGCTATGATTTTCACAAAATGGCATCCTGCTAGAAAATGTTGATGAGGGTCTCATCCTTAGAGCCCTCCTTGACCCCTTTAACATGTGCCAAATATTTACATGCTACTCAATCTTGTGTCCTACAGCGCTGGATAGTTACAGTAATGCTAAATGCAAAAATGGTACGATCAAATTAAACCCTCTTCACAGAAAAAGAAGTTTTACCGATGAATTACAAAAACATGACTTTGTCTTATGGCTTGGACAAGTGCTGGAGCAGCTATGGCCCCGTAAGGGCAATCGGGTATATTTTTAGACTTCTCAAAGTATTGCCATTTAGCACGCAAACATGCGCGTGACCTTCTACAGGTACTTTTGTCTGCCAGAAATTGTTCAAAACCAAGTATACTGCATCATGAGAGAAACTCTGTCCTTCCTTGTCTTTCTACTTAAAATGAGAATAACACCCAGTAATTGCTTTAAGGGAAGTGATATTCTCTCCCTCCTGGATCTGACAAGACTTTTCCTTGTCTGACTTATGTACTCCAGGGGCAACTCCACTGTAACACAAATTATCTCCAGAAGGATCAGAAGAGCCCTGTAACTAAGTCAGAAACATGGAGATCACTTTCATCGTGGCTTTTCTGAAATGTAAATGTTCGTTTTAAAATGATACCATCACAGCTTCTAGGTCCAGCTGTTCATCCTTTTTCTTTGTATTTCACTTCCACTGAATCCTTGTTCTGAATTATCAGAACAATAATTAGATTCAGGAAAGGGGGGGCAGGCATTCATATTCCCCTGAGAAGGATAGATAAAAGTTTCATTCCTGAAAGCTGATGTGCCAACAGTGGATAGTGGGGAATTGGGAACCCTGCTTAACTGCATGGGAGAGTTAAGTATATTAATAAGACAATTCAGATAAACTCCATTTATGCGTTATTTGAACAAGTATCTTGGCAACTCCTTATTTAGCATCTTGAACATATCAGGAATTTTAAAGAGGAGGACTGAAATGTTGTCTTGAACTGTAAAAGCTTTGACAGAAGTGGGTCTGGGAAGTAATGAGTTGATTTTTTTTTCCTTTTTCTGCTTCTCCTTTTTCTTCCTCCAACTAAAAACAATTTTCAATATCCTTGGCATAACTACTTTAATGAAGCATAATTTATTTGATCCTTACACAGCCCCCTTAGGATTACTCCTTGCAGATAGCCAATTATAAACTCTTACATACTTTATAGCCCTCATTATGTGTGACAGAGGCACACTAATAAATAATGCAAAACCCCTTTTATACCCAGTCTACCTTGTGAGAAAACAGGGGTCTGGTATGGAGGGAAAAAGCACATTGTAATGCATTCTTATTTCCAAATGGACTGAAAAACTTTCTAGCTTCAGCTTGCTTCCTTGGGACACTTTTTTTTCTTTTCCCAGACTGGACTCCTGTGGCTTGATTCATTACTAGATAAAAATCAAGTTTAAATAGAAGTGGACCATGACACACAGACTGTCACTGCCCTGTCACTTCCTTGTGACATCCTGTCAGCTGCAGAAAAGAAAGGAGGTCTGGAAGTAGAATGACCAGGTTGAATACGAATGAATTGATATTCAATTGTAGGCTTTTCACGGTAATGAAGCAGAAAAGGCCAAGGCCCAAAGAGAACTTCTCACCCTGCCCACTCTGCCTTTCTGGTGCAACTTCCATACTCTGCCAGCGCTTGGGTGAAGGCCGGGAGGAAAGTAAAACAGCTCTGACTGTCCCTCAGCTGGTAGGATCCAAAGAGCAAAGTGAGTACTATAGGAAAGATGAGGTTGAACATACATGTACAATGTCCCAGTGGACTGCTTATAAAAGAAATTTTGTTTTTGTCTTTAATTGTCAGGATGTTACTTTTTGAAGCAAAAGAGGTTGCACCTATAATGGTTGAAAAACGTTGCCATGATCACTACAGAGACTGATGAGCCACAACGGTTGCAGCCTGCCCCTGTCCCCTTGCAGGATTATGTGCAATCATTGGTACTCACAATGTCCCTTGAAGTCTTGCCCTATATGAGTAAGAGGGGATACTAGTTCCAAAAGGCGCAGGGATTTCTTGCCTTTAAATAATAGTTATGTGGTGCTTGGAGACTTTGGGGGACAGCAGCAAGAAGGAGGGAAGGTGTTCATACAGAGTTTGAACTGTATGGGACAAAATTTCATTGGGTAAATTGCGATTTTATTAGAGGACTTAGGCTGAACTCAAGCTCATTTCAACTTTCTATCCTTCTCTTTAACTAGGAAAAAGAAAACTTAAAACGAAAAATCAAACCAACAAGCAAATAAACAAGCCCAGCTTTTCCAAGTACAGAGCCCACCACAGCCCTTGCTCCAGGAGGACTGGGCACTGCTACCTCCACAGCCTGGATGTGGTGTCCTGGAGCCTGAACATACAACTGTTGGCACCAAAATGAAACATTATTCCCCAAACGACACATATCTCCAAATAGTGTCAATGTGGCCGCAGGTAATTACACAGTCTGACTCTATCAGACATCTGGGTCTACAGTATCTTTCAATATCTCCATGTGGCTTAATGCAGATGTAGAACAATTGCATAGAAAGAAGAAAGCAGAAGGAAAAGTGGCTGTGTAACATAAATGCCTTAGGTATGGTTAAGTTAAAGCCCTGCCACGGGGTCCTGCTAGATTATACAATTAACTCAGCAGACCTTTATAGCTGGCTGTGGGGATGGCAATGAACAAAAGAAATAAAGACATTTGACTTTGTGCACATCTACAAAGAAATTATCTGCCGTATTAACTACAGGGTTTGACTAATGTACACTGAAGCACTCACCTTCAATTAGCCATTTAACCCAGCAGATCAAGCTGTGCTCTGAAGAGGCTGAGATACGGTAAGTGTTCCTCTTGCAATAGCAACAAGGGCTGGCTACTGCCAGAGGATGTGCTAAGCAGGTATAATCCAATGGGCTGGCAAATCCCACATTTCCAGCAATGAAAAAAATCCATGGTATCTTTTCCATTTTGTACCCTCTCCACTTATGATAATCTCAGTGGCTACCTAACTACATTCGAAGCAACATGTTCCTGGGAAATGATGCAAAAGTGTCAGCTAAAGAACTGATCATCTACTTCAAGGTTTATGAGCGCACCTGTTGTCTGCTTTTAAAGAAGTGAAGTAAGAACAAATTAAATATGAGATACTTTTAGCAGTTTGCAGGCAACAACAACAAAACTTAATAGTGTAAACACCTGTAATTTTTGGTTAAAATGTCCCTTGAAATCAACTTTTATGTGAAAACTGACCAAGACAAGGTTCTGGTGTCTACAGACTGATTCTTAATCTGCCCCCGTAAAACCACAATGGCAGTGTCAGAGTAACTTCAACAAGGTCAGCAGCAGGAACCTGGATAAGGCCATCTTCCCACCTGGCTGCAAATGAGGTATGGTTTGAAAGGCTTCCTTCTGCCTACCTGAAGCCCTTCTGTTTACAACTGTCCCATCATCACTTCTTCCTCATCTGCCCCAGCAGGATAATGCTACAAGCATTTACAAGGCTGCTTGGGAACTAACACAGTAGAATATAAGCATTTTTTATTTCCTGAGGGCAAGAGGTACCACAGAGTCAGGAATAAGAGGCTGGCAAGTGATAAATACTTAAACAAGTTTAAGCTGTCAAAAAAAAAAAAAAAAAAAGAATTTGTGCAACTGCACCCTACATCAGATTGCTGTGTCCCAGGTCTCTGAGCATAACAGGTCCAGAAGAGTTGCAGAAATCAGAGATGGGAAAGAACAAATTGCATCCATTCCCTCCCCTCAGGAGGTTTATTGCCCACAGTAGTCTGTGGTGCTCTGTTCCCTGAAGCATGTTGCTGTCGTCTGTGCTGAAGACCATGGTGCAGCCAGTCCAGTTTCAAAGGTCCCCAAGCAATAAAGTTTATGGCTTTCCTGGTGCAACTATTCCATGGCCAAGTGGATCACTTCGGTCTGACTTCTGAGGATTGGTTAAATGGAGACTTATATCTATCTCTCACGAGAAAAACGTATTTTGGAAGTTAAGCACCTGCACTTAAGAGCTCTTCTTCTGTGGTTAACAGGACACAAATATGACTGGGGTGAATTTCATGTCAAAGCTGAGCAGATCTAATGGTATGCTAACACTGAAAGGAGGTAGTTGGTCCCTCTGTATGTTCCCAGCTATGTCATCTTGCTTCTTCCTTTGGGCCATTTCAGGCTAATATGAGTCAGTTCAGAGAACTACACTGGGGAGAAAAAAAAAAAAAAAAAAAAGGACTGATTTTTATATGTTATTCTGCTGGCTTTAACTCTCAAATGTGGCTTACTGGTGGGCAAAAAGATTGTCAAAGGGCCACCTCCTCCTGGGTACCCAGTGAATCACCTAGGGAAAATTAAAACCGTAGTCCAGGTCAGGCTGTTTTAAGCCCACTGCGAATCCAAAACGACCCAAACACGTCAGGAGTGCAGCCTGCATACATCAAGAGAACAAGGGCATCCTACCAGCAATCTGGCAGCCCACCGAATCCCAGAGGGGTAGGCAGAGCCAAGGGGACCCACAGAGGGGACCCACAGTGCTGCCCATGGCTGAGAGCGGCTGTGGAGCAACGGGGTAAGTTGGGCTGACGAAATAGCTTTAGAGGCAACTGCACAGAAATTATACAAGGAGGGCACTATCAGCTGCAAATGTGACATTGAGGGATAGTCAGACGCATATGAAATAGGAGCAGGATGAAGGCTAAAAGCTGAAGGGGCACCAGCTTTCAAGAACATGGGAATAGCTTCTATGTTAAAGGCAGTTAAAAGGCCAAGGAGGAAAAGATTGTGATAGGAGCCATAAACTTAGATTACTTGCACCAATAAGGGAGAATAAACTGTTGTGTAATATGAAGGGGCCCTCCAGTCAAAAGGCAATTGGTGTTGGAAAAGAGGTTTCTTAAGAGATAATCCCTTCTCAGTTCTCTGATATACAGCCTTGCTACTGTACTACCCAAATTCGTTTGTTATAATGACCTGCCTAACTGCCTAATAAGTATCATTCCGTCTGTCATCAGAAAAGGAGTTCATGACTGCAATAAAAAGCTTGGATGCAATTCAGCAATCCAAAACACCACAGCTCTAATTTATTCATTCATTTAGTTTTCAGTGGTGCAATGACGCCGGCCACAATGGTATTACATGAGGCTGGTTTAAGTATCCAGGAGAGCTCAGAGAGCGGAAAATTCAATTCCCATTGCCATGGTGAGCGATGTATACCACTGAAGGGAGCTTAACTCCCAGGGCAAGAAGGGTGGTCTCCCTGCAATATTCCCTTTGAACACAGGCACTGTACTCACAAAGAGCATTATCAACACTCAGAACTCATTACTCCTACAGGAGGTGAAGATGCCTCCAAATCTCATCTGGGTGGAAACCCCTCCCAGCTAGTGGCAGTGCTGGAAATATGCTGCTGACAATTGTCAGATAGATTTATTGTATCACGCATTGCGAAAAGTCCTCCGCAAAGCTGTGCAAAGGCAATGTTTTCTAATTCTTTGTGAACTATCACGAGACGGGCTTTCTGAGGGCTCCCCCACCATTACCATGTCACTCAGCTGACAATAATTCAGCTGGTTTGGGATACTTCCCAAACACAAGATGGTGTAGAGATGCAAACAGCTTTCTCTACTGATTCTTTGCATCATACAATGCAGTTGGGTGGACAGTTGGTAACATTAATGTCCCTCCTACCCCTACCCTACCAAGGGGTGCAGCTTGCCTTCCCTCTGCAGAGCCATAGTCAAAGGTGTCTTTGACACCCACCTTCTGGTGCCCACCTTCATGGGGTGCTGAAAGCAGGGGTGCACGAAGCATCACACATCGGTGCTTGCTGCATGTACAGAGGCTGCTGTGCCACGAATCAGGATGGAGTTGCGTTGTACCCAGCTGTACATAGCTCCTGACAGGTCTACAAGCACTAGTCAAGACAATGTTGTTCGCAGAACTGTATAAAAGAAGAGTGGCTTCCATGTTCAATTACATTTAAGCCTTCCCCAGTGATTAAATCTGTCTCTTTGCTTGTCTCTGTCAGTTAAAACACTTCTTGTATGTAAAAAGTGACTGTTGCAAATGAATGATGTAGATGAGTCTCAGTAAAATTCTCCCATCAGTAGGGTTTATGAAAAGTGAGGACAGAGAAACTGGGATTTATGTTCTCTTCCGAGGGGTCCTCCAGGCTGGAATCCCCTTGGTGTGCATCCTGCCTTTGCTAAGAAGCCCTTCTGCTATGGGAATGCTATGCTTTTTTCCTCCAGCTCTTGAAATCAAGGACAACCCTTATTCTGTTATGACTACCTAGAGCAAATCCCCCAGCCAGATGTCTTTCCTCAGACAGGTGATGCTTTTACCAGCAGAGCCGTAACACAGATAGTTTTTAATGGGAGTGGGAAGAGAGAAAGGCAGCGTGATATTTCACTTAAATACCAGTTCAAATCAAAAGTTAGGGCTGAGCTGTCTGCAAGAATAATCTGCCTCATACCAAGATGAGAGACAATGAAAGAAGGTCAAGGTAAGTCAAACTGTTTTGCATTTGTGGCAGGGGAAGCGTTTGCCCCGGGGTTGCCGCAGCTCAGTTGATATGGGGCAACTAGTCAAGCCCTGCATATTTCAGTGTCGACACAATGCCTGCATTTCGTGGATATTTCCAGTGAGTCCATCCTGCAGTCCCCAGGGTTGCTAGCGAGGGGCTGACTACACGCAGATCCTGTGGAAGACAAGGGTGACTTCTGTGTAACCTTGTTCCGGCTGTGGAAATACCTGCTCAGTTTTCACTGACGCTCCTCAGTGGGGAGGTGGGAAACTGGATGATCCCTTCAACAGCATTTCCAGGTGAAATTTTAGAGCAGAGGTGTCCAGAAGCAGTCCTTCCACTGAGGGCATTGGGCACCAGTGGCTGCTATTTGTGAGCAATGAAGAAGAAATGAAATGCTTAGGAGTTTCACTTAGCTTAACGTAGTTGTGAAAGATTCCCATTTTGCCCATAGTAGAAGTGAAAGAAAATAATCACAAGGTTTCCTGCCTTAAGCTGCGATTTTATTTAAATAAGACCTGCTTTTCCTGAGTTTCAGTAGAGGCAGATCTTATCTGACACATTTCAGGTGAGCTAGTGTGACTGATTATGTACAGATGGAAGAAGCTGGGGACAAAGAGTAGAAAAAATAAGACATTAATATACAGCAAATCCAATTTCAGCTCTTGGAAAGAATATTGCTTTCTCCAGGGAGCAAACAAAATGCTTATGTGAGAAATAAAATAAAATAAAAGATCCAGAGAGTTTATTATGTGTGGGTCTCTGTCCTCACCTCGCCAGCAAAAAAAAAAAAAAAAAAGAGTTAATGCTGCTGCTTGACACTGGCTTCACAGCCAAGGAGATTATCCTGATCCTGTTATGGACGTGGGAGCACAGCAGCACCTTTCCTAAAAGGCGGGGACGGGACAGGCGGCTGAGCCAGCCCGCTCCCTGCCTCCTGCAACCACAGGCTTGATGGATGGAGCTAAATTAGGTCAAATAACTGCAACAAAGGCAGGCAACGTGGCTCAGAAAAACAGTGCGGACGAGGAGCAGGAGCCCTGTGCCTGATTTCAGGGGAGGCTGCGGTGTGCGCGGGGGTTGGGTTCGATTTCTGCCCGAACTCTCGGGAGAAATGCATTATCTATCGGTGTCACTTTGCCAATTATTTTAATGCGATACTTTACCAAATGAGAGTGTAGGGTTTATTACTGCATTAAATGATAAGCCTAAGGTCTTCGTCGAGGGAGAGGAGACTCGGTCTGAAGCAGCACACCCAGGCCCTGCCAGGTCCCGCGGCAGCTGGTGACTGAATGCACTGCTTCCAACAGCTGTACCCCCATTTCTTCCCTGCCCTCCCCCTTCCCCGTCTCGAACTTCCAGCAAGGAATTCTGCCTTTGTCATCGTTCAGGGCGTTGGTGAACTCTAACCCCCCTCCAGCAGCCCCATGCTATGTGTGGAAGCAACCTCCTCCAACTCCCCGGCAGGATCAGGCCCCAGGGCTGGCCCCTGCCTGTGCCTCGATGTGTGACAGGGCTCTTCAGCATAAAAACAGGCTGGGGATTTGCAGCCAATGGGATGGTATCGTCAGAGGATTTAAAGCATTAGTAGGAGGGAGAATGGGATTAATGGATGTTCCTTCATTTCTAGGCTATCACTCCGTCAAGCACAGCCAAGCCTAGGTGACACATCGGCACCAAAAATGTGGGAAGATGCAGAAGAGGCCTTGTTTCAGCGACACTGAAGTGTCTGAATAATGGTGTTTATTTTCTCCCTCTGATTTTCTTAAGCACATTACAAAAATAACATCAGTTCCTAATTTCCGTTTCTAGATGTTAAAAATGCTGTGAGGGGTACCTGCTATGCAACCTGCTCTGCGACTCAATTACACTACAACTACGGCTGTGAAGTCTGATCTACATGCACATTTTCAGATACAAGTCAGCAGGATCAAAACACAGTTTCTGAAGGTGGAAAATTTTGTGGGGGCAGCTTTTAGGCTGTGGTAGTTTCAGGGCTTCAGGGCACAAGAGCTGGACTACAAGGGTGGAGAAGCTTTTGCCAAATTTCGGTGTGTTTTGGCTCATGCCTGCATTAAGAAAGAGATCACAGCCATCAATGGTTGTGGAAACCAGATGCTACTGTTTGGTTATTGAGGTTTTATTTCCAGGAAGCATGTAAATCCTCTATTTTATCAATGCATCTTCTTTTTCTAGTATGAGTGACAGATGGAGTAAGTGGAAATTGCATAATAAAATGAGCAGAAGTTGATATCAGTTTGAATTTGTTCAGACACTGATGATTATCTCGTGCTTTGAATAATAGACATATGCATGTCTCTCAATAAAGCAGCAGTCTTTGAGCCACCGTGTCACAGCTGCAAATTTTCCAAAGTTTTCCAATTAAAATAACTGGTTTAGCCACCAAAACCTCACAGGGTTGTGGTATCTCAGAAAATTAGGCAGCCCTGACTTTTCAGGACTCGCTGACTCTTTCGCATTAACATCAAAGTCCCACAAATGCAAAACCCACTGTGGGTTTTATAGCATGTAAACAGTCAAATTAATCTGGAGCTCGCTGAGAGATTAACACAAAAGAGCAGAAAGTTGCAAAGCACGGTTTAATTATATCATCACACTCCACAATGACCAGCAGATGGATTGTGAAGGTTCAGCGTTATTAAAGTCCTGGATTACGCTTCTTTTGGTAGAGAGACAATATTCGCATGTAGTATCAAGTTCACTGAGTAATAATAATTATTATTATTACATGGCTCGGATGCAGTGTGATCAGTTTATGTGGGCAAGCACCCATGTTTTAGATTTCTAGCACTCAAAAACACTGGATAGAAATAACCTAGCTAAAGAGCCAGTGTTGCCAGATAGTGCAGAGACAAACACACCTGGACACCACCAAGAGCATGATCCACTCCAAAATCAGACCTGCCTACACCAGATCTGGGCCTAAGCTGTTATTATCCATGAAGTCCAGCTGGGGTTGTGCCCAGTGACTGATGGGCAATAAGATTAATTTTACTTTCTGAGTCGCTTGAGGGCTGCAGGCTGCTGGGGCTGATCAGTCAGGCCAGCCTGTGAACTAGGCTGGCTTGCTGGGAAACGTTAAGAAAGCTGAACTTCAGAATGGCCTAAACCAAATGTATCGAAGTCACAAAAAAAAAAAAAAAACACAGACAGAGCTTGGAAAGGAGTGATGGGGACAAAAGGCAAGGGAAAGCTGAAACAGGAATGCTTGTAAACTAGGAAAATGCAACTTTTCTGAGCTAAATAGCAGTGAGACGTGAGATAACTGGAGGGAGCTGGAGGGGACATGGGGTGATGGGAGGAGAGGTCGTATCGGAACTTGAAGTGAGCACATGGGAACAGGAGACAAGCATGAATAAAGTGTCAATTCAGACTATTAATGAAGAGTCAAGAAAGTAAGAAGTAAAGGATGCTTCATCCTCATCCTGTGTGCTGGGCGGCCACACCACGTACCACTTTGAAGAGTTAAACCTTTCCTCCAGGGACATCTAACTCCCCTTAGCACCAACTTGGTGTGCTCCTGGGGAAAACCACAGATCCAGAAGGCAGTCCAAAAACTTTTCACAATTCTGCTGGTTCAGGAGTACTTTTAAGTGATCAGAGAGGCCATTTATGTCTAACTCACTGCTCCTTAACTCCATCAAAATGGAACAAAATATTTCTAAGGCACATAAAATTCAGGTCGCGAGCTTCTTCAAAGACTTGAACAGTTCAGTTGCTATGGATCACTTTGTTATGAATCATTATAAAATCTGTGAGACTGCTTTTTGTTTATCCAAGAACAATCAAGACCTTCATCACAGGACTCCCTCTGTGCAAGATCAGTTGGTGTATTGAACAGTTTCGTATTGTGACATGAGCTTATTTTTTGAGAACACTTTTTCTTGTAATAGAGTATTAACTGCATATGCACAATACTGAAGCATGTTATTTTTCTGCATGGTTTTGTTTCCAGCCACGTTAACAGGCAGAAAAAAATACTTATCACTCACAAATGTCAGTTCTGAAAAATAACTCTAAATCATGCAACAAAAATGCTCTAAGAAAGCCCCTCACTGTTCCATTCATGCCCTGGAGCTTGCTGATTATTACATATAAAATACATGCTTATTCTAATAAAACGCATTAAGATTTTATGGCACAGTGTCTTGAAATCACTCCGAAACAACCCAGAAATGTCATTAGCAAGTGACTGTGCCATGTGAATTATAGCTTTTGCCCAGTGTATTATTTCATACTCTGAGAAATCTGATCTACTCGAATCATAATTATTTTCGTTTCCATCTAAACATTAACCTTGCTCCATCTACGGGTGAGTGACCAACCTGGCTCCAAGTTTGTTCCCCTTGGAGAGGGGAGCGCACGCTGGCCCATTAGGAAAACAAAGAGCCAGGCTCTGTTTCATGTTAAACTGAAAACATCTGGTAACATATTTCTTGTCATATTTGGTACACCCTGAACGGCTACTTTGAGATAGCAGGGCAAGCACTGGTATATCAGAGGAAAAGGGGTAATAATGTGTTATTTTCTCACTTGGCAAAGAAGATGCTAAATAAATCATGCGAATTATTCAGTGCTGAGGGACATGTTGCATTTTCTATTTCTGCTCTTTGCTCAGTCTGACATGACTTCAGTATAAACAGAGGTGGGGAAAAAGGCCTTTTTTAATCTCTGAAGTATGGCTTTCTCAATAATCATTGCAAATTGTTTTTTTTCTAGGTGAACAGTCAGAATCTGGGTCATTTAACACAAGGTTAAATCCCCATCTCCATCATCCCACAGCTTCCTCTAAAACTGGGCAGGCCTTCCCCATTTTACTCCTTATCATTTCTGCATCTCTCGGATCGGTGTGCAGAGATGAAGAGCTGTGCTAGCAATTCTCTCTGAGCCCTAACATCCCCTCAGAAGTCCTCAGGAAGAGGATGCTCATCGATGCTCCACTTAGGTGCAGCCACATCCTGCTGAAGAGAGTGTGTGGAGGAGGTCCAGCGTAAGCAGCATTCCCACAGATATTTATGCCTCCCTGATCGGAGCTCAGATCAGGCAAAAAATTATGACACCTGAAAGTACTCTACCAGAATAGCAATAAACATTAACTAATGCAACAGAGTGTCTGGCTTTCATGAAGCCTTTCTTCACAGGCACTTTAAGCAGAGGATTACAGTCCCCTCGACGTACTGTAAATCCTGACTGGCATGTTGGATACCATGAATCACATTCCTGCTCTGAGAGTTGCTGCCAGACAGCGACTGGTCCCTGAAGCAAAGGAAGAGAAATGCCCCCTCCCCGGCCTTGCCAGTGCTGGGTAAGCAAGGGCAGGGCTCGTTTTGCATGAGAGCTACGCGTCCATAAGTCTAATCAGCATTGTAAAAACATGGTTTCAATGTCTCGTTATGCTGCCCTCCTAACGTGTCCCAGCTGGCTTCCTCGGTCTGCTTCATCCCCATCATGAGAGACACTAAAATCATGCACAGTAACTTGGGAAAATCCCATCTCCCTCTCCATCACCACCCAAACCAAGCCAATGACTTGGCTTTTGCTGCATCCTGACTGTATGTTGGTACAAGAAAAACTATGCACGTTCTTAGCTTAACCCATGGACACAAACAGGGAGGGTAACTGTGGGGCCAGGACCCCACAGTGCACTGGAAACACAGCTGCTCTGCTTGTCTGAGAGGCTCACCCAAAAGAAGTCTGACACGGGGAGGGGGGTTTATTTTTTTCACTGTCCTTTATTGTCTTCCTGGAGTCACCCAACCACTTTCACAAACTCATGCACACTTGTGTTTGGGGGAAGGAAGGGTCTCAATCCATAGGTCTTTTCAAAGGCAAGCACTTTGTCTTACAGGCAGCATACACTTTGAAATGTATGTTGCTCTGAGTTGCAAAGTTAGACCAAATGTGAGGCTGGCCCGGGTATTTTAACTTAACTTCAGCTGAGATAAATGTGCCTTTCAGATGTTCTCATTACACCTGATCTGGCTAGGTGGATACTGCTCCTTTGGCAGTGATTACAAAACAGATTTTTTTTTAATCCTACAAATCACTATTACAAGTAGATCAAATATAAATAGATCAAATATAAACAGATGTAACACAATTACAACAGCTCCCATTTTGAGAAAGGCTGCTTGTCTCTCTAAGAGGCTGGTTACAGTATCAGCCAGATTAATATTTCTTCCTTGAAGTCTTGAATAATGACTCAAAATATAGTTAAATGTTATATTTATATTCCCCCAGAAATGATGAGCTTAAAACTTTGAGACATTACATAAGTACCATATACCATGTACTTCTAGCTTGAAACCAGAAAGCTTTAGTCAGTGTGGGCATTTATAATCCATTAATTTCCATATTGTGAAAAGTTCATCTGTCTGGTATATAGCCTTCCTTGTACAAGATATTGCAAAGTCATGTAAAAAACACAAATCTCTTGTAAACTAAAAAGAAAGGAAAGATTCCAGTGAAAAATGTAAACAGGAGAAATGGCTCAAAGACATGGAAGGAAATAAGTAATCTAAACAGCTGTTGTATTAGAAATGTAAAAATAATTTGAGACATAAGAGAAACACGATCCCCAGTGAGATCTGTGCAGCTGTGTAGATATAAAGATTTATAGATACGAAGTTCATATTGTGATGTCTTTTCCATTCGCAGAGATGCAGTCAACTTATGTCATATTTATTTTTTCAGAATAATGAAAGCAGCAACCCCAAAAATATGTTTCTAAGGAAATGTAATATTTAAATTTTATCACAATAGGTGAAAAGTACATAAGGGAAAGGTTGAAGAAGTGTTGGGGAAGGACAGAAAAGATGCTTAGAAGAGCAGACTGAGTCTAGTTCAACACTATCAGAGGTTCCATATTGATCTGGAAGTAAGGAATCCATCATCATAATTTCTGTAGTTATGGGACTCTTACTGCTAGAAGAACCTTGGATCGACCAAGATGAGGAACTCAATTACAGAAGATGGAATAAAATAGAATGGAAAAGGGCTCTATTGGGGTGTCTCATTTTTCAAAGAAGAAACTTTTTTCCCTTTCATTCTGAAATATTTCTTAGACTGAAAATGGAACCACTGCCCTAAAATCAGGGTGAAAGGCAAGGCCCAATGGGAAATGCCTAGGACATGTGAACTCCGGGATCACAGAATCACAGAATCATCTAGGTTGGAAGAGACCTCCAAGATCACCAAGTCCAATCTCTGACCTAACACTAACAAGTCCTTCACTAAACCATATCACTAAGCTCTACATCTAAAATGCATCTCATAACAAAACTTTCAATTTTGTTTCTCAGGGCTAAGTGCCCCATCAGACAGGTTAGGTACCCTTACGAGACGGATTCCTCTCTTTCTGGAATTGTTTGATCCTCCTGAAGTATAACATAAAAGTCTCACACCACAACTCAATGCTCACAGCTTTTTCACCTTTCACTTAACCTATAAAGTTTTGTTTGGTTTTGAAAAATCTTGAAAAATCTTAACGTTCAAAGTTTGATATTATTTTGAATTCTCAGAAATGGAAAATAGGAAACCATGTTGCTAAACAGGAAGCTTTTTTTCCCACAAGCTCTTCCTCATAGCAACTTGTAAGAATAAATCTCGATAGAACTGAAGTCAATTTTAAAACCTTTTACATTTTTTATCAGACATTCCTTTCTGGCATTTTTAAAGAAGATACTGCTTGTTCTGTCTAGCTTTTCCTTCCAAGTCGACACAAGGCTTCATGTGCTAAAATTCTTGTGGATTCTTCATGACTGAGTAGAAAGGCTTATTTTTATCTTTATTGAATTAGCTACATAAAAGCCAGAAGATCTTTTACATTTAACAATTTACAGTCAGATGCAGTGAGATAGTTGCAGTTTTACAGAGCATCCTTCAATAAATGGAATCCTAGCAAATGAAAGTTCAGCACTTAGAAATACGCATCTGTTCAAACTGTCATGTAAAATCTTTTGCCTTTAACTTCTGTTATATCAAAGTTTCCACTTGCATCTAGAGCTACAAAGTCAGACTGATTGCCAATGTTTGAAATGGATGAGTCCTTTAAAAGCTTTCTCCTTTAAAATCATATTATGCAGTCTTCAAAGCAATAACATCAGAGATATTAACAGCCCCAAAGGCTTTATTTTAAAGACCTCATAGAAAAAAGGAAATACTTTAATATTAAAAAGACTTCTGTATAACTCCTCGTTCAAGGCATAGGGGTAGAAACTCTTTTCAAAATATGTGAGCCATCTTTTGCTGCAAATCCTGGATCATCTCAGGCTGGGTGATAGATTGCATTAGCAACCCTTCCTTTGCTCCATCCTTGAAGAGAGACACCAACTGTGTTACTGTTGATGGCACAGGGACTGTGACAGCATCAATAAAGGAGGGGGTACCTTGGAAAGTGTAGCAATCAATATGCAAAATATAAATCGATCACATTTCTTTGCAGCTTTAATAGCTATTGCCTGCCAGCCTGAAGCTGTTCAGACTTGGTTAAGCATTCCTGATAGAACTTGGAGGATGCAGTAGGACTCGCTTTCAATAGGTATTACCTATTTCTTGTCAAATCTTCCTCAACCTGCCTGAGAAGCTATTCACACAGCTTCACTTCCAGTAACCACGAGCCTTTGGGAAGACGCGCATCACCTTATGGCATGCTGACTTCCAACAAGAAATATTTCTCAGTGACCCAACAGCTGTGTAGTGCCCAATGCAATGTCAACAACTGAGAAAAAGCAAAGATTCCCAGAATGCTCCCTAGACCTCTGTCACATAAGATGACTCAGTGCTGGGTGAGTTTTGCATTTTTTTGAAGCTTGTGCATCACAAACACGCAAGGACCTTAGATCCTGAATCTGACCTGAGCTTTAGTTTAGCCTCCTTCTCCTTGGTGGCAGCGTGGAAGCTGTGGTGTGACGGAAACTACTTTAACATTCAAACATTTCAGGAAAAAGATCCTAGTGATTCTTCCACGTCATACACATAAACTTCTAAGATGCCCTCAGCAAACTTTCGGGTTAATACCAATTGATGTTAATACATGCAAGCAAGAATGCAGTATGAGATACAAGGATATTGCCCTTAATGCTCTTTCCGCAGCAAGACAAGGATGAGCTCATCATAGTGCTAAGACAATATCTCTCTGAAGACAATCTTGTACATGCTCCCTGATCTCCGTCTGTGTCCTTACCAGGCACAGATATCAAACTGCAGTAAAAATGAGGACAGAGCTATGTAAAGACCCCTTCAGCATCCAGACCCAGTGGCCTCCCAACATGTTGAGGCTCACTGCTGGTTTGTAGCCCCCTGATCTCATAGTAGGTCCCACCAAGACGTACCAGGATGGCACCTGTCTGCTTTCCTGCAGTGCTTCAGTGTTGGACCAAATCCACCAGAGGACAGAATTATTTTCCCTCTCCTTATTTATTGTTGGTTCATCTTGCTTGAAAAATGGCTGCTTGCCTTCTCTGAAAAGCACCTAGTGTTTTCTGATGTCATCTAATTCAGGTTCTTATCAGCTGCTGTAACAGAGCTGGCATCTCCATAAAGCAGCACTCCTTACTGTATCACAGCAGGAAACTACAAACCTATAAATATCCAGGTCTTTTTGTCACCCAGCTCTCTGAGGACACGTCTGAGAGAGAGGGTGAAGGCAGGAAGGCTGCCAGGGTCAGGATCTGTGCTGGGCGGTCAGGCAAGGAGGGGGGAAAATTATCTCTGCGACCTCAGGAGGCTTCTTGTCAGAGCTGTCGTGCAAGCAATCCTCAATTTTAAGAGCATGTTCAGGAGGCAAATTCAAAAGCTTTGTTCCTTAAGCAAGCCATGTGTTACGTGGGTTTGCTTTGAACTGGAAGAGAAAAATAGAGTGCTAGACATCTGGAATTCTTCATCTGGTGAATCAATGCATTGCCTTGATCTTTCCCTGATTCTTTGATTTTATTTATTTATTTATTTTTTAATTTTAGTTCTGACAAGTTTTTTGTGTTTTTTTTTTTTTTGTTTGTTTGTTTGTTTTAGTTCTGAAAGAAAAATTCCAGTTTATTTCTGGCAGTCCTACCACCTTTCTGTAAGGTACCTTAAAACAGTTTCCTCTTTCTCCTTTCCAAAGCTTTATTTGTGCCAGAGAATGTCACAAAAACCCTGCATACATGGCAAATAAGTCCACAGAAATGCTCAGAGTGATTTTATTCTCCAGCAGTTTACCTGGTCACTACGGTCACTTGCTGAAGAAAGAAGGAAAGCATCCTCCCCCACCTCCTCCCTTAGCATTTAGTAGATGTAGTCCTTGTGCAGGGAGCAGATGTCAAAGAAATGGCAAGAGCTGTGGCCAGGCTGAGTTAAATGTTTTGTCATGGAAGTTCCCAAACGAGAGGAAAGATATGGTTCACCAGTATCTGGCAGGCAACCTGCGGGCCTTCCAGCCTCTTAAACTTTGTTCCAGATGCAAATCATATTCGAAAAAAATCATGCTCTAAAAAGAAGGACTTGAGATATAGTAAGTTTCTATGAACAGCTTTAGACTTAGGATCTACATTTATGACACTTTAAATACAACAGATGGATACACATAATTAGCATCCTATCTGCATATATTTGTAGATAAGAAAAAAATACTCTTAATGAGCAAGTGGGGAGCCTGTATTTTCCCTATGTTCTGCAGTCCTCGGGCCACAGCGCTACCTTTGCACCGTATGTGAAATTTCTACTGGCATCAAAAGGAGCAGTGCAGATGTGAAATGCCTTAATCCTTTAAAAGTGAAGATGCCTTTACATGCCCTGCCTCTCTCACCTGTCTTCTTTCAGTGTTTCAGAACCTGACAGGAAGAACAAGAACAACTTTAGGAAAGAATTAATTCAGCCACTGTTAGACCATCTAGCTTTCTGAAGTCAGATGCTTTCTAAAACAGACACTGATTGTACGGAGCCTGCCAGGGCTCCTGTTACAAAGCTGACCCACTCCCTTCTACTGTTGCCAGTAGATCTCAGAAAAGACAAACCATTTTTGCTTATATGTCATGATGGATGCTCCAGGCACACGAAATACCTATTACAGATCATCTTATTTCTTCTTTCAGAGATCAGAATTAATCTTAACAAAAAAGGAAGAGAAGTCAAGAGATTATATGTGCTTATAAAAAATGTATGAAGGAGAATTTACCCTTGATTTTTGAACATTTAACTTTTTGTGCTTTAAGCAGACCAGAGTTTGCACTCCAACATTAACAGTGTGCATTCTCTGACTAAAACAAGCCTATGCTCCATGGGCTTTCATTTATCCTGCCATGAACTACTAAAGCAGAAGTCAGACATTGATAAACAAGTCAGTGGAGAGGTAAGGAAATAGTTATAAAGTGTCTTACCTCTGCTTTAATAGGAAGAATATCTACCTGAATGTTGTTTAAGTCAGAATTGCTGAATTACCTCTCCATGAGCACTGTGAAAGAAGGAACAGCTAAGGAGGCAGTGGAGGAGGCAGAGCTATGGACCAGTGAACAACCTCCATGGGGGAAGGATGTGAAGGAAACATTCGGTATAGCTGGCAAGAGATGTGGAAAGAAACAAGCAGGCTCAATTGAAAAAAGGAGACCTTGCACTTCTGTAAATCCTGTTGAGGGATTTTTCTCTACCAGTCCTTTATGCAGGAAAAAATAAAATAAAATTGAAATCTCTTTGTATTTTAACTTGAAAACTGGACCAGTTTTATTTAATCGACATTTTAGTAAAAACAAATTTAGACATGAAATTGTGAATTTGATAGTTTCTGACAAACTTTAGAAGGAAAGTCAGATGAAAAGTTCAGATTTGAATAATGCAACTGCTGAGCAGCAGGGACAAGCAGTTACAGACATAATGTGTGGAAGACGATTAAAGTCAGAAAGATGTGTCTGCAGCTTCAGCACAGCAATTCTTCTGCCATTTTTTAATTTGAAGAAAATTAAAGTAGGCACCGTATGCCAGCAAGAGGAAAAGCAATAGATTTATGGCTAAAAATCTTTCTTTCTCTTTTTCTTTCTTTTCTGTCTCTTTCAAAAATGCCTTTTCCTAAGGAATCATACAAATGGAGCAACTGAACAAAAGAAACTACCAAGCCAAAACTATGTCAATAAAAGTTCAATAGTTTTTGTTACCGATTCAGCGGATTTTGAATCTATTCAAAATCACTGTTTTGATCTATTTATATTTTATAGGATTAAAAAATCTAAAATTTTGGATTGTTTTATCTCAGTATTTTTCATACCGATTTTGTTTCAAGACATAAATGATAATGACTATCTTTTGGATACTAAATGATTTAACTTTATAGGAGGACTAAGCGCACTGATAACAATATACCTTTCCCGAGGAACAGAATAAAACTAATCAACCACAAGAAACCACATCTGAGCTTAACAGAGGCAGAGAGTACTGCACCTGTTAAAATGAAATTAAGGCACCTATTCTGCATGAGAACTTTTTGACAAAGCCATGAATCTGATTGCAGACTAATTTCAGGACTGTGGCATGCTGCAGGTCTCCCTCAGCCATCGGATGAAGGGGTGATGGTAACAGGAGCCTGCGGGCAGCTCCAGCTCGGTGACAGCGATTGCCCCACGTGCGTGGCCCTGCCTTTATCTAAAGGTGCAACAACAAGCTCTCAGGAAGAAATCCTCTTTGTTTGACAGCACAAATGATGAATAGAGCTGCTTTCTTGTAGGAAAATCCTGTAAGAGCTTGAATGACCAAACTGGAGTAACTGTTGCACGCCCTGAATGTAGACCATCCAATACTGCACAGCTCAGGGTTCCCAGCATCTCACAGGACCCAAGATTAGTGCTACTGCCTTCCTTGTTAGCCCCATCAAATGGCATCTAAAGCAGTAATTCACAGAATCACAGAATCATCTAGGTCGGAAGAGGCCTCCAAGATGACCTAGTCCAACCTCTGACCTAACACTAACAAGTCCTCCACCAAACCAAATCACTGAGCTCTACAAAGCACAGTCTGAGTGCTTTTCTTACCCAGGTGCTCTGGAACCAGAACCTCCTGGCCATGTCTGAGCCGAGGCCACTCTCCCCAGAAGGACTTCTGTCTTCACAGAAAATGGTTCTGAATGAAGCGATAGTGGGCCAGTGCCAAAAAGCAGATGGAAAAAAAAACATTCAGTGTTCTTCTATACCCATGGATGCTGCTGGTGTTAGAATTCATATTTCAAAGTCGCAGCTAGTGAGAAAATCAAATTTACCATTTCACCCTCTGCTCTAAATCCCTATTATTTTTTTTATCTTTCTGCAAGCATAAGAAAAAAAAATGAATGATCAAAACTAATCTAAAGGAAATAAAGAGAATTTGTCCCTTTTTTTTTAGGAAAAAAAAAAAAAGCAACAGCAGAGATCAAGCTGCCGGAAAAAAATGCCTGCTGCTACGTTTCATTTTGACATTTCTTTCCACAGTAAAAGTTAAAAATTCGTTCAGCCGGGACTCAGTGAGACACAAATAATTGTGGGAGAGAAGCAGAGAGTCACTGCATTATTTCATTTGGTAGTAACAGTTGTGTTATGCTCCCCACTGACAGCAAGACATCTGGAGGGGTTCAGCAGAGGAAAAAATACCTGGGGTCAGCAGTCCTGCAGATGCAGGGTGCAGTTGCAGGGGAGTCCGGTCCCAGCAAGGCACTGAACACCACTAAGGGTTATTCTCATCCTCACAAGAGCTCCTGACACCTTCAGACGCTGCCAAGCCCATTAAAAAGGTGGCAAATTAACCAGACTAAAAATCAAGTATAATTAGAGATCATACAAAGCCTTGCCTTTATTTCACTGACGGTTCTCGGCCCTAATAGTGACTGAGTGACACAACAGCATTCGCTCAAAGTCTCCCTCATTCACAAAAATTCTAATTTAGAAAATTTTGCCATTAAAACAGGAAAGAGATTAGAATCACCTGATATTTCATCTACAACATATATATATATATATATTTTTTAATTAATTGCATCTATGGAGCAGTTTCCAGAGTTTTCTATTTTTCATTCTATTTTCCAGCTGGTCTGAGTCAAGCTCAAGAGGCACAAATGACTTGTGGAAAGGACCGGACACAGACAAAATCAGTAATGCAGGCAAGGCAGAGAACCAGCTCCTGGAGAACTGGAGTATTTTGCTCTGAGAAGGAACGAACTGGCTAGTGAAATACTGCTGTGGCATTCATGAAAAAGAGTCGTTGCTACATGAAATATGCATGATAAATATCTTCTAGGATATAAAGAGCATTGTCCAGAACACTTAGCATGTATAAACCCCCCAAAAGATGCTGACAATGATGTTTGAATGAGCACAGAAAGAGCTTTAGCACTCCCTTGCTGACTGATGTATTTTCCTTTCAGCATTCAGTTTCAACACATGCTGGAGAGTCATTAAACGTCAGGAGAGATCCTGTTTTGGAAATGAAGATGTCTGTGTGGGCGTAAGATTAAATGTTCCTCCATCTTTCAAGCGACTCAATGTCTGAAAGACCCAAATGCAATATTTTGGTAGAAATGCTGCTTAATCCAAGCCTAGCCGTAACTTTAACCATTCATAAAGATCTGCAAAAGGGCAAAGTATGCTATCTGTCATTATACTGAATAAGGAGATTTTACATCCCTTCTGTTCAGAGCTTGATTCTCTTGGCTGTGTTCTCAGGATTAAGCAAAACAGCACAGACAGCAGGATTTTATAATATCCTTGACATGGCTGCTACCACCTCTAGTTATTTTTGGGAAGCTATTTGTCTGAAGCTACAATCTGTTCAGCAAATGACAAAAACACAAAGTTGGGAGAGATGGGAGCTGGAGGGAATTTTCTACAAGGAGCGTGAACTGTGGTCATGGGGTGCAATTTGTATATTCAGAAGTTGCAGTATTTTGTGGGACTAAGTGTGGTTGCAGGTCCACAAGACTCTATATCCAGATTTAGGGTTCAGAACAAAAATTGCAACAGGCACACAACGTGAAGTACTGAACAGGTAAAAACTCACTACGATTATTTAAGTTTGATTCATATATATGTATTCATACATATATATATATATATATATATATATAAAGGATTACTTTTTCCTTGATGCCTTTGTTTCAAGAGACCTAAAGCACCCTAATTCAGGCTGGGCCACATCTTCTGTCACCCAACAGCCATCAAAAAACGTAACATGCATCTTGGCTAATTCAACAGGTATATGACCATGGTTTCATGCCTGTCCCAGCGCACTCTTCTAAGGCCAGGTGATTTTGCAGTGCCAAGATCCAGAACTAACGAACATGGAATGATGGCCTGATTTCTATCTCAAGGACTACTGGGTGAGGAGGAGAGCTGGATACTCACAGCGACCACCTCAGATAATCACTAATGAAACGAGAGGGGCTTAACACACTTCAGCTGACTCTTTCCCTGGCATTAAGCATTCAGCATCTGAAATTCAGCCTTCTGCAAGGAGATCCCCATCAGTGGTGAGGCAACATAATCACTGGTTACTTTTGAAATTATAAACCATGTGTTATACCCTCCAGATTTCAGAAAGAAAAAAAAAAAAAAAAGAAAAAACACCTGTGGCTGTGATCTGTGGTGAGCTTCCTCCACCAAGAGCACTGCGGGCCATGCAGATTAAAACAGCATGCCTCAGAAACTCAGCAATTCTCCCCGGCGTTATGTGATGGATAAAGTGTGTTCCTGTGACTACAGCGTGGCGTTGAGTCACATCCACCAGAATCCAGCAGCCCAACCGCTAACATTTGGAATTTAACTATCTGAGATGAAACCGTGTGGTTTGGCCACAAGGTTCAGGCAGTTAGGTGGGTCGAGGGGTGCTGGCCCCGAGGGATGACAAAGGACCAGGGCTGTGGGGCTGAGCTGTGACCCTCCTCCCTTGCTGGAAACCTGGGTGTCCTCGGGGCTGGACGGGAAGGTGCAAGGAGGAGAAGCACAGTCCCACCGACTGCAAAGCTCAACAGTAATCAGGCAGGAGCATTATGGAAACAATTGCAGTGCCTTTTCTCTGGGGAACAAGGCGCTCAAATATCGTATTACCTTTTCTTCCAGCAAAACGTGGTATTTATTTTCAGTTACACAGTGTATACATTATCTGCATGAATCATTAGTGCTAAACAGAGTTATAAAATGAGAAAGCAGATGATAGCATTTTTAACAGCATTAAGCTATAAAGCGAAGGCTGCTGTCAAGTGAGTAAAACACCAGAGCTGAAACTGAAGGAGTTCAGTAAAGAAAATGCAGAGAGAAATAACTATTGAGTAATCCCCTATATTATTTCTAGCAGGATTATGTCATAATTGGCCTCTGTACTGAAAATGAAAACAGCATTGGATTGAAATACTGATCAGATAAAGACAGATTTTTATTTTTTATTTTTTTGTATTTGTTAATGAAAGAAAAATCCCAAACAAATTCAGCACCTTGAACAATAGCAAAGGCTATAAAAAAATGTTGCTTCTGGCACATTTGTCCCAGGGCATTGCTTATTGCCCACCAGTTCACGAATCCACCCAGAGCACCTCAGCGCCAGATGAGGTTCCCTCCTGCACCTCCCCTTCCTCCAGTCCCACATTGGGGTCCCCGCTGGTGACCCTAGTCCTGAAAACCTCTTCAGCAACCTCAAGGCAAGCTTCCAAATACTTTCAGGATGACTAAAAGCCACACTTTTCAACACGGCAACTGCTCAGCGAAGGGGAAGGGATGGGAGGAACACTGCTCAGGGCTTGCAGGAACCGGAGGTTTTCCCTTTTGGGAGTGCTTCACCTGGTTTTGTTGCAGTTCAGTTTCGTCAAATAAGGGAAAACACCATCCTTGGCTAATTTGGAGAAGCCAGTCTTTTATAATCTTTCACTTGTTAGAAATGATCCTGGATGAAGAGATCAGAGTGGCTAAAATGAGTTTTGAAAGCAGGCTTTCAGGAGTAACTTGCATTGTCAGGCAGTAAAGGAGTCCCCCGCTAGTGCATTTTACAAGTAAATCCTCTCCTCTCCCCACAGTGCCCACTGTAATATCTATCTATATCACTATTATTGTTTTCCTGACAATTTCTCTATCTCTCCAAAAAGAGAATTTAAAAGTCTTGCTGTTCCTCTGAGAGTTCGTCCTCTGAAGCCCATTAAATCTTCCTCTGCTATGTACACCTCCGAGACAATAAACTGCTACACCATGATTAATCAGCTCGGATCCAGACATATTTGTGAGGTGGAGATGCTCTGAGAATGATTGAAGAAGTTGAAGGCTATTAGAGCAAACACGAAAATAAAGAGAAAAATGAAAGCCCCCGTGCACTAATTGGAAGGTGGGAAAAAAAAAAACAAAAAACGATGAATAAAAAAAAAACAGGATTAAAAAACAAAAAAAACAGAACCTCTTCCTACTACTTGCAGAATGATGCTACTGAACATCCTGCTGCTCTGAGGAAGAGGGACAGAACAGTACAGGACAATGACGAGTCTCATGGGGGAAGACACTTGGATACTACAGTGATACAGTGATGAGCGCTGTGTTGGGAAGGGAAGGGAAGGGAAGGGAAGGGAAGGGAAGGGAAGGGAAGGGAAGGGAAGGGAAGGGAAGGGAAGGGAAGGGAAGGGAAGGGAAGGGAAGGGAAGGGAAGGGAAGGGAAGGGAAGGGAAGGGAAGGGAAGGGAAGGGAAGGGAAGGGAAGGGAAGGGAAGGGAAGGGAAGGGAAGGGAAGGGAAGGGAAGGGAAGGGAAGGGAAGGGAAGGGAAGGGAAGGGAAGGGAAGGGAAGGGAAGGGAAGGGAAGGGAAGGGAAGGGAAGGGAAGGGAAGGGAAGGGAAGGGAAGGGAAGGGAAGGGAAGGGAAGGGAAGGGAAGATGGCCTGTAAGGAAATGGAAAACATCTAGGTAAAAAAGGATAGGATAAAATAATATGATAAAATTCTGGTACTTAAAATGAAGAGTGAAAAATAGCTGTAAAGATTAGATTCCTCTCCTCCTTTTAAATAAAGACCTTGGTTTAATTTTGCCTTGCTTTTAAATAACCTGGGTTAAAACCAATATAATCCTAATTGACTTTGAAATTGCATTTTCCAAGCAAACACCACTGTAGTAACAGCTGCTTTTAGAAAATGTATATGCCTGCAGTAGCATGTACCTGCTATGCAGCTCTAGTGGCAGCGATCTAACAGGAAAGCCACCGTGAAGTGAGAGCAGATGGTAAGACAGAAATAGAGAGTTTCTGCCATTTCTTTTTAAATAAAGAACAACCTGGGGGGTGAGGGAGGGCAGAGGAAAAAAAAATAAGAAAAGGAGAAGTGCAGAGGAAACAACAAAAAAAATGAGAGCAAAGCATATGCAACTTGAAATTAATGTAAGACATAATGATCTGCACACAATTAAAACGTTCCCTAGCATGGACTTCAAAGGCATACTCTGCTTTTTGCAGTTTGCATGAGTCTGTTATCACGGGTTTCTTCATTCAGTGACTGTTCATCAGTTTGACTCTTCAGGCGACATCCTATGGCTTTAGTACCCAATATCTGAAATGAGAAAACACTACGTCTTGCTTTTAACTTGTAAGGTTCCTCTCACCCTGCTTCCCCTGTTAGGCAGTTTTCACACTCAAGTTTCACTCCCACAAGAGGTGCTGCTGTAAAAGGATTTAAAATGTTTCCTATACAACCACGGCCTGAATACATATCATCCCTCACACACCAGCAGTGATACGGTGTTGCCCCATAAAGGAATGCAGCCCACGTAGGACCAAAAAGCCCAGAATGAATTCAAAAGTCAAAGACAAACCTCCTCTGAGGTGTCATGACCTTATCTTCTTAAATCTTGTTGGTTTGCCTTCTCTTGAGGGAGAGGACGCCCCTGACCACATCCTCTTGTTTTTATAGTTACTTTTTAAAGTGTCCAGCAACCACTGGACCCCGAGGAATCCCAACTACAACCAAAAACACACCATGACTGCCGTCCGTGTGAGCATAGCGAGGATGACTCACCGAGGCATCTGGCACAGCACCAGCATGATTCGTCTTGTTTGGTGAACTCCACAAAGGGCTTGGGTGTCTCTCGGCCACAGAGTCACGTCCGAAAATAAGATCGAATTAAAAGGTTCAGGGCTGATGCCAACCTGTGCCAAAGTGATAGTCAAACTACTCCAGCTACCTGCAATCACCTTAAAATACTACAAAATAAAGGAGACAAAATGCAGGCAAGCTGCATCCTAATCTCCATCACTTTCCCCACTTCATTTATTTAAGCAATAAATTCCTTAAGTTGCTACTGGAATCCTTTCTCTGGGCACCAAAACTAATTGATCCCTCTGCAAATGGGTAGTGCTGTTCCAGAGGAATTGCAAACATGGTGCTTGTCAGCTCGTTTGATAGCACTTGATATATATGGCAAAGCCTCTCGACTTTGTGATCAAAGATGCACTGACACTTAGCCAAATGAAAGCCCTCTTAGAAGTACAGGGGAAATATGTCCAAGGATCTTAGCAAGAATATGAAAATTATTCTGAGTTTATTAATTCTCCAAGTTGGCACTCAGTCGAACATCTTTCACAGGTACCTTCCCATCACACATTACAAAGATGCCTCTTCTTTGCTTTCACCTTCCCCTCAACAACAGCCTTCTTGGCAGAAAACAGAGTGTAAAACATGAATCCCATCACACAGTGAATGCAAATCAGGAAAAAGGCATTGTCCCTGCTGGCCGTCATGTCACAACTTCCAAGAAGTCCCAGGAACAACATCATTTTGAGGCCAAGAATTGTTAAATGATTAAAACTCAACCAGATGCACCGTGCAGCAGAAGCAGCCTCTGCGGAAATTTCACGAAGGTTATCCTTTGAAAATGCTAATCAAAAGAAAAATGATTCGCTTTGGTACCAGCCACTCTTTAAAATAACAAAGAGCTTGCTCATTTGGGTTGCAAGACTATTTGTCTAAAGACAGGAAGAACATAGGTTTAGCATAATGATGAGGTCACGTTGTCAGAAGTGAGCCCCGATGAACACGTCCCGAGGGGCCACCACCATACGGCAAAGGAAATAACCACCATGCTGGACTGCAGGGATTATTTTTTTACTCTGCAAACGGCACTCGTCACTTCTCATCAGTCAAAAATACGGTGCTTTTTCACAACTGAGCAGTACGTGGCTTTTGCTTTGCAGAGTCCATACCCCTCTCTAAAACCCACTGAATTATAGGTTCTGATAGGCAGTACACCAGATACATGTACATTATTTCAGCTAAATGTTGTTGGTTGGGAGATCCAAGAATCTAGATGAGAAAAAAAAAATCCAAAACAGAGAAAACACTATCCTTGTTTTCTAGTAGTTCTGCAAGAACTTCCCAACTTTCTGTATGTTTGTCGTTTGTAAAGCTGCCACCAATGACTGGAAGGGAAAGAAAACCCAAAGAAAGAAAACTGACGCATCAGAGCCTGACCAACATTCAGAAGTTGCTGTGGAAAGCATGGGTTTGTGATTTGTTAGGATGTGCCTACAGAGGCACAAAACAGTCACAGCCTAACTTCACTCATTGCCTAAGAAGGCAAAGCAGGTTTAAGTGCAAACCTATTAAAATATGAAAAAGTACTAGTGCACAAAAAAGTATTGCTGGGAGAGTGCAGTCCTCATAAATACATCTCTGCAGAGGTGAAGCAGTGTCAGCTCAAGTTGCAGGTTGTCCTGATCTCCATTCTTGGAGATAGTCAAAACTTGTCTCAACAGAACCTGAACAACTTGCTTTGAGCAGCAGCTTAAACTAGAGACCTCCAGAGGCCCCTTCCCATCCACGTGAACTTGTGACTCTCTTAAGACAGCTTGGAGCACAGGCAGAACTGATTGCAAGCACCTGCACTTCTGCAGATACCCCTGTTGTACAGCAGAAGAGACCTAGAGAAGAAGGTGCCATTTGAAACAAGAAAACACTCACTAATTAACCCTTCTGATGCCACTTGAGCAAGGTAGGCATTAGCTCTACTTCACAGTTCAGGGAACTGAGTCACAGAGGGATTGCTAATGTACCCAGACCCACCCAGTAAATCAATGGACAGCCTCAGGTCCCAGGGTGTTTCAGTCAGTGACCTTGCCCTCACTTTGTTATTCCACGATATTTCTCAGAAGAATCGGGGATTATCAGAATATGCCAGTTAAACAGAAAGTGGTTCCTATTTTGACCTCACTCAAAAGAGTTCTTTGAAGTGATTAATTTGTTTGTGCATTGTAATTTCATTTACACACAGTTCAAAGGTGGAACCTTCTCCTCTTCTATGGAAGCAATTAGAGCCTGTGCTTTTTCCCAATTAAGTGACCCCCTGTCTTCTTCTAAGGGGTTGTAAACCAGAATTAAGATGATTCTGGGGAAAAAAAATAAATCTATAATAGTAATTCGTGCTAGTTGGCCCCTGATAAGGCACTGAATTCAGATGATGAAGTGAATTCTTCTATCAAAGGATCTTATTCAGCTGAGGTGTGGGAATACCCTTCTGTGATAAAAGCACATATTAGTCAAGAAATAGCTTTCAAGGATGGCTGCTGCCAACCAGCGTAAATCAAGGGCTGCAATTGATTAACTAATTTAAACACTAAAGACAGCTTTGGTTGCTATGGCAATAAAAGAAAGGTCGAAACCCTGATGACCTTGGAGGCTCATGATCCTCTGGAGATCTCAGAAACTAAAGTCTGGAAATATATTAAAAGATATAATGCTAGCCAGATTGCTTCGTAATGGCTTGACTGTTTTGTCAGCTGGAAGGCAGACTTCGCAGCACGTTTCGCACTAGTCTCCAGTGTGCAGATAGCTCTGACTGTCTGATATCTATTCAGCTCAAAAATCAGCTGGGACATCTGAGAGCCTGAAACATTTTCTTTGAGCTACATTGTTGGCCTGTAACTCTCAAATATCAGTTCCTTTTTAAATCGAGTACTTCATTAGCAAGTTCTTATCACTAAGTTAGCTTTCTGGGTAGCTGCTCCTAAATTCATTGTACTTTTCATCCTACGTACCCCTTAGAGATTTGATTCAGAGACTTCTGATGCATAAAAAGCCAGGCTAGAAAGTGGCAGTAGTGCTGAGCCTGAACATCCCAGGAGAAAGGAACACAGCCCATGGAGTGCAGTGGACCTCCGACTTGCACCACCAGAGGATGTGGCCAGGGATGCTTCTGAACTACCCGACCAAATGTTACACCCAACTGCTGTTTAATCTCAGCTGTCCTCAGCAAAATATCATTAGCATCCTTCTCCACTTATGTTTCTTACCCTGAGAGCAGCAGGGAACTTAGAGACTCTGCCTGCATCAGGTCTGAATTCAGCTGTCATGTTTTATTAACAGGCATCTGTGAGAAGCAAGCAAAAATAAGCTGACTGCGTGACCACAACAGCCTTATTGTGTAGAGCATTTGCCAAAAATGCCTCATGTTTCAATAATCGCACAGGCTGGTCAATTAGCCCTTTTTTTCTGAAAATGTGCTCTTTTATTTCAAGACATAAAAAATATTCATATGTGTTTGAGGACAAAACCTGATTTCTTTTGTCAACATGGTAGGCAGCTTTTCTGAAAACAGGATCACTACTGTGCAGAAGGGCCTCACTGTTTCAAAATAAATGCTGTTTCCAAGTGAAAAGCCTCAAAACATCAAGATTATTTTATCCCACGTTGCATTCATAAAGCTTCAGATTACATTCCAATCTCACTTTCTAGAAAATATCTAAGCATGCTTTCCTCAGTTTTTAATTAAGATGTTTATCTATAATTGGCATTACATTAGCATTGTATTGTACGTTAACCAGGGTAGCATCCACACTTGTTCTACTTTAAAACCACAGCCACCAAAATTACCACTGCAGCTGCAAACTGGCAAAAATCCTGGAGCGAATAGATTCTTGAGCACTTCATATGTCTTTAGATTAGCCATTTTCGCTTATTTGTCTGTTTATAGGGTTTAAAATATTTTATGACCTGGTCAATAAATTGGAGGTGCATTTCCTACCCATCAAGGCATTTTGCAGACTCCAGGAAACCCACAGAAAAAGTTGGTTTTGCTTAGACACCACAAAGGAAAGCAGGAGGAAAAGGAATCAGTCAGCTTGTTGGCTTAAGGAGGGTCATAAGTTGGAGGATCTGAGGACAATGCTTGAAGTTTTGTGTGACAATGACATTCCAGGCAGTGTCTGCTTCACCTTCATCAGGGCAGGAATAGGTCAGCAGAGAGCATCAGCTCAGCTGCAGCAGTCCCTTACTTTGCTGAATAAAAAAGCATTCAGTTGCCTGGCTTTACTTTTCCTAACAAGAGCCCACTCTGGCAAAGCTCTATGGGATATCAGGCTCATTCAAATAAAAAATATTTCAATTGCCACATATCTTTATCCTCTCTTTTTTTTCTGCCCTGCATCCATGAAAGCTTTTGTGACAGCTACATGCTGTTTATTTATGTGAGAGCAGATTACGGCCCACTTGGGAATGCCAGTCTTGATGCACAGAGCTCCCTCTGCACTGCTCCAGCAACAGCAGAGGGACGCATCCTTCTGCTATAAAACTGGAGGGTGCTGGGGAGGGTTTGGCCTATAAGCTTCATAGCTCTCAACATAGCCTTGGACCTTACTGCATGGCATGGATATGTTATAAATCTCCAACTCTATTCACAGGAGAAAGGTGGTCACTGAAGAAATGAAGTTTTCTCTGGTATCCACCCAGATATCCACTTCTTTTCCTCCTGGAAAAGAGGGTTTCTGAAGATGAACAGTAGCTGCTTTCTTCACCGTGAAAGCTGAAATTTTCACCAGGAAAAGTGCCAAACAGGAAAGTCATGGAGAGCTTGGTCCCTACATTCCCCGTCCTCTTCCAAGTTCCCAGCTGCTGATCCTCCTCTCTTTGGCACTTCATAACCCCCAGCTGAAAAATAAAAATAGCCTCTGGGTCTTTTCTACAACATTTCTAAATCTTGTTTCCCATCGGAAGGATACATCAGTAGGATAGGGTTAACAGCCACATTAAGTGGTGCAGTATGTCATCCTTGTTAGTAACTGTGTCAACAATATGGGGGATATAATGATTGAAAATATCCACAAGCCATCAGTGAACCTCATCACAGTATTGTAGTACTTAACGGGTGGCAAAGGAGAGGGTGGAGGCTCTCTCTCCACAAACAGCCCCATGGAGAAGACAAGGGGTAATGGGTACAGGCCACACCAAGAAAGGTTTCCTCTTGATAGAAGAATGACATTTTTTACAACAGTGAGCACAACCCATCGCTGGAACAACCTCCCTAGGGACACGGTAGAAGACCCATCACTGGAAGCGTTCAAGAAGCAATTGCACAGGGTGCCAGATAACCTCACCGAGGCTCCCTTTTCCCACAAAAGATCAAACCTGATGATCTTTCAAGGTCCCTTCCAACCTGGGCTGATCTACGATTCTATGAACTGCCTCTCCTTAGCATTCACACTCTCTGCTTTTCCCCACCCATACTTCTTTCTTTCTCTTGCCTTCATTCTCCTCCCAACACCAGATGACATCCCACTACACCACCCCGGGGGCCATGTGCTCCCCTCTTGGCAATAACGCTCCTGAGTTTCCCTCTGTGGTTACATGGCACATGCCCAAGGTTTACAACGGAGGAATGTTAATAGGAAAACCTTATTGAACCAGGCACACGTTTAGCAGATTTTCCACTCCAGGCTGACAGAGCACGGGCCGTCGATGGGGGCTCATCGATCGCTGGGCTCTCTGAGCGCGGCACAGTTTATCTCCTCACACCAATTCACCACAGCGAGCAGCAGTCGCTGCAGCAGTGCCTGTGTTAACTGGTACTTGATGTGCGCTCCCGGCCTTTTTTACAACCCTGCTCTTGTGCGCTCTGCATCTTGTGGCTGTGAAAGTGCCATAAAAGCTTTAAACAGAATGGTTTTACAAAGTAAAGGGTGAGCTTGCATACCTTTTTATAGCCCTTGTGATTTTTTTCAGGCTTTTCCTTAAAATACATTTGTCCACTGTAACTGTTAATCTGTAGGTTACTGAGTTTCATTTGTCATCATTTAATTCATTTGACCTAATATCAGATAGGCCTTTCCTTTGCACCCAGTTCCATGAGGGAGTCACCTGAGGGCCAAATCCAGCTTGCAATCCCAGCTGAGCCCATGTCCCTTCTGTGGTGGCCCAGAGGGGACAGGCATTCACAGCCACCGCTATGCCCACACCTGGTTAAGTGCTTGAGGAAATTGGTGACCACATCTTTGTGGCCCTCCAAATGATGGCCAAATGATTTGGCCCTCCCAAACCATGATTTCACCTGAAGCACTTCAGATGATGAGAACATCTAGAGCAGTGAAAAACTGAAACAAGCTTCAGCTTACTCCTTCCTCTGGAAATACCAGCTCAGCAGTGCAGAGTACTTCCACAACGTCCCAGAGCTGCCAGATCCCAGCAGCTCACGAAATCCCTGAAGCTCTGTGCTGGTCGAAACACAGTGAGCAGTGTTACCCTAGTGTTTTCAGCACGGGAAAGGGCAAGGCCCATGGGCAAGGAATGTCCAGCTCATGTCTCACACACCTTTCTCTGAGTCATCTCTGTGAGGCCAAGATGGGATGGCACCCTTAGCTTGGGACCAACAAGATGTGTCCCACAGGGCAGAAGAGGAAGCACTGAGGAACTGGGGGACAGGAGAAGTGTTACAATGTAGGGAGCAGGTTGACTATTTGGCCTGGGCTCTGGCTTTAATGGGGCAGCTGAGTATTTTCAAAGCATATTTCATTTTTTGCAGTTTTCTTCCCCTCTGGTTCTTTTGTATCCTGTGTGGAAAGGTTAAAAATAGCATTTATTACCATGGATCAACTGATCATTTTTATTTGGCAAACATTGTCTTCTCGGTTCCAGAAGGGAGCAATATGCATTTGTTTGCACGTGTTTAAAAGAGGCTCTCATCTGATGAAGGAAATACCAGTGCAACAAGCCTGCTTTTGTCTGGTGCATTCCCTCACTCCCACCAGCAGAACTGGCCCATGCATATTACCCTTCACTCCATAATTCTCTTACATGATTCAGTAACCCTAAGCAAAGGCAATGTGTTGTCATCCATTACCAGCGCTTTCCCACCAATGCCAAATTGTTATAATCACTCACTCACCCCAGGCAGTCCAACTCTATGTTTGATGTGCAGGCTGACATTCATAGTCCTGCGACATCTGAGGATTTTTGAGCTCCCGTTTTCAGAATATGTTTGGGCTATATATTCAGTTGACAAATAAAGTAATAATATTAAGACAAAAGTCATCTTATGCAGTCTGAGCACAGGCCAGCTTATACAGCAGAATTTGATGTGCCTAAGATTTGATTGATGCTCACCACATAAATTCCCCTAGTAATTAACCTGCAGTAATAACTCCCAGCCATGCTTAGGAGACCACCCTCGTGCCCTCCCCAACTACAGACTCATCATTTAAAGTCAAATGGCCTAGTGGCTGCTCCTGGCAGGCTGGGGAGGAATGAAAGCATGAACATTTCTGAGAGAGCAAGAAAAGGTGGGGAGGAGGGAAATGACAAGGCAGTGGGTTCCCAGCTGATATTTTCATTTTGGAAGGACGCATTCTCTTGTTCATTTCGCTGACGTGAATTGGGCAAGTGGATGCAGTATGCAGAGGGTGGGCTGATGATGAGGATGGAGGAATTCCAATCAACAAAGACAACAGAGCTCAGGAAGTCCCTAAACCTATGTTCAATTTGCCTGCAGCAGTCTAGCAGGCCTGATTCTCTATTACGCTAGAAATTGCATCCTACTCTGACAAACCAAAGTGAGCTTAGATCACCAGCAATAGGCTGCATTTTCAACAATAGCGAAAAAAAAAAAAAAAAGAATCCCAAAGGTATTTAAAACCAGAAGAAATGACCCTCCTGCTACCTACAGAGGACTCCCCTCCCTTCGTCCCTTTGTCCCTTTGGCTGTGTATCCTCTAGAAGCAGACACAAGGAGCAGACAATAAAGGCTGTCACGCTTATGGTCCTCAGGATAAGGAGTGCATCAAGGACTTAATTGAAGTGTGCTACTCTCCTGCTACTTGTTTCCCAAAGCCTGTAGAAAGATAAGCATAAATTAGAGCAGCTCTGAAGTAGCTATCTTCATATCAGGAGCTGGCAGACCTTGCAATACACTTTGGAAAACACTGAACCCCAAAATTTCCAATGGTAACTTACTCTATCTTTCACTTCCGAAGTCTTTCCCTAGTACAGAAACAGATAATTAAGCCCAGTACATTTAGTTCGTTAGTGTATGGCTGTGTTTTTTGTGATTGGAAAAAAAATTAGAAAAAATGTTTTAAAAAGTACTACAAACATACTTTAAAAGAACAAGCACGGGATTTTGTTCCATTCAGCATGCCAGTTTCCCAGGCTGTAGCAACAGGAGTGTGCACCCATATGGTTAAACCAGCAAGCAGCAGTGTGCGTGTGGAAGAACAAGAAAACCTTTCAAAATGTTTCAAGCTGACCCTCCCACAGACAAGCCTTTGGAACAGAGGGACAGAAACCCTTCCTGAATGTTAAGACCGCAAGCAGGGCTTTACTGGGTCAGATCAAAGATCCTCCTAGTTCCCTATCTGGCCATCTGAAGAAGAACAGAGCCAGCATGTACAGACATTTCCCCAGATACTCCTCCAGGCTTGCAGGCTTTGCAGCTCAAGGACTTTGCCAGCCAAAGGCAATTTCCTTAAACTCAACAGCCCGTGTAGAATTTTTCTGCTATGAATTACTGTTTCATAAGAGGCAGTTCAGCACTTCCACCAACTGCTATGAACATTGCTTACTACCTGTGTGAAGAAATAACTTCTTTTGTTTGTTTTCAGCTTGCTACTTGCTAATCTTCTTTGATGCCCTTTAGTTTTTAAAATGGATGGGAGGGTCTGCTGTTCACTGTTCCTTATAACTCATAAGCCCGTGCCATAACCTTTCCAGTAACCTCTTTTCCAAGCTGAATAGTCCCACCTAGTTAGCCTTTCCTTATGTAAAAGCTAGTCTGCAGCTTTTAGCAAATGGTACCATTTTTATTACAGTTCTCTCGTTACCTCTATGGTGCAGTTGACCTGTTTCTCCTCCAGACACCAACCACCAAGCTCACATCCCCTCCATCCGTATCTACCATGCAGGCACATTTATCACATATTATATTTGTACTATGCCAATGTTATGTTTCAGATGTTTTCAGAACCAAGTAACAACATGATAGCTTCCGTGGCATCTTTTCTCTCTCTGGCCCCAAGATCTACTCAGCTGTAAAGAGATTTCCATCCTGCACACACATTGTCCTGTCTCCCCTTCAATTCATTTACGTGGAGTCACCACGGCGATTGTCCTTATGAATGTGTGAGTGTCTGCTGAAGCTGTCCCACCACATTATGGAGGATCAGGGATTAATGAAAAGAGAAAGTGCAATAAAACAGCACAGATAGCATATAAAAGGGGAATATTGACAATGGAGGTGAAGTTAAAGCATTTTATAACAATGTTCTTTCTATGCTTGGAATTGACCATCACCTAATTTTGAACAAAGCTTTTGTCGAACAGCTTAGTTCAACTTTCTTTTTGCTGTTGTTCAATTTTCTTTTTGCTGTTTGTGATATTTATGCTAGTGTATGCCATAGTGCTGGCTTTCAATAACAGGGATAAAGGCCAGTCAGAGCATTCAGCATTATTAGTTATTGCTGTGACTATGTAAAGAGATTTGGGGGCCCTGGGGTTTGCTAGGGTTTTTATATCTAATTGTGCTCACCTTGAGAGGGAGAGTTACATTGCCACTCCACTTCTCTGCAGTTGGGATTTTTTACTTGAGAGCAGGAGCAAGCTCTTTTGTGGGGCTGAATGTACAAGAAGGCTAATGAAAGCAAAATCATTTGATCAGAAAACTGATGTTCTAATGAACGCAAATTCGGGCATTGTAAGCAATGTGGATTCCACCTTGATAAATCACCCACCTCCTTTCTCATTGATTTAGTGCAGTAATAAAACACAATAGGCTCCTTTTTTTTTTTCCCTCCCCTCATTGGGCTATAATGATTTACAATTGCTTTTTTATTTCCTCTCACACAGTGCCCTGGAGCTGCCTCCAACCTTTTCCCTATAAGCGCAAAGAATCCGGATCCTTTGTTCCCGGGGAATAATGCAATATTCATCCCCTGCCAGCGGGCTGGCTGGCGGGAGGCAGCCCAGACGTCAGCCAGCCGCTGCCTTCCCTCCTCTCTTTGAAGACAGGTCTCCTCACCTGTGTGACAGGCAGTCTGCACCGTGCTCCATGTGACAGGGAATAAAATCTCCCCTGCCTCAAAGAGACTGCTCTCCCCTCTTCCACTGAGACACCAGGAGGTGCTGGGAAGTGCCCTGAGAGCACTAATAAGTTGCCGTGCTGTTATTAATTCATTAGCTGGAGCGAGGAACTGACGGTGGATGGGCACGGGCGTCTGGAAGCCGCTTGTCTTTGCAGCGGCTGAGGGAAAGGCAGCGTGCTCCCCAGGGGACTCTTTGGAGATCTAAGCCTAGCAATGACCTCCTGCTGCCGTGGATTCACAGCAGCACGGCTGGTAAGGGACCACAGATCAAACCCGCTGATGGCTTTGGAGCTTGGTTTCTGGTGGGAACTCCGTCTGGAAGTTAGCAGCAAGCTCTGACACGAGTGCTGAAAGGTAGCAGTGAAGCTCTTCTCCATCCTTTTCACGTGCACCTGCCCAAGCCTCACTTTTAAGACATCTCCACAGAATCTGTTTAAGCACAAAACAAAGCAAGGTCTTGACTGCTGCATCATATTAGACAGGGCAGAATAAATGAGCACATTCATTTACATCAGTCCTTCTTCCTACTTCTCCATCTTGTCATTGAAGTCAACAAATCTATCACTGTTAGAAAACGAAGGGTAACAGCATCATGCATTTAAACCCATATTTCACACCCGAATGAAGAAACTTGACTTTGCAGTAGGGTCAAGAATCAGAGAGGGGACTAAGCAGAGTCCCCAGCTCTGAATATGAAATAGTTTTGATTTGGGGTTGAGGACATGCCAGATTTTGGATTAAAGGTGCCATTATGTTTGAGTCCATAAACTCTTCAGATGCAATACTTTCACTGGCAAGCAGAACAGATCCAATGGAAGACCGCATGTGTCCACCCGCACACTTTGCCTTCCCCTGTATTTAAAGCCTGATACACTGTGCCACTTCTAAGCAATAGCTGTAAAATCTCAAAAGCAGACTCAAGAAAGGAAAACCCTGCACTTCTACAGAAGGGAACACCATATTTAGCTCTCAAATGACTGAGTTTGGAATTGTTCCGTAACGTTGAATTTGCAATGTTGAAAACAAGTTAATCTCACGAACAAAAGACAAGGCTACAGGAAAGCAAGTCATCCCTGTGCTGTTACTAACAATAAATGTGTGTGCTCTCAGCCTTGGCAGTACAATGCACTCTCCCCAGATGAGTAATATGCTTAAACAACCAGCCCCGGAGACAGAAAATGGGACAATTTATTCCATCTTTATTTAATGGTCAGCAAACAACATATTATAATTAAAACAGGTTGTATCTTCCATGGCATGCCCAAGGATTTTAAGCACATGGGCCTTCCATGGATACACTGGAAAGCAAGAGGGAGATTTCTCAGTAAGCTCTTTTTAAAAAATAACATTTTAAAAATGAATTAAAACTCATGTACATGGAGTGAGACTGCAGCTTGGACCACACACTCTTGCAAGGGAATAAGAAACTCCTCCAGTCATTATTTCCTTCCTATGGCTAATGTAGACACAGAATAAAAGATATCCACTCCCTTTACAGGGCTGGTAGGCAGCCAACGATGGAACAGGTGAAGCCCTCAAGCCTACTGGCCAGTAACACGAGATGCTTTACTGCTAGTTCATGGCAGCAGCAATTGCTTCCCAGGTGCACAAGTAGAATAATTGCTCCTGCTGGGGGATGCTGCTGGAAGCCACAGGCACATGCTCACAACGCCACAGATGATATCCAGCACAAGGGTAGCACAGAGAAGGGAGATGCAAGACCACAAGTCCTCCTCAGCACTAGCTTTTGGGGTCTATGCCTCCTTTGGAAATTGTTCCTTTATTTCATTGCATAACCACTTAAAAAGCACCTTCTTTCAAGGATGATTTGAGCTATTTTCCTTTTTTTTTTCCAGCCACTAAAACAAAAACAGGGGTGTGTTATTGGTTAGCACTGGCTGCACTGGTTTCATACTTGTTTTCTGTACTCTGCTCCCCACCACACACACAAGGAGAGACTCACAATGAGCCTTCCTGTAGACAGCTCCAGACTTGGTCATAAAGGCTGGGAGAGGATGTCCACGTGTGGTCTTTGTGTGTAACACAAGCAAGAGACCATCACACATGTTGTTAACTGAAGTTAACCACAACTGTCTCAAGCTGAACTTTAAGAGCAATTCAGGTGCCCAGGCAAACACATCTAGCGCCGTTTTAGACATCCTTGCAGAGAGAAGATATCTGCACAGGCCTGGCAGGTACGACGAAGGACTTACCCTCCAGAGTGTCAGCTAGAGACCCAGCGTGCTCTAAGGCTCACGATGGGCAGCAGGCACCTCTGCTTTGGCACCTAAATGGGTTCATTCATCTAAGTTTCTTCACCTACATGGTCAATGGATAGAGACAGGCACCTCTGGAAGGTGGTTATCCCATGCTGGGAGATACATATCTTAAACACCAGTCTTGGCACTGGCAGCACACAATTTTTTCATCCCCTCTTTCCTCCCCATACTCTACTGCTCCTCAGAGGTGTTGGCACAAACATTTTGAGAGGGAATCCTGTGAAACAGATGACAGAACTTGTCCAGCTGAAAAAACATGCATCTGAGGGAGGGGGAGAGAGAGAGAGAGAGAGAGAGAGAGAGAGAGAAAGAGAAAGAGAAAGAAAGAGAGAAAGAGTTTGTTCTGCCAAGGGTGCTACTTTGAAGTATTTATTTTATATGTATTTAATCTATTTAAAATATAAATTCAAGGACATGTCATTTTACAGTAGGTATTTGACCCTTAGGGAGCCAAAGCCACCTGAGGCAAAGCTGTCCTTCTTGTCAGGGAGCTTCCCTCATGTAGACTCTTTGGACTCTACCACCACTGCTTTGCCACTCACAGGGAGGGCTTTACTGTTAAACAGAAGAAAAAGGCATGCACATCTATTCCTGTGGCAGCAGTGGGAGCAGAGGCTCTCCAAGCCATTTGGGTGGTTGCTCTGGACTTTTGGATTTCAAAAGTCATTTGTCACCTCAGCACCAAACTGTGGCACTTGGGCTATATTTCCGTTTATCAGTGAAAACCTGTGCTTCCCCCCAGTTATTCCTCAGAAATCACAATTCCCTTCACTCCAAGTAGGCTGAGGCAGGCTGACCGTTTCACCTTGAGTTTACCTGCTTTCCTTCCTAACAGTATACACTTCTTCTCCTATTCTGTAAGAGGTCACTGAAAATATGTATAAGCAGGGTGACCAGGACCTATCATTTTACTGTAAACTAATGAAATTACATCAGCAGATACTGACAGACTTGGAACTTTTTTGAGAACGTTTCATTAGTCTTTGATAAAATGCAAATGATTTTATTAACCTGCTGTGCTACAGCTCACAGTGCTTAAGGGTTGTTTCGCTGTGCAGGCTAACGATGGGAGAAGAAAATCAGATTTTTCACAAAAATATTTTCCATAGAAAGTTTTCGGACAAAACACCTATTGGCACAATATTGCAGTCAAGAATGTACATGAAACCTTGATTCCATTTATATAAATGGGAGTGTTGCCAGTGACCTGGGCAGAAAAGAGGGGATAGGAAAATTCCACTCAACCGCACCTTCCCCCAGAATTCGCTGATTCATCATTTTAAAATCTTTCATATAGGTGAAGCTTTGGAAAAGTTCAAGGAGCCCTGCACAGTAGTGCAAGATTGGTTTTGTTTTGGTTTGTTTTGGTTTTTTTTGGTCACCAGCTCCTCTGCAGTCTGCCATGGGAAAGGTCAGGAGATAAGTATCCTCTAGGCTTCCAGCATCGACAATAAAAATACATGGAGAGGAGTTAAACATATTATTTTGATTGTTGGGGGTGGTTGAAAACAGAAAGTCTATTCTAGAAATATCCAGGATTTGTGAAAGCAAAGAAGACTAGCATTAATACGTATATATATATATGTAAAGGATATAGGTATTTCTATATAAATGTATCTTTTATATATATATATATATATATATATAAATCTTTTTTTTTTCCTCCTGCCAGTGGAAACCAGATACTTTTGGGGGTTGGCAGTTTTTGATATTAGCATGTATGCAACATTTTCAGCACTGGTACAGAATGACTCGTCCTTCAGAGTTCCACAAAACCTGAAAAGGGACCCCGTGTTTATCTCCTCTGACTTCCTGTTTACTGCAAGTTTTCTGATCCACTCAGACGCAGCAGCACAGCAACAAAGACACTTCAGAAAATAAATATATTGAGAGAAGAATCCTGTAGCAAAGTTCAAATCTCCTCTAAAGATTAAGCACAAGACTTTAGCACTGGGCTACCACCAATTTACAGAGAAAGCAGACCTAATCACACTAATGATGTTTTTGATTTTTTTTTTTTACATAACATTCAACAGAAGAAAAAAAAATAAGTGTTTGTATCACAAGCATATTTTCCAGCCCAGCATGGTAGATGCCTAAGTTACTGATGTCTCCATCTCTCCAGATATAATCTGGAAGCTATGCAGTACTATTAGTCTGGCACAGTGCTCAAGCTAATTATGTACAGAGACACGGCAGTTTTGCAATTTTCAAGTACAGATGGAGAATCTTCGGTTGGCTCAAGTCTGCACCTAGTAACCTTTCTGCACATTGGTAAGACACTTAGAAAAGGTGGAAAGTGTTGCGACATGTACAAATAGCAGAGAAGAATATGAGTTTGAATGTCTCCACATCCTGCAAAAACTTAAAAGCAAATATCTCACTTGGCATGGGTTTGCATTTTTCAGTGAAATGCTCATAGGAACAACAGACTGGACCTATTTTCCAGGAGCCTAAAGAACAGGCCAGCAGTTTTATATTTGTCTTGGTGCTTTTAAACCAGTAAAGCCTCCTCCTTTATGTTCTTCCTCCAGCCACACACTGATTTTCTCATTTCCTGAAAGCCAGCTGAATTCAAGTTTTTATTACACTTGTTGGGTTGCAGCAGTCTGATTTCTACAGAAGAGGCTGATTCCCACCCACACAGAAAGGGAGAATACGCACAAATACGTGGCTGTGGTTGGTACACACTACGAGCAGCCTCATCTTACTTCCATTTGGATTTCTTCATCTGATCTGCTCACCTAGTCTTCCTTCATAGTCCGCTGAGAGAAACAGAAGTTTCTGAGACAAAGCAAGACATTTAAAATTGGCCAGATGAATCACAGCCCGTAAGTGCCCATTTCCTCCCTTTGAGTATGAAGAGTGTCTAGATAATTATTTCAGACATCAACATTATGCTGTAAGCATTCCAAGATAATGTGATGGTTCCCAGTCTAATATTTTAGCCCTAGATTTTTCTAACTTACAGTGCTTCTGGGGCCAGCAGTTATCAGTTCGACTCCTGATCAGTTTAACTCATGTATATTAAATACATGATATTAGATATTATTAATATCTGATTTTAGATATACTGATCATAAGAAAGGAAGCCTCTGAGTAGGTTTATGTTATCAGACAACAACACATGGGTCAAAATCTAATATGCCTTATATTTGGCAAAAAAAGCAAAAGAAAGTGTGGGTATGACCTCTACAGACAGAGAAGGGTCCCTCCTCTTGGATCCCTCCTTTGCTGTGACTTGGTGCGTTCACAGCCCCTCTAAGGAGGTCCTGCTTTGGGGAAACACCCTGAAGACCAGCAAGTCTTGAAGGTGGTGTTGAAAGGCTAGGTTCTGGGTCCTGTTCTCGCCTGGTATGTACAACATCTGAGCAGCTGAGGATGCAGAGGAATTTATGTGGCTTTTTGGTGTTGTCTGAAAGTAGACATTCATACAACTTAGCAAGATCTTCCAGAGCAACCCTTTCAAAACTGTCAAAGCTTGGAAATTTTTCCTTTTGAAAGACCTTTTGAAAGAATCTTTAGAAAGTGTCATCCACAGACTTTAATTTCTCAGTCACGTGGTATATCCGTTTGCAACAACATCTACTGCAGTGCCTTAAGTGCTATCAATAAATAATGGATGACTCACCCATAGCCTTCGTTCTTTTTAAATAAGTGAAGAGGCTCCGAGAATACCAAATTACCACATCATTTGTGATGTCCTAATGGAGTTGCCACTTAAATCAGTTAGAGACAGGAAGTCAGAAAAGTGCAGTGATCAGCTGAGGTTTCCAAGCACAACATTAACATCAAAAAACCAGGCCCAGGACTGGATTGATTTTAACATATCATGAAAGACTTTCCCTGAGCCTTCTGAGGCGGCAATATCCAACCCTTCACAACGGTTGCATTCTGGACCTCAAGGAGCACTGATATTTAGCAGCTTACAGTGACACTCATCTTGCCAAACCTCAGCCACCTGAGTTAGCCATTTAGTCTGAGCAGCACCAAGACCCCACCTACAAACAATGATGTGAAATAGATACCTGGAGTGAACAAAATTACTCCCAGCTATATAAAGGTTGCTCAAAAAGATGCTTACTGCAGCAGCAAGAAATGTTTAGAAAATTTCCATTCCACAACACCTTCAGTAAAGTGTTCACGCTGTTGTGATCCAGTCTGCCACCTTCTCAGTTAAGCTATTATAACCAGGCTGTAAATCCTACCGCTGATCTGGCTGACATATAAAAGCCTTTGTGGGGGACAGTTCCTAATCAGGGAACCACAGAGATGTTGAGGTTGGAAAGTACCTCGTGAGAACCTTTCATAGAACACAGAATCATTAAGGATGGAAAAGACCTCCAAGATCATCTGGTCCAACCATCCACCTGCCACCAATGTCACCCACTAAACCATGTCCCTAAGCACCACGTCCAACCTTTCCTTGAACACCCCCAGGGACGGTGACTCCACCACTTCCCTAGGCAACCTGTTCTAATGCCTGACTGCTCTTTCTGAGAAGAAATTTTTCCTAACTAAATGTTTTTTCCAAACTAAAATTTGCTATTTTTTTCCCCTAGTCCAACCTCTCTGTTCAAGCAGGACAACCTAGAGCAGGTTGCCCAGGACCATGCCCATTCAGGTTTTGAATATCTGGGCATGGTCCTGGACAACCTGCTCTAAAGCACAACATAAAGCACAACATAGGATCTATGATCTATGATTCTGTGATTGTAAAAACTTTACCTCTCACCCAGTGACTATGTAGTGGGTTTCATGAGTCATTTTGCATCCAAAGAAACACACACTACTACCAAGTGGTTTGGCCCAACCTCCTTCTCAGTCTGTTCCCTCACCACCAGTGCTACCACTCTGGTAGGTATAACAACAAAAGCAAGGACTTGATGTGGCTAAAAAAAGTTATTATTAGTATCGTTCATTTTCTGCTCTTCCCTGACAAGTTCATCATGCAAGTACAGGAGCATCGTGCTGACAGAGAGAGGACAGAAACACATGGCTGGGCAGGGAAGGGAGTAGTAGACCACTCCTGTCAGAGAGGAGGAGGGAAGATGACTGAGACTTTCACCTCTCAGTGCTAATTAGCCATTAAATCAACTCAGCTGCCTGTGAAACCATATCCTTAATTTCCAGAAGAGTCTCTTATGAGGTTAAAAAAAAAGCTGAATATATTCATTTTCGTTCTTCTAGCATGGTCCCAGCAACAGCTGTACCAGCATATGCAAAGAGACATGAATTGCAAATTTGGGAGTGGCAGCTACTTAAACCAGCTTTGCCACTGAAACAAGAATTACAGTAAATGAAACATTTAAACATGCTTTTTTAGGATGGAATGAACTGCCCTTTGGAGGTTCTTTTCCTCTACAGTGACTAAAGGCATAGCCTAGATAACTAACTTGGATTAGGCAACTGGCAGGTAGACAGCTACAGGCAGCTGAGATGAATCTGACTCCCGTGGTCATACCTTGCGGGTAAGAAAGCTTGGCCTTCAAATACTTTTGCAGTTCACACATTTCACATGGAGAGCCAAAATGCCCTGTCCCTTAGCAACCACTAGAGACCATTTATTTTAACTTGCTAAAGCTTTTGACCAAGTCCCTCACTAGAGACTCTTATGAAAAATGAGTAGTCACAGGATGGGAGGTAACATTTTGTCATGCATTGGAAAGTGGCTAAGAGACTGAGATCAAAGAACGAAAATAGTCAGCTTAGTTTTACTGTGGCAAAAGATTAACAGCAGGATGCCCACAAATTCCACACTATAACTGTTGGTTAATGTATTTATTAATGATATAGAGGCAAGAGCAACAGTTAGGAGTGACAGAATTATTCATGCTTAACCTTTCAGCAGCAATCGAGATTTGAGAAGGAAAAACATTTTTGTCGTATGTGTGCTCTCTGTTGATACAGTTTTGAAAGAGATTTTCCCATTAGCAACCTGAACTTTTCTGGAGCATCCAGAACTTCTTTTTCAGATACATCGACCATCACTGGTGAGAGGATATTAGATTCACCTTACTGACAGCATCAGAACAAACAGTTGTCTGCTCCCCTGTAACCTCCAAGTGAGACATTAGACAAAGACGTAAGACTTTGGCATGGGGAAACTACCAACAAACACTCCACAGGCTCAAAACTCAATTCCAACTAGTATATCTGATTTAATGATGTATCATTAAATGAGGCACCATTGTGAGGTCTCCTTTGAAAGCCAAATTTCTTTGCCTTTATTTTGGTTGTCTTCTAATATAGGTTATTCCTATCCAAGCCATTCACTACCAGCCTCTTCTTTTTTCTCGTAGTGTCCCATAAGGTTTCTCTGATCTGGGGGAAATAATTAAATTAATAATAGCATTCATAGCCTGGGCTAGTCTCCAAAGCTCATAATAGGCCTGGGACCCCAGGAATGCATTTTTACAGATGAAATAGCTTGATGCAAGGACAAACTCACATGCAATGCCTGCAGCTGCAGGTCCATCACAACAATCCAATGGCCCGTCTATCATGGAAAAATGGCGAAGTAATAACATAGAGAATGTTTTCCCCCTTAATGTGGTTGGACACCTCTACAGCATTTCTTCCAGAAGCAAAGACAAAAGCTGCAGAGCTGCCTATAGGGTATGATTAATCCTACATGATATTAAACCACAGGTGTAACAAAGTTGTCCCAGAACCCAGAACAAGAAATTGCAAGGCTTTACAAAATACAGTCTGCAGGTGGCTACATGAAACCTTTGCGCTAAAATGATAGGGCTTTGCCATCTGAAATGCATAAGCCTATACAAAATCTAACTACCTGCTGTAAATTGAAGCACTATAAAAATAAAATTGAACAATTACCTTTTGTGGGCAGTGTAGATTGAGCTATATATCAGCTTTAACATGACTCCAAAGCAGTAAAGTCCCACCAAACGTGGCTGAAAGGGCTCCAGCCATGCCCTATTTAAACTTTGGGCTGGGGGTGCAGATGGAGTTCAGGAGACAGAATTATCAGAGGGAGCATGGCAGTGGCAGGGAAAGCCATTGTGTCACCACATCTATTCAAAATCTTGAAATGACTGGAGGAGCACAAAATGAAAAAAAAAAAAAAAGGCAGAGAAGCTGCAAATGATGAGACCCAATTCTGCTGTCAGATACGTGCACAAGACTCCTACAGATTTCAGTGTTCTGGATGAAGGGAAATGAAGGTGTTCATGCCTATAATAGCTCTTCTTTCTTTTAATCCTTCCTTTGATATCTCTCCTTAAGCAAAACTGGCACTGGACAAAATGATTCTTCTTGGGAACAATAACAGGGCTTTAGAGATAGTTCTCTATTGTTAGCCAGTTATCCACTAATTCAGAAGGTGCCTCAGGTTGTTCTTTATCCTGGTTTGTAAATTATACTGATGATCTTGCTGAAGTAGTAGCAGTTATCGAAAGGAGTGGAGTTTTGGGGCGTAGGATTTCTGTTTTTGGGCTGCGGGACATTCTCTGCAGAAGCTCTCAAGTAGCAGAGTAAGAGTATTTCGTCACTGCAGGGGCACACATCTTCCAAGGTAATGATGGTAGACACAATCTTGTCCAATCTTGCTACAGAGAGAGATGTTCAGTGCACTTCTAGCAGACAGGTAGGCATACCCTGACCTCCGCTACTTGTGTTATGAGCTGAGCAGCCTACTATCTGCTCTGGTCTGGAAGCCTTTATAGCCAGATTACTGAAGTAACGTGCTAGAGCTAAATCTTCTTGCAGATCTTTCAGATAATATGCTGAGAAAGAAGACACGCTTAACCCAAACACAACCTGGCACTAGGGCAGCTTTACAGACACTGAAGGCATACTGCTATCCTGCATTTGATGAAATCAGAGTGATGGCACAAGACCTCCCATCAGCCTGATCTCCTTTACATCAAAGTGCTTCCTACCCACTGAAATCTGATGAGAGAAAACTAGCCTGAGGAAGGCTTACTCATAGGAGTAAAGCTTGGCTGAACCAGACCTTGGGAAGCCAAGGTGGCAGCATCTCTATCACGTACCAGTGTGGAATAATTCCCTTGACAGTCTACCTTCAGCTGGGAAAGCCCCTGATCCCCAAAGGACTTTGTCTAAGACAACCATCACAAAATAAACACTAGCTACCACCCATTGTCAGCTGCAGGCAACTTCTGCTTCTGCCCACATGTATGGAAATATTTCCATGCCAAAGTATGCAGTAGATGTTTTTGTTATCTCTCTCTCGGCCAAAGGTAATCAAAGAAGGAAAAAAAAAATCAATGTATGCATGTTACCACTTATCATCAGTTATATCCCTCACGGCACCTAAAATTCCTATCCCTCCCCAGCCTTTTGGCTGTCCTGGATTAGGCTGAACTGGAAACATGCCTTCCTGTCCTCAGAAATTCCTGGGATTTCAAAAATGTTTCCTGTTCTCCTTTAGTATGATCTCAGTAATGTTTCCTGAAACATCATGAAGTACCAACACCAACACCTTAATCCCTCCTTGCCTAGAGTAGGCAGCAAGTAGATTAGCTAGAGAGCACATCACAAAGGAAGGGGATGCTCAATAGCCTGATAGAGAAAAATTTCTATGGGCTATATTTTCAAAGGTATTTTGGGCACTTAAAGATACAAGATTGGTTATCTCTGGTATATCTGAATAGCAGGGTAGACTACAATAGGCTAGTATCTGGCATCATGTTTGGCCTTGGGAGTTAGCTTGGAGGCTTTTGTTTGTACAGTCCTCCAAAACATATTAAATATATTAAACAGTGGTAGATTCTATGACCTGCCCCTCAAATAATGGGCTATTTAATAAGGGTCGTCTGAGGTGCTATCTTGCGTGTTATGGGTTTAGGTAGCAATTCACAGACCTATATAAACACATTCCAGTGATCGCACCCTATCACGGTTTCCTTTGAAGATACTTCTACAAGAATTAGTAGGTTTCAATACTATCGTGACTATTTAAGATTATGTTTAAATGCCTCAAGGTCAGGTCTGAACTTTTTCTCCCATGTAGGAATGTAAGACCTCAATCACACCCCAGTGACTGAATGCACTTTTTTCCCTACTTAAAAATCCATAATGCCATTAAAAATGAATACATTGTTGTTAAATAAATGCACGAAGCTCAGATTAAAGCTGTTTGTATTTCCTGCCCTCTGTCAATTATTAATATTGCCTATAATAGAGAGATTAATACCCACACAGTGGGGAATAAACATCCAGAAAACAATATAAGCTTTCTCTTCAGAAAGAGAATTATTTGCTCAGGTTTCACACCCAACAGGAAGCAACTCCGAGGCAAGGAGCCTACTCTTGCACCGGTCAGCACACATCTGAACAGAACGAATTGCTGCTCAAATTCTGGTCACAGCAAACTGGCAAAGGCATGGCCCGCTGGTGGATAAAACCCATGCGTTAGCATCCACAGAGTCAATATGGGAGGAGAAATGCATTTCTGAGTACAAGAACAAGAGTCAGAAGCTAAGCAATTAACATTGCTTTCATGCCCCTCTGTAATTAACGTAGATCAAAGAGGACCCGAAACCATCGATTTCACCAGAAACAGGAGACAGCAGAGTTAGCACCAGCACTCGCAACTCCACAGCAGGTGCAAAAACACCTATTTCAGCCACAGGCACAAGGCTGTAATACTAACACAGCACCCAGAAAAAAAAATACACTTTGAAAAGAAACAACAGTATTTTAACACTCCAAAGTCTATCAACATATTGACTTTGAATTAGAAACACTGCTGTTTTACAAACAAAGCTTGCACTTAGGGTTTATGCTAGCACAACTTTTATTTATTATTCAAGAGTGTGATGAAGGAGAAAATGATATGAGATGATCATGTTATGGGCAAAGACATTAAGTACAAAACAGAAAAAAAAGGAGGGAAACAAAGGAAAATGTGTCAAGTCATTTTAATTGCATGTTTACAAGCTGATTTTCTTTATTTGCAAGTCTCAACTGTATTGGTAACAGTGTTTTGTTTCTGCAAAGCACATTACACTTAAATTCAGAGACGATGACTTTTGTGCTTGGCACCACCAACCAAATGTGTTTTGTCATCCCGTTTGTTTGTCCATGAGAAACCAACTAACACAGGGTGCTTGGCAATTAAGAAGAACAAAACTTGGAAATGACCTGGAAAACAAATCAGGATGCTTTGTGTAGAACACAACCAATATGAGAGAAAGGCTAACTCCAAACAGTGGAAGCAACACACAGTGGCCTTATTTCTTTAAAGAAGAGAATAAGAAGAAACAAGTACTTATCCACTGCATTATTCCAATTCCACAATTGTGTTAGAAAAGTGAAGCCTGTGTGAGCTACACTCACAGGCAATATTAAAGGTAATAAAAGTGCCACAACTATAAATCAGCAAATCTATATGGTATACATGAAGCAGAGAACAGCTTGGAATTATAGAGCAGGAAAATTTCCCAGCAGGAGATAAAGGACTATAAAACTGAAACTGCTTTTGCCTATATTTGTTGCTTTTCTGCTGATATGGTTTCCTGGTGTCACTTTATCTGTCTGCCTTTTTTGATCTGCAAGGTGAAAGTCTCATCTGCTCCATGATATTTTGTCACTGACTCCACAGAATCATAAAACGTTGAGCTGGAAGGGACAAAAGATACAATCCAGCCCTTGTTCTGAGGCAGGATCAAAGATATTTCGTACTTTGTGCTAATTCCAAGAAACTCAGGTTTGGCAAATAAATTCTGGGCTGAACTTTTGAGTCCATTCATTCTTTATGTACAGCACTTCCAAAATGTGTTTTTTTGATTAAATAAAAGGAATCATAATGGATGTCAATCCTTACCGGAACCATTCAATTTCATGGATTGTTATTAGGGTCTACTATTATGGAGTTGCATTAGTGCAGAATACTTCATGTAGCAAAAGCAGTGGGCTTTGACAGGTCATGTTTCCTATCAGTCCATTGTCTGTATACACTAGGAAACAAATAATGGGTTTTATATTCAGTAAATAATATGTTGCTTGGCACATCCACAGACTTCTGTGTACAATACATTAACATCATGGCAGTAAATGATAAATTGGTCAGATTAATCCTGTGCTTTGCTCCAGCATCTTGCCACAGATAATACGAATAAGCAAGACAAGAAATAAAAAAAAAATGTTTAAATCCTTTAAAATTATTCCCATCCATTGGGCTTTACAAAGGAGTATGATCATTTACAAACTGAATCTTTAATATTTAGATGCCAATAGTGGTTTCCTTTTGATCAGTGAGCCTACAAATGAATTCAGATCATCTGAGAGGCTTTAGCAGCAAAGCTCCTGAAATCTCCACTGAGTGCTGCTACTGCATGTTCACATGTACCTGATCAAAAATTACCATGAATTATTTCTGATAAGTGTTTATTAAAAGCCGGAGCATGGTAAATTGCTAAGTGTACTAGCTTAAAGAAATTTAAACGGAATATGGCTTCTTGTCACAGTGATATATTCAAGCAGCTATTCCAGATGAAGAGACCCGTATTATCAGAGAGCTCCAGAATCAGAGAGCAACCAGTTGTGTCATATAACCTCTGTGCTCCTGTCTGCTGCCTGGGCTAAATTAGCATTCAGTGTGAGCCTGTCCATGCCAATGGCTGGCACTTTAACTATCAAGTGTTCAGCCACTATTTTTCCCATTAAACAGCATTTCTCTTGTGCTCAGAACAATGCCACCTACTTTTATGAAGACCTTGAAAGAGGCTTCATCAGATAAAGCACAGTGAAAGTGCAGTTAGTTCATTCTCGTCTCTTGTGAGGGCTAGCAAAAGTGGCAATTTTAAGGTTGCAGTAATAGAGTCACTTCAGCCTTGTTATAAATCTAGGCTGCTCAGAATAGGTCCTCCTGCACACCCCTGGCTCTTCTTCCCTACAGCGCCACAGTTCTAGCTCCAGTGTTCATATAGCTGCATGGTGGGGCTCATCTCATCAAGTCAGGTTAATATTTTTATTTTTTTTCCACAATCTTATCTTTCAGCTGCATCACTTACCTAACCTGTATGGCAGTGCAAGTGTATGCTGATGCTGCTCAAGGGAGTTGGCAAGAACAAGCCACCTCAGGTAGAGAAGGTGGGCCAGCCACTCTTGGAGGCAGCGCTGATGTCTCTGGGATGAGAGAGTCTGTATAACCACAGATTAATGTTCAAAAGGCAAAATCCCATAGTGAATATAGCATTCAGCAACATACTTTCATAATTTAAGGAAACAATCATCCATCTCAAAAGAAAGTATCTACTTTTTGAATAAGGCTGTTGTACGACATGATCACCTGCAGTACTAAACTAAACTCAACACCACTGGAGTTTATTTGTAATTTCACAATCTTATTATTACCTATATATACCATGACCTGATCAGTGCTGATCAGGATCAGCACTTTCTTCTATTAATGATTGTACAGTCACACAAATACCAAACACAACCTACTAAATAAAAGAAGGGTAGGGACTGAGCTGAAGCTCTGGGCCATTGGTTTCCCCTACTCCTAAGGTAAACGCACCTCCCAGCTCTGTTTTTGCCAGATCCAAGTAGAGTTCTCCAAAATAAACCTACTCCAGATGTCTTAAGTATCAGAGACGCAGTCATTCAACCCTGTTTAGCCTAAGGTCAGGGATGTCTTCCAGCCCCTCTGCCACTTAGTCAACACAGAGGCAGAAAATCCCTGCCTGGAAAAACTACAGGCTGGGGTCCCAATTACCTGAGATCCATCCCAGTGGGTGCGTGGAGCCTCTCTGGAGTCCTGGGAGCCCTGTGGGGGTACCACAAGGCAGGGAATGGACCAGAACTGGGAGGCAGGACCTCAGGGCAGGCCAAGAGACACAAGGCTGTTGATCTTTGGGGATCAACAGGCTTGTTCACATTTGAAGGAAAAAGAGAAGAACGGGAGAGAAAGGAAGAGGGAAAAGTGTGAAGAAGCAGAACATGAAAAAGCAGGAAGAAAGGGTATAAGATACAGGAATGAAAGAAAAGGAAAGGCTAAAGGAGAATAAAAAGAAGGATTTGGGCCAAAACATTTATCAAGCACTCAAAGGAGAAGCAAGGCGTGACAGCATTTTGCATGAGCATAATGCAGAAATGTGGCAGGGTGGATCTGAAAAGCAGCAGTAAGATCCCAAGGAGGGTGAGCATCTGTCAGTCGGTCTCTGTCCAATTTCACGCTCCAGAGAGAGTGGGGAAGCTCAGGCCACCTCATTTTCCACCCAACCACGTCGGGCTGACACCCTGCGGCATGAAACTTTCCATGTTGTAGGCATTTACTCCTTTAGCTTGTCACCTCGTAATGAACAAGGACCACAGCTAGTCATCTGCTTATTCAAGGCAGCGCCGGGATCCTGACAGCCTGTTAAGCAAGCGGCAAAGCTAGGGAGGAGAGGAAAAGGTGTGGAAAGAAATGTGAGAGATCTCGCAGATAATGTGGAGCGGAGGCAGCTATGTAATTATAACCCTAGTTTTATTTTCACTTGACGGCACGAAAAAGGAAGGTAAGGAGAAGCTTTTAAATGAAACATGACATTCCCTTATTAAAGTCTGATTTAGACTTCAGCAGGCTTGCTGCTTTGTATACATTCCAGTGCTCCTACACTGTGGGTAGCCAAACAGTAGAAGTTTAATAAAATAAAATAAATTTAAATGGTAATTTCCTGAACCATGAGGGCTTGTTTTCTGAGCAAACAGTCCTTCTGGTGTTGATACCAAAGACGACAGCGCTATCCATGTTGTAAATATGAAGAGGAGTGATATGGTCTCATTTATAGACTTAAAAGTCCTGTTATGCTTCTTTGTTTCCTGAACAAACAAAACTCTTGTGGGAACTGCATGGAAAAATCTCATTATTCAGACAAGTTTGGGTTGCCCTCTTCGGAAAATAACTGCATTGCTGCCTGTTTGTCAAAAGCATCATAGTCCAGCATGGTCAACTGTGGCTGTACGGAGGTCCCAGTATTTGCTGCTGCAGTCTGACCCAGGCAGCTTCCATTCACGTTGAGGTGGAGAAATCAGCAGTCCCTGCCGTTTCTTGGGGTGATATTTGGTGATAAATCTGCTTCGTTTTAGCCTGTGAGCCAGGGAGTCACAGGGTCTGTCTGGATCCAGAGACAGCAACGCAGTAATCCCTCTCAATCATTCAGTCATCTCCCTTACGCACCATGAAGGGCTTCCCAAGCAGAGCGTTTACACTAAACAGGCAGGTGGCCTTACACTTTAGACAAACTCAGAAATAACTGACCAGCCTTCATGAATGCTATTATCACCACTTTCAGACACGGAAATGTGGGCTTCCCTACCTGAGCAGCCTGTCGCTGCAGCCACAGTTTGCCCTAACAGGTTTCAAAGCTCCTCCCTGGCTTGTATCTGCCCCTAAGGGTGGATAAATCAGAGCTGGCATTTTCTGACACAGCTTTGTCACTGGTTTATGAACATTGCCAGCAAGTGACCAGAGAGCATAACAATTATGAGCAAATATTTCCTCTAATAAAAGTAGCAGCAGCCAACAATTGAACAAATGCTGTTGGGAGGCTTTTCTCACTTACTTTTCTGTGGAGTCCACTTTTCCGATAATGCACAATGGGAGACTGCTTTGTTGTTGCCGAGTTCAATGGAAAATGCAAAGTTGCCATATAATTTGATGTTATATGCATTTAGGGTCTGACCCAAAGCCAAGGGACATCAACGGAAGGATTATTATTGTAACTAGTAAGGATGGTGATTTGGGCTCTCCCGGACAGGTTTCCCCAAGCATAAAGCCTTACAGAAGATTATCAGTTAATTAACAACAGCACTGGAGGGATGCAACATTAAGCTTTCAAAATTACTTTTTTTAAAAACTGGGTTTTGGTTCAGGTTTGCAAGTCAGCCTCTACCTAAGGAGTGCTATGAGCATTCTTTAATCCTTATAATCCTTTCCAACTCACACACATTTCTAAGGATGCTATTCTGGTCTCTCCTCAGGGAGATTTTTGGGCTGTCTCCCAAAACTGCAACATAGCAAAGCACTGCTTTGAAAAACTCTCAGAGGTCATGAGTTTATGCTTAGGTATTTTTAAATGCTTTGTTACTCAGTGCTGCTGTAAAAAAAAAAAAAAAAAAAAAAAGGCTTGATGGTTGCAAAACTGAGAACGCAGCTTGGGTTTATAATGGTTACCTGGGGTATGGATTAAAGAACAACTTCCTGTAGGTCCCAAGCCACCTCTCCCATTGTAACTGGCTCTGCATAGGCTCTTCATTCCATTGCAATGTCCTGAGGTTCATCAAAGTATCTGGGTCCTCGGGAACAAAACAACGTACCTCAGTGTCACAACCAGGTACTGCTGTGGCAGGGCAGAATTAAACACAAGCCTGCCAGCACAAGCTTGGGACTGGGACCAGCTTTTCTTTCTGTCCAAACAGCCATGGGGAGGAGAAGGCAAGATGGTACTGCTCCAGAAGTGACTCTGCCAGTGTTCCCAGCTCCTGATCAAAAGAGCTTGATCTTTCAAAGCCAGCAGCTCTTTCAGATATGCACTTCTGTTCACAACTGCATAACGAGATGCATGCTACAAGAGGCAAAAGCTAATTCATCCCAGCATCATCCAAAAGCTCATCAGAGATCTTTCATGATCAACTCCTTGCTTTGAGTAGGTACTCCTTGCTTTTTAGGTAAGGAAGACACAAGTCCACTCGTCCAGTAGGATTAGACCACAAAGTCTTTCACCATCTCCACTGGAACAAAACCTTTCCACAGAAAATGCTTTGGAAACCAGGAAGGCAAAGAATTCAGTGTGCTGAGGTACAGCAGCTGTTGTACAAGCACCACTCTGATAAGAAAATGATTTAATATTGATAAGTAGTTACATCCTTTGAATACCCATATGCTTCTCAAGCAACTCATGTCATGCAAAAGCCAGTTTGAAGCCTGGAATTTGGAATTAAATGCTAAGTGTGTGCGTGGGACTTAGAGGATATATAGGTTTTGTGCTGGCCTGAATGCCAAATTGCTACCAGTGAGGAACTTTTCTGAATGTCTAAATACCAACATCTTCTTTACCGATACATATATCATCCATATATAATCGGGTGATTACAAAGGTCACAAAACCTTATCTTCAATAATTTCACAAAGTCCTGTGCAGCGACTTGGAAGGAGATTGAACTGGTCACGCAGAGCTGGTCTTCCTTGAACAGTGCAACTCAGCCTCCCTCAAGCTTCTGTACAAGCCTCAGCATTTCATTCTGCCACTGTATCCACAAGATCTGGGGTCCACAAAGACAGAGGCTTTTCCCAGAAAACTTTCCAGGAAAGTCTATACAGATACCAGCGGCACATCTGCAAAGATGTAAGATCCACTGCAACCTCTCCTGCAGATCCAGGTGCATGGCACCCCTGGAAACCGCATCCTCCTGAACTGCTGCATCGATTTTCAAAGAGACCTGGAGATTTCTGGTTCTCCAGAGATACAGAGGAAGGAGCTATAGGCTCTGTACTTAATGACCTCACGCAGTCTGGGGACAAAGCAGACATCCATCACTTTCATTGATAAACAGTAACTTTAATAATAGAAAAACCTCCATCACTGTCAATTACTTATACACATACGTATGCATATTCTATACAAAGAACAGAGAACAGACTTCCACATCCTATCAGCACTGTAATTGGTAGAATAACTTCTGAAATGCAGCCTTGGTTTTTAATAGTTTTAAAATATCGTTTTATATCGCTCTCATTCCCTAATTTATCTCTGCCAGGCAGCAAGGCAGGCTCAGAGCAATCTGAATGCTGAGATTAACTAGGGTGCTGATTATCTGTGTATTAACATCAAGTCTGCGATGGTTCCCCATTGCTATGCCACATACTGAAGTGGAGAAAAAAAAATTAGTTGCTCATAGATTATTAAGGGCAAAATTCAATAAGAGATTGATCGCATATCTAACGACAAGACCAAGCTCTTTCCCCACACCTCTCTTGCTCACAAATTGCAGCAGTTGGAGTGACTCAGCAGCTCAAACCTTTCTCCTCCTTGAACTTTGGCTGAGAAGTTACCATACCATGCTCCAGGGCTCTGCTCCAGGTGCCTTCCTCACTACCTGGTGGGGTAGGTAGGCTGGAGGGGGGAGCAGGGATGCATCTGGGACATGGTGGGCTTCTGTCCTGCCCCAGCAGGCCCTCTGCACCCCAGGTGCTTTCCCCTCCCATGCCATACTGAGGAATTAATACAAGGATGTTACCAGAAGTTCATTTGGCACTGATGTTATCACATAGTGTGGGTGCTTGTGATATCAGAGGGCTGGATTTGATGGCCCAGGTCCCCTTTTGTTCTCATGTAAGAGAGGGATGGCATTTAGGTATGGCAGAGGTTCAAGGGCAAGGCCTTCTCCTCCAGGAATGATGAATACTGTCACTGGCTGAGAGGCCAATCTTGCCTGGTTAAACCCTTGATTTTAAAAATATATAAATAAGTGTAACAAGTTCCACAATGCAGAGGTTTCTGGGAAGCTAATTACAAGCTCTACTTTGTTCACCGTAGGTATTTTTCAATTAAAGTCACACCAAGTTTTCCCTGTGTTAACTTGCATGCCCCAAAAGCCCAAATTCTGTGGAGGCTTAATTACAGTTTCACGCTGCCGAGTCCCTTTGGTGCATCTTCTTGTAAGTCACACTTAACATATGTTATCAGCAAACTTAGGGCCCTGCAGCAACAACAACAACAACAACAACAACAACAAAGACCCTTAACAGCTATTCTGCACATCCAGGAGCCTCCAGGAAAGGAATACAAAACATTTCCAGCCAGCTTTCATACCGTCCAAATGATGTAATTTATTTACAAGCCACCTCGCGTTCCTCTGCTACCATTCACAGGCTGAAGCATCCATAATGTGCCTACACCTATTGGGATCAGAGATCTCTTCAAAGCGGACACATTAAGACAGCTTTGTGTGACCTCAGCAAAGCCATCCGACCTCCTTAAAGCTTGGTAAACCAAGGCATGAAATGAGCTGAAAGAAGGGCCCTTATAAAAAATATACGCTATTTCTAAATTAATCCAAACCAGCTTTCTTGGGTAACTTAATAATTGCCATATAAGGGATAAAATAACATAGTTGGGAGGAAAAACACCTACAACTAAACAAAGGACACCTCTTCTGAGCTGTAGGACACCTCTTCTGAGCTGTCCACCTCTCAGAAGAGACCTTAAAGATCAGTATGCTGTTAGACAACCCTTCATTTTGTTATCAAGCTGAAGAGGAGAAAAATTACACAGATAATCAATTGAAAAGTTCCTTCTTAGCAGCTGAATGTGGGTCTTGACTCGCTGGAGCATTAGTCTCATCCCATATGACCATACCTACATCCTAATACAACTTTTGACTAATGTTAACATGAATACCTGTCTTAAGTTTTCTACAGCATCCATCATGGGGATATCAAAGCAGCATAGCTCAAGGGGAGTGAGTAATTCCGAAGCCTCAATGTGCAGAAAAAAAAGTAAGTTTCCTTCCTAGAAAGTTAATTTCAGAAATCCTACAGTGAGGTTAAAGGGATTAGTTCTCCAGCTGCCACTGACTTTGCAAGAATAACACTAGATGAAGACTGGAGGGGGAGAGGGAAGGGGAAAAGGGAGCTGTGACTCTTCAAAATGCTAGTTAATTGCAAAGATTCTGCTACTGCTTCAGATGTGACTTGCTGACAGGGAGAAAAATATATCAAAGTGCAAAGGAGATACATCAAAATATCAAAATTCAGCTGAATAAATCTCAAGGGATGACAGAGGATCCATCGTTTAGAACTCATCTAGAAGGATTTTTCAACCTGTTTGTATGAAGCAGTCTTTTTTTTTTTTTTTTTTGGTGTACTGTAGTTCCATTCCTACAAAGTGAACAGTTTTTTCAAGACCCATCAGAAATGATTCCACAGAGGCCAAGGTCTGTGACTTGAAGCTACCAGCTGGTACAGATAAAATATCCATGAAAATAAGGTTAAGGAGTTGCGTATCCAGTAGGGATGGGAGGTAGCTGGCTGCCTACTCTTGGAGGTACTCTACATTATCACATCATTGCATTATACATACACGGTATGTATGGCGTGATATTACTCTGAAGGTAGATGAACTTCAACAGTCCAGAAGCAGTTGCTTTAAGAATATGAATACGTTGCCTTGTTTCATTTCCTGATGTGAGGGCTGATCTCTGCTCCCCTGAATTCCCCACCCTAAGCTAGGGCGAGGCACCAGTTTCGTGAAAACATGCTTTGGAGACCAAGGGAAAGAGAGGGTGAGAATTTTTCCCCAGGGAACTGCCTTTGCCAAAGAAGCACACAGATAATCAGTGGCTGGGAAATTTCCACCAGCCTGAGTGACACTTCCAACGGCCTGAATCGGCTCAATTTCTCCATGCAAAGTTACAGTTCAACCTACTCATTAGCAATCAGCAGAAATCAATACCCCTCATTGGCAACCGACATCCTTTATCTAAGGGACACACTGTCATCAATATACAGGCTCAGTGGCATCTGAAGTGACAAGAACAAAGAAACTGGAGGCCTAAAGAAAAACTCGTTCATCTACAAGAGCTGCCAAAAAAGATTCTTCTCAAGGAAGGGCAGTGCTGTGCTTGGACTTGGCTGTAGAAGGACATGTGCTGTATGCCCCCACCCCTTACCCCCATGCTCAGGTAGGAGTCTGTGTGAAAGCCATCTTGCCCTCAGAAGGAAGCAATACAGAAAAAAAATATGGCAGAAAAGAGTAATTTCTGGCACTGTAGTTTTTTGGAGGGGCTGGTTTACACCCTAACAGCCTCAGTTCCTGGGGGCAGCAAACTCTGCCTTGCACGATCCCCTCGAGCCCCCACCTGTACATCACTCTGGGGGCTTCTGCATATTCTGTATTCATGCGGTCCTTCTTCTTGATCTAAATTTCTCTAGCAGGGACATGTGGGGAAGGTAGTTTGTCACCATCACCTTAGGCTTCCTGCTATCAGAATCCAGGTAACAATTCACAGATACAGCAGAGTATTCAGGTATACACTGAAAGACCCAGAGAGAGCCACCTGGTGCAATTAAGAAAAAATGATAGAACCATTTGGTTCATCAAAGTTCACTTAGGTTTTCTATTTAACGCTCTATTTCCTCTGAAAAGGCAGCTTATGATTTACTGAATAACACCAGTGTCTTTCTACCTCAAAGATAAAAGTTTGTGATGAAGATATCCAGTACGTATCACCTGTCCTTCCATTCTCTACCTGTCCCTGTTGGGTGCTACCACCAATTTAGGTAATTCAGATCCTTACTTTTACCATCCTTGCCACTTTCTGGCCTAACACCACTGGCATCACCACTGGTTTACACCCCAACCCAGAAACCATTTGGCACGGGACTGAACAAGAAGAATGCACAGGTGCATTCCTTGCTCAGCCCCCACATCACTACCGAAAGCTGGCATGCGGCATCCCACCCACTGTGGAGAAGTGTCCTGAGGTTACACCTGAACTTAAATGCCACAATATGGAAAGAGGAAATAGAATGTAAGTTTTCACAGTCTCCATTTAATTTCCAAGTTTTCCTTCCTACTTTTCTCTGTCAGATTCCATGTGGCTTCCTGACCTGCAACTACCTATTCCCATTACAGTGTACGAGCAGCATCCCTAGGCCTCCAGCAGAGTACCAGGGAAATCTGCCTGCTTAAGACCTGCCCTGTTTCCCCATCCTGGTCCCTTTTAGCAGCTTTCAACAAGCAGATCTTTATTTGATCAAGCACTACGCTGGATATTACCACAACTTTAAAAACAGATGTCTTAAAGTCCTCCATGGATTTTGTAATTGGGTTTCTTCCAAGGCCTCCCAGAGTCCTTTCTCCTTGCTCAGATGGACAAAACATTCTGTGGCTCTCCCCAGAAGAAGGACTAAGTTCAATTTTCCCCACAACTTCAGAAGAAATGTAGCTGCAATGGTTGAAAATGAGGAAATCTGCAGAAATCAGAGCAGGCTCCACATCCTGCTCAGGGTCAGCTCCCCGACCATAACCCATGTAATGAAAGCAGTTCTCCCAAGCTAAAGAGCCGACTGCTGTGGTCAGGTATTTTAGCAGGTTCTCAGGTTTTGACTTATTGTCTGGAAACTAATCTCTCAAACGTTCAGTCCTTTCAGTAAACGAGGCAACTGCTATTCCAAAGGCTTTCTTTGTGAGCTGTTCTTATTAGCTTCATTTATTTCATGTTTTTACCCACCATTTTCTTTATATTTTGACATTAAATTCCATTTGCTGTGCACTGACCCAGTTTCTCAGTACATCTGACATCCCTTTGATTTCTTTTTGCTGCCTGCTCTGCACTTACAGGTAAGAGCAAACATAAGAAGCCTGCAGCTGGGCTCTTTGTGCGGGTCATTTAGACAGATTAGAAACACTGAAGGAAGCACTAACTCCTCTTCAGGCTTCAATCAAAACTTCCTCCAAGTTTGACACAAGTACTCTCTGTTTTTAAGCAATCCTTTGCTATACGATGTGCGGACAGCCTGATCCCTTCAGGTTGAATGGGAACCTGGCAAGCGGCACTTCACTGGGTGTCTGCGGAGCCCAAACACAATGTCATGCCAAGTCTCATCATTACCCAGCCTCCCACTTTATGTATGTGTATATGTGCTTGTTACGACAAAGGCAATAAAAGGCAGAATAAAGCTAATAGAAGGGAGAGGACGTGTCAACCTTAACTGTACCTTCCCTGACTGTAACAACTGAACAGCTTCCAGGGAATATATTTAGCTACGTTCATTGTGGGCAGGCTCTGGTGCCTCGCCGTCTCCACACATTTGCTGAAGTCACCCAGTGAGAAGATACATCTGCATATTTATTCATTCCACCTGAAGCATTCAAGAGTCTCAAGCATCACTGACGGCCCTGAGGATTCAAAAGCCACCTGACGAGCCCTCTTTCATCCCCCTTCCACTGCCCGGGGAGAATTAGGAGAACCAGAGCTGGTGACACACAACCATGCGAGCCTCCCCAGATCAGCCCTATGGTGGGCAAAGATTCGAGGCAAAGCCACGGCTGGTTCAAAGTGGACGATGCTGTAAGAAGGAGACACATGCAGGTGCCGTGACTGCGATGGGCCTGGTAACCTCGGCGGCCTGCTGCCCACCCTGTGCCAGTCGTGGCCTGGAGGTCACCATGCTCTCCCACCACCCCGCTGTGACTCCTTCACCCACAGCGTGGGTCCACCACAGGGGAGCAGCACACACATCGGGATGAAGCAGGGGACCAGTCCTCTTCTCCCTGATCCGTTCCTTCTCCATGCTCCCAAGTGTGCTTTAAATTCCCCCCCCTCCCCTCCAAGCCTTTCCAAAACCCCACGTTTTCCTAGGAACAAGCTATCCCTCCCTTCAGCTCCCTTTGGATCCGCTGATCATGGATCAGCTTTCACCCAAACAGGGATGCCACAGCCCTGATAACACTGTGCCAGCACAAAAGGCAGCTCTGCCTCTCAGATACCTCATCATCATCCTCTCCAGGGCTTTCCTCTCAGTTCTTTCCAGCTCTCTCATCTCACAAAAACCCTGGGGCTTTTATTTTTGCTCATGGCTCTGTGCTTTCCTCTCTTTTAATGCACGCGTGAGTCAAATTCTGTTCTTTGTCATCCCCACCCAGACCTGGAGACACAGAAGAGATCAACAAAGTTACGCTGGATCTACATATGGATAACGAGAGCAAAAACTGGCCCTTTGTCTTTGTGTTTTAACTTCTTCCTGTTGTATTTTTATTTGTGGCAGTGTTATTGTTAGATTTGCTTTGATGTGTCTGTTTGAAATTCATTAATCTGCAGCACGCTCTAGGAAAGCTCTTTATATGTGCTCTCTACTTAGAATATAAAATTACTTCGCTTTACAAAGTATGTTACAATATTCTAAATTTATGGCATTACTATTATCTGAGGAATCTCCAGCTATTCATGAATATTCCCCCTTTGTTTCAAGCCCTTCAAAGTGAGTACAGCTAATTCTACATTTTCTTCTCTTGGCATCAATTGCACATTATACTAAATGCTATTATATTAAAGATCCTCACTGCTTTTCCTGGAAACTTGCTGGCTGGCAGAGTAAGATTAGATCTGGATATTATATGCAAGGCTTTTTTAACAGCTTTGGTTTAAGATGCAGATAGCATGTGAACCTTCAGCAAGATGATGTCCTTAAAAGCATTTAAAAAATTGCATTAAGCTAAATGATGTCACTTCTAATCAGAATTTTTATCCCTTTCTTTCCTGATTAGTGCAGCCTGGGCAGATTTACTAAATATCTCTGCTAGCCCCAGCATCTTCACCTCTTGGCATCTTGAGTCAGCATTTCTGACAGCGAGCGCACTGCCGTGGAGTGAAATGCATAATGTAAATTAGCATTCAGCAGCGGGACCAAGAAGGTCATTAGCAAATGCTTCCAAATGACCTGTGGCAATACCACCCCCTGTCCAGGCCTGCTTTAAGAAAAATCTTAATTATTGCTGGAGGGAAGGGGGAAGAGCTTCTTGGTGTTCGTCTAGGCAGCTGGTGGGGAGCGATGCTGGCACGTCTTGCTGACGGCTCCGTGGGCATCTGTCCATGCCTGGTGGTCTCTGGGACAGCAGACCAGGCAGGACTGGGGCCAGGGAGCCGCTCGTGATGGATGGGGAACCTCTCATGCCTATATCCTGGAGAGGCACCCGTTCCCCACCAGGAACAAGCTGGACAACTTCATGCTTCTGCTGTTCCTTTCCTATTTCAGTAACGCTATGTGCCAAATGTAAATCGCACCACACGTTGTAGAAGTCCAGCTATAAAAGTGAGACCTAGCACATTTGCTAATTATTGGACTTCTGAGAATCTTCTCATTAATTTCATGCACGCATGCCTGTGTTTGCCCGTGTCAAAGCTCTCATCTGTACCCTAACTGATAAAAGCAATAAAAACCTCTCTACAAATTTGCAGCCTACAAATTTATTCTCTCGGAGTTTCTTGTGTAAAGTACATGCAGTTGCTTTTACACTTTTGTTTCCTTTGGAAAGAAATACAATTATTTTTAATTATATATAAATACTTTTACTTAATTTAAAAAGAAATACCTTTTGAAATATTTAATGTCAGCAGCAAGCTCATTAGCTATTATTGGCTTTGCTGAGAAGGGATTCAGAAATGCCAGGTGACTGTTACTTCTCACCAAACCAGGACAGACAGTAGAGGTTCACCTAGCCCTGGACTACCTCAGATGAGACGTGTGGCATAAGGTAAAGATGAAATGTTTTGGCAGAAAATGTCTCCTTATCCTGCAGCATGAGTTTGCAGCTCAGAGATTTCCTGAGGAAGCGATAACAGCTTTCCAGCTCCACTGATGCTAGCGGTTTCCACAGGACTGAGCCCTTCAGATGTTTCTTCACATAATATACCCCAGTGGGATGACTCGCAGAAGAATAATGCATGTGAGTAAGGATCTGTGGGTCTTTTAAGGCAGACACAGGTGGCACAGTGTGTGGACTGCTGTCAGTATGCACTAGCACAGGATCAGATACCCAAAAAAGCCCGTGAGAGACCATTCATCAATGTGAAGACTTATTATTAAATTTTGCTGCATCTCCTTTCTACCATCCCTCGCTCCAAGCAGCCTCTGAGCACCCCTGAAGGAGCAGGTGCCAGATAAGATTGGGATGTCCGTGAAGGAGCGCCATGCTACACCACTATGGGAAAATAAATGGGATTTCTCCCAGGAGAAATGAAGGCAGATAAGGGCTCCTGTGCTGTGTCTGCAACCCACCAAGCTGCTGACAGCTTGGCCCCATGCAGTGATATCCAGTGCCAGGGGAGATTCTCCCGGAGTCATCTAAAATAAAAATACTCTCTCTTTCCCAAATGCTGCTTCTCCAAAGCACCGGCCTGAAAGCAACAGGTTTCCAAAGGCAAAAGGTGAGGTTTCCAAAAGCAGAGGTGAGAAGAAAGGGGCTGCAGGCTCCCTTCCTGTACCTCGCTGCTATTGTGGGTGCTGGAGCTGCTTTGGCCAGGGCTTCTCATTTGCAAGGAAGGAGATGAGTGCAGATTTCATCTCAGAGGCGTCATGCATGACCCTCATTTGAAGCCCAGAGCAGCCTGCACCATTGCCTGATCCCCAAGGGTCTCCCAGGCTGGCTTTAGGACTCTGGCATGTGCTGGACATGCTCCTCCACCAGCAGGACCATGTCTCCCACGTGTGCAGCACAGACCCCAAGCCTCTCTCCCACCCAAAAAGAACCAAAAAGGACTTGCCACCCAGCTATACTTGCAAGACTATCCCAGGTACATTACTTTCACAGTATCACAGTATCACAGATTTCTAGGTTGGAAGAGACCTCAAGATCATTGAGTCCAACCTCCGACCTAACACTAAGTACTCCACTAAACCATATCGCTAAGCTCTACATCTAAACGTCTTTTAAAGACCTCCAGGGATGGTGACTCCACCACCTCCCTGGGCAGCCCATTCCAATGCTTAATAACCCTTTCGGTAAAGAAGTACTTCCTAACATCCAACCTAAAACTCCCCTGTCGCAACTTTCGCCCATTCCCCCTCGTCCTGTCACCAGGCACGTAGGAGAACAGACCAACCCCCACCTCTTTACAGCCTCCTTTAAGGTAACTGTAGAGAGCGATAAGGTCGCCCCTGAGCCTCCTCTTCTCCAGGCTGAACAAGCCCAGCTCCCTCAGCCGCTCCTCGTAAGACTTGTTCTCCAGACCCCTCACCAGCTTGGTCGCCCTTCTCTGGACTTGCTCGAGCACCTCCATGTCCTTCCTGTAGCGAGGGGCCCAAAACTGAACACAGTACTCGAGGTGCGGCCTCACCAGAGCCGAGTACAGGGGCACAATCACTTCCCTAGACCTGCTGGCCACACTGCTTCTTATACAGGCCAGGATGCTGTTGGCCTTCTTGGCCACCTGGGCACACTGCTGACTCATATTCAGCCGACTATCAACCAATACTCCCAGGTCCCTCTCGGCCAGGCAGCTCTCCAACCACTCATCTCCCAGCCTGTATCTCTGCTTGGGGTTGTTGCGCCCCAGGTGCAGGACCAGGCACTTGGCCTTGTTGAACTTCATACAGTTGACCTCAGCCCATCGCTCCAGCCTATCCAGATCCTCCTGCAGAGCCTTCCTGCCCTCGAGCAGATCGACACACGCACCTAACTTGGTGTCATCTGCAAACTTACTGAGGGTGCACTGGACGCCCTCATCCAGATCATCGATAAAGATATTAAAGAGGACCTGCCCCAGTACCGAGCCCTGGGGGACACCACTAGTGACCGGCCTCCAACCAGATTTGGCTCCATTCACCACAACTCTTTGGGCCCGGCTATCCAGCCAGTTTCTAACCCAGTGAAGCGTACGCCAGTCCAAGCCCCGAGCAGCCAGTTTCTTGAGGAGAATGTTGTGGGGAACGGTGTCAAAAGCCTTACTGAGGTCAAGGTAAACCACATCCACAGCCTTTGCTGCCTTACAGTCAAGACACAATGCCCAAAAGGGTGTCAGAAGCCACCAGAGCCATCCGCTGCCACCACCAGCAAGCACCTCCTGTACATTCATCCTGCTGAGTGCCACCAGTAACACGCCGTCCACTGAAGTGAGTGGCTGGGGAGGGAGCTCACCAACAGCCCCTGAAGAGCTGCAGCTCTTTCCATCACCTCCCAAATCCCAGTGAGGCTGGTGCATGGACCCAGCCCTCCGCTGCGGGCTCAGCACCCTCATCTGCACTTAAGGGTGTTCTTTTCTTATTAACAAATAAACAAAACACGGGACCAGCTACCCAAGCCCTAGAAGTTGCCTAATTAAATGCATAAATTATGCGGCAAGATACAAAAATGTGTCTGTGGCTTTGAAGGACTTTGACAATTTCAGGCAGATGGCAAGATAGGAATTAGCACTTCTTTCAGCACCCAGCCAGAACAGATGCAACACATAATGAGGGTCAGACAGCAATGCACAACATAATTCCCTTTGCTCTCCCAAGAAACACAGAAACGCTAAGTCACTGTGTCACTACAGATTTTGTTGCTGGAAACATAACAAGTGTCAATTGTCAAGGTAAATTAAGAAAGCTGCATAAGCAGAAGCTGAAGGTAGAGGAGGATCTGCCAAAGAGGCAGCACCAGCGACAAAATACTTCCTAAAGCAGCTCCTCTAAGCTCTTCTCCTGTACACATATAGCTGTTTGTGAGGGGTTTACAAAGTCAGTAACTCTCCCTGAAGCAGTTGTTTCTTTCTCAGTGCTGATGGGAAATATATTAAGTTAATTAAAAATTGTTACCGGGGCAGCGATTCAAGAGGCATCCGACTACACAAGAATACTACACATATCTGTCTGGCTGTCTCGTTGGTCCATTTATCTATCAGTTAGAGTATTTTAACTCACAAAACAGTAAAACATCAGAGCAAAGCAATGGAAAGTTACTCTGTGCTTAACTGCCCAAGAATTATATTCAGGAAGAAAAAAGCATAGACATAATTTGTCAGCAGCTATAAAAATGGATCTTCTTGAGGCATTACCTCAACTTGGGAAAAAAAAAATGTTTAATTTGCTGCCTCGGGCCCTCCAGTATTTTCATTTTTCTAAATTAATTAGAGTACATTTGCTGTACAATAGGTAGCTACAAGTAGGGAAGTGTTTCTGTGCATTCATTCAGCTGTTCATTCACAACCTGACAAACAAAGCCAACCAGGTGTAGAGAGGAATCCCTGTTCAGGTGGCAGAGTTTCTCCTTTGTTCTGCTTTTTCACTGGCAGCTTTCAAAACCCAAATTTGCATGAGTGAAAGTCTTGCCTGGGAAAGTAAGCTCACACTTTGGGGTTCTGTTACAATGCCAAATAATTCAAGCAGCTTAAATGGATTTGCAAGGTGGATGCTCAAATGCAGATTAAAGCGTGAATCCACTTCCCAGAAAATCACCTAATTTATAGACGAGGAATCTTCAGACCTCAAGGTAGCCAAAGTGACTTGGCTTTTAAAGGAGATTACTGACAAAAAGCTCTGGCTACCAATCTGCCAGAGACTGACTGCATGACTCTTAAAGCCCCAGAACAAAAGATCAAAGCCTGCCTCAGTGAAGCCCAATATCCAACTGCTGGGTAAATAACTCCCGCTCGGCAAATAGCATTTTCCCAAATACCGTATCATGATTCAGATCTCCTGACAGGTGCAAACACAGGCTGGAAACGTGTGAGAAAATGTGTCCCGTGACTTTAGAGAACAAGCTGGGAACCTGCGTGCAGCCAGCACCTTTGAACGCAGGGGTGCAGGTGCCATCACGCTCATGAAAGCACGGGCATAGCCTCACTGCAAGGTGGTGTCAGTTTAACGGCAGTACTTTTCAGGCTGAAGCCTTCATAAGTGAGCTTTCAGCTATCTTGTTATCATCAAACCCCCATGGAGTTTCCCCCCCACAAGGCTCAGCAGACTGGCCTCCTGACTAGGCCCCCAAAAACTGCTGCTCCACCTTCTCAACGAGGTTCCTCCTCACCCCTCTCTGTAATTTTGCTTGCAGGTTTCTTTGGCAAACAGCTGAGCCCCATACTGCTACATAAGAGGATGTGTCCCCAAATGGAGGGGACAGGTGAGGATGGCTTCAGAGGGCAAGGAAATGCTTACCCAAGAGACTTTTCCTGTGGGCATGGCTACCAGAGGGGACAACTTCACCTCCCGAGAGGCAGTGAGTACCCAAAAGTCTCATTCTGGGACCAGATTCCCACCAAGCTGTCTGCTCTGTGATCATTTTTTGCTGTGTATTATGAGTACTGGAAGACTTAAAATGTGAGTGAGGCTGTAAGCAGCCCAGCAAGATGTGAGGCAGTCTACAACATCTGGCCCCCATCTATACCAAGCGTCAAATATAATTATAGGGACATGCAATAAACAGTCAGGAGTAATAAAAAGAGAAGGTAAATCTCTTGAAACCTGAACATGAAGCCACAGCACATTCACCTGGTAGAGGCCCAGGTGGCCCAGTAACGAAGAGCCACCTCCAAGAGGCTCTGAATCCGTCCCTTGGGATGTGTGCCATTAGCTTAGCGTGGAGCATTAGTGATCAACACGGAAAATATTTTTCCCAGTGATCACCACTGAGGAGAACTAAAGAATCTTGACCAAATAACATTAACTGGTGAGCTAAAACATAAACCCTGCAGTGTTGACACAGTCTTCTTGCAACTCCCGAAAAGCATATTTTACATTCCAGCTGATTCGAGGCACGTCCTGGGTAATGGATAAGAGCACTCAGCATGCCACGGAGAAGTCTGATTTTAAAACAGCAAGCTCCAGTACTCACTGGAGAACTAGCAGATGTCTGCAGAAGAACAAGTGCAACAGGGCCTTTCTGCACGGCTCTGCTATTGGCCTTCTGTCCAGCAGTGCTCACAGCAGTGGCAGAGTGGGAGCAGAAAATAAAAGAAAAAAAAAGAAAAAAGAAAAGAAAAAAAAAAAAAGAACAAGAAATTAAGGAGATAAATGACAGCCAGCCATGCAGAGTCAGGATTCAGTGTAATTCTCACATAATTCTCACAAAAACACATGATGTGGCCAAAAGAAAAAACCAATTTGGCCCACTGCTCCTACTAGCTTTTGGCATGGTCTGCATCCTTAGAAAACAAAGAGCAAGAATACTTCAAAGCAGCATGCCTTGTAGTCAGGGGTCCAGCAATGGGTTAAATAACGGTATAAGATAATGCAGCAGTAGCACATTTTATAATGATTTTTTTTCCTGGTTTTCTGCTGTCATTCACAACGTTTTCCCTAGGGAAATCATTTCGTCACCTCTGTGATGGCAGGATGAAGGAAGACTGACCCCTGCCTAGAAAGCCAGATTTATTCTTCTTAGGTGACTGCATCCATAAAATAAAAGCCATCATTTGCCAGCTTTCCTGCATGTCACACTTTTATTCTCTCTTATTACATATACATTTTTCTCTGTCGCTACCCTAGTAAGCTAACCTATATTTTACCTTCCATTTTACTGGAGGTTTTTATATAAATCTAACTCTCTAATTTTCAAACTGCATCTTCTATTTCTCCCTGCCAAAATTTATCTTTGGGAGCCAAAATTTTATCTTTCTAATAAGTAACTTTGGCCATTACAGGACAAAAAAAAACTTTGCAGTGACTCTTGTACAAATACAAAATAATCCATCAAAGAGCAAAATGTGGCCCCTAGAGTGGTCATGTCTGAAAATGCTTTGGTGTGAAATAATTTTCTTAGATGCAGTGCAGAACTTGCCACATTGTCCAAAAGGTGAAAATCATTTCTCCTACCACTACCCAGCAAAAAGCCCTTTGCAGATACCCCTGTATAGGGAGGAAGGTATGTAGCATCACATCTCCTCTCTTCTAGCGTGGAGATACCCATTTCTCCTTGTTGGTAGCCAAGGGGTTCTACACCAGTCACCTTAAGAAGATGTATAATTTTATATCTGTGATACATCCAATCAGCAAAGGGACCCTGTGGGGAGGCAGTACGGAGTATCAAGAGCACTGTAAATTTGCACCTGATTCTTATCTTACCTGAGCAGACAAAGGCTTTTATTATAACCTCTGTTCCACCAAGGAGTCTTGCCTATAAATATTAGTCATGCAGCCCAGAAGAATCAATTTTTATGATGATGACAAACCAAAGCACAAAACTGAACATTTATATGCAGGCTGCCGTTGAGCCATTTGATGATTCACAAATTAGTCCTGACCCTCCCAGATCCAGCTTTAAATGTTTCATTTTAAATGTTTCTACTGTTTCAAGTACCCTTTAACATAGCTGGAATTTGATCTGCCTGCCACTAGGTAATTATTTAACATAGCCTCTGAGTGAGGGAAAATAGATGTTTTCAAGAACAGTTCCTTTTAGCTACTGCATTCAGGGGAGAAAGATTGGTTTTATTTAGTTTCATGTCGTAGGGCCAGATTTCTTCACATCTGTTCAGACTGAGTAGTTCTTTATTTTGCAAGTAGCTCTGTTAAAATCAAACAAAGGCTGTTTGTCTTCACTCTGGCTTAACTAGAAGCACACTGCATAATCTGAATTATTTTGGTTTCACATACAGCAGTTCCTTCTAAGGGTACAATCTGATTCTTCCCATTGTATTCAACCACTCACCTTAGACCTGTTTGCACTACACTGAAGTTCAAGATACATCATCTGAAGTGTTATGCTGTTTACTGGAAACAAGAGCTGTCACCCTGACTTAGTTTTAGGATGTTCTGAGTGGATCTTTGGCAGGTGTGAAGCCTCACTGAAAATAGTGGCAGCTTCTCTGAGTTTCACACTTTGGCAAGAAATAGACACTTATATAGGATGCTTGTCTTTCTTTTGGGGAAATGTGATCTCTTTCTCCTTCCTCCACAAAGCTGGGAGATTTTCAAAGCACCCTCAGGAAGAAAAGATGATGAAGGAATCCGTTAGGATTTTTCCCTAAAAGCTTTGTTTTCAGGGATATAGGCATTTAGGATATGCCTGAAGGTTTCTTCCTGCTCTTCTTGTTACGTATGATAATTTTCAACCTTCAGTTCATGAGTTCACTCTCTAATCAGGGCCACGACACATCTCAAGCTGCTCACTTTGAATGAAAAGCTTTTCCAAGCTGAAAGCTCAATTTACCCCTGCCAGTGACATTAAGATAAGCAGTCCCTCAAGGGGTCCGGTCCTTATCTGATACACTGTGTTCTTTGCAGGCTCTGGCAGAAATTAAGTGGAGTTTCATGTACACACATTTGGGACATGTGTTCCCTGTTGAACTGGACCTTCCATTTGCACATCAAATGAAGCTTTCGGTATTTCGTTTGAGGCTCACTCCCTTGTCGAATATCACCCCTATTACAAGAGCCTATGATAATGGCATGTCAATATATCATAAAGACAAAAGATTACTGCACCGTAGGAGGTGGCTATCAATCCATTGCCTATCATCCTGTGTAATGAGTTCCCTATAACAAAGTGATACTTTTTATATCTTTTTTGACAAATGAGTTTTCCCCTAGGGGAAGCTTCATTAGATGTCCTTCACAGCCTCCTATCACAATACTGAGACCTATTATTTATGCTAGTAGCACCTAGGAAATTGAGATAAGGTGCTGTGCAAACCCAGAACATGCATGCATGCACACTACACTCATGTTGCTGCGTACTTTACTGGTGTACGCCTCCTGCTATGTCCTTTCTCTCCAGCTATTGAACCTGATCCAGTCCTTCTTTCACCTTTATTCTAGGGAGATGCATGCTGCTAGTCTGAACAAGGCTTTGTGCAGCCTTTTGCTGGAATCAAATGTGGGCAATGCCATATGATGGCAAGATTCCTACTGGCGGGAAGCAGTTAAGAATATTAATACAAGTATCTGAAAATGATTGTTTAAATTGAAGTCATTAAACCAAATTAAACATACATACAGGTGCTGCCTTTAGACTAGAAATGGACTTCTTTCACTTAAAGGAGAATTAGTTGTGAAGGGTATCTACCACCAAAAACACCAAGGGGAACTAAGGGCCTGGAGAACATTACACTTGGGAAGGTTTTAAATGACTAAAAAGGGGATTTCCACTTAAAAAAAAAAATACTCTCCGGAGCTGGACTACTGAACCCCAGTGTTGCTCCAACTCACCCCCTAAATGTGTTATGAGAAAACTCTAGAAAATGTAAAAGAAAATAACAACATCTTCCTGGGGATGTTTGAATAATCTCCCTGCATTGAACTGATATTGATGTCTGTCTCGTGGCATGATGCAAAATGGTTCAAATTATCTTTAGGAAGGGTATTTGCATTCCTTAAAATAGCCTGCCCATTTTAGAACAATTTTATATAGAATCCTATCAGACAGCCTGGAAGAGTGCTAACTTCCCTATGGGAAGTTATAGATGTCTCCATAAGGAGGCAAGGTCAAATGCTGTGTGGAAACTGAGCTTGGCTCTACATTAATATAGTGAGTATTCATGACAGCAGTGGGGGACAACATCCTTTTTAAGAGAAGAACTGATTGCTCTAGGACTGCATAATTTGTATTCAGTTGGCCATGGGAAATCTCTCTAGGTGATTTGTCACCTGGCGCTTAGGATGTGCACTGTAGATCATGACAGATCTCAGTGGAAGAATTTCTGAGAGTAATGGAAGGAACACAATAGGTTTCCTAGGTAATCGGGGGGAGACAGAAGGAGTAAAGGATTGAACCACACTAAAGGCAACAGAGAAAATGAAATTCTTATTCAAGATGGGCAAGAACTTCGCTAGATCAGTGTCACATTATTATATATGCTAGATCAAGCTTTATGACAAGTGTGATGGAGAGCAGTAACAATCATATTTCAGAGAATTTTAGTGTTTCTCTTCTGGTTTTACTTACAGACAGATACTGTGATTCATTTCTCAAAATATCAGAATGCAATATTTTCTTGCTAGGGAGGATCATGTATCCACAGCACTAACCTGAAGCTGGGAAAGAACATACAGACTCTACTTCTTCCATAAAATATTCCAATACCGTTAACACACTGCCTCCTCAGGGTACAACAGATACCAAGTCCTCCCCAAAATCAAATCATCACACAGACTTTCCCATAGCCTGTCAAAACAAGGGATCTCAGCATCATGCAAACCAGTTATGGAAAAGGAAGCTGAGGTACAGATCCGTGAAAAGATCTGATCAGGAACATCCAGAAACTGATCAGAAAAGCAAGCAATTGTGATTTCCACGCAATCTGTTCTCCAGTGCTTGGGCTTGTATCCCAAGCACCTGGCAATATAGAGGAAGGCAAAGTAAGGCAAGTCCACAGTAGGTTTTTGAAGATCTCACTTGAGCCTTTGTTCTTGCCCCTCTCTGAGGTCAAGATCTTGTTAGCTAAAGGGGTTAGCCTACGGGGACGGAAATCAGTTGTTCTTCCTCTGTTCAAGAACTAAAGGCTGCCTATAACAAACTTCGCATTTCCCTCATCCCAGTTTACCCACCCAGAATCTAGGAGGCTGTGTAATTAATTCCACTTTCAGTCGGTTGCTTAAACAAAAGCATCTGGTGCCATCTGAGTTTCCCTAGGGTATCTAAGATGTCTGCACAGGCCTGGCACATATGACATAAGATCTATGAGAAACCCACGCAATTCTGGTGAGGCAGCTGGAGGTCAGTTAAGATTTCTTTGGGCATCTCAAATGATGCTGAACACCTGTGTTAAGGCAACTGAATGGAACTTTTTAGGTTGGTGACAGACAGAGTTAACCGCAGATACCGATTCAGCACATTTTAGACCTGAATTTCCCATTGCAGGTGGCCTATTTCTCATTGCTGACATCAGAGGACACCGACGGCAGCCACATGCAGAAGTCTGTTTCCATACGTGCCTGAAGCGGGGAGGGATGAAGCTGAGCCGTAGTCCCCAGTTCTCTGTTGCTTGATCCCCTAAGCACTTCTCAGCTTCCCTGCCAATTGCGTGGAAAATGCTGCCACTGGGATTTGGAAGCACTTTATATCTGCTTCGTAGAAGTATAAATAATTATGCAAGGCAGGGGGGGAATCAGGCCTGTTTTCTCCCCGCCTCGCGGAGATATGAGAAAGACACCATGAAGAGTAAAATAGTTGAGTTGGATTAAATTTACCATGTCTGCAAAATTTTCTATTAAAAGGTTACCTTTGATATAATGCTTCAGTCTGCAGACTTTCGCTTCCCGACCATTAAATTCTGTTGTAATAAACTTTAACAATATGCATCATTATAGGAAACTTAAATAGGCTTCGCTTTTGAGTGAGGCTCCCAGAGACAGTAGAAAAAATGCAAGGTGTCTGGCTGCTTGAGTATTTAAGAAAAGGTGCTTGTATTTTAACTAATGCCCATAAGGAGGGATTGGGAATTCTAAGTTTTAAAGGTCGGAATGGAATGGGGTCTGCCTGGAGAATTCCTGATCTCAGACCCTGCCTCTGCCCTTGCTGTATGGCCTTGGGCAAATCACAGCAGCCCAGACAACCACTGAGCCCCTCAGTTCCCGCTGGGATTCAGCCCTTGGGACAAACGGGTTGTAAATACTCACCCCTCTTAAAGAAGAGTCATGACAACTGCTCTTTAAATTCTTCCTAGCATTGTTCTCATATCTGTGCGGAAAGGCTTAGAAAATATAAAATGGCTCAGTATTATAACAGAACAGTTGGTGGAGGTTTAGAAGCAAATTTCGGGGTCACTCGTCTGCTTATAATGGGCATTGCAATGCAGCATGGGCAGCTGCAGAGAGCCTAAAAGAGCATCAGTCTCCTTGTTATTCTAGTGGGTTATGGAGACATTTGGCCTCAGGTATATTCCCTTTCCTATTCTGCTGGTAATTCATTTGCTTAAAGTGTAACATAATTGTCCGCAGGCATCACGCTACACTCCTTTTTAAATCCTTAAGTACGGCGGCTATTTAACGGATCTTCTGTCACACATGGGTGAAATGAGAAAGCCTTTCCTGCAGAAGAGTTACAGTACTTTACACATCTGTTTATGAAGAAGAGGGGATTTATATCTTATTTTGTTCTTTGTGTACTCTTGGAACACCAGTGTTAGGATGGCCAGGGAGCATACATACATCAGCTAATGCTGCAGATCACAGCCTGGTGTAAACACAGAGAATGATAGCTGATCCTCACCGTGTGTGATGTGGAGTTAGACAGGGGCTGAAATTTGCCCACACTCTTGAAATAACAAATTCTTCATCCTGGCTATACAAGGAAAGGAGCAGACACAGCACCACCTCCGCAGTCTTCTGAGAGGCAGAAGCAGGGAAGTGCTAAGACAGAAATAAAAACACAAATACACTCCTTCTCCAATTATTATTCTGCTTTCCCCCCCAGCTTAAAGAAGGTAGCCATGCCCTACAAGTATTAGATTCCTTGGGATTTTCTCTGTTCCTGTGGTTCAGTGGGAGATTTCAGCTACTCAGGAGTCTGTGGGTTGGCTTGGCGGCCCGGGCCCCTGTGTACCTCTGGAAGAACCACTTCTTTCTCTTGATGAAGTGAGCACAGACACGTCCCCAGAGTGGCAAGAGGCGAACAGCACAGCCTGAAACATTGGCTTGCGATTTGCATTGCAGTGTCATTTGCAATCAACATGAGACTCCGGTGCCCTCCATTTAAGATGCTGGCTTTCTTCCCACTAGACTCAATAATACACTTAATTCGTACAACACCCTAACACGTTATTTTATTTCTGGCAGTGCTTATTCTAAAGGTCAAAGGCCTCCCTGGCTTTCTCAATCGACAATGCTATTTCATTTAATTATTTCCAACTGCAGAAGGCACACCTCTCATCTTTCCTGAGGCATGTTTGTAGACACAAAGGAACTGCAGTCCACAGGGCAACCTCTGTTAATGAGTGCAAACAGGGATTCCCCAAACTGGTTTGTTCTTCAGAAGAAGGAAAAAAAAATAGTAAATGAACAGACCTGCTGGTCCAGGAACTCAAACTGACTCACAGGCAGGAGTGACCATCTGAACAAAGTGGCTCACAAGCACCCACCCAAGAGGCAAAAGTATATAAACGTTCAGTAAAGGTGATATTTATTGGATTTGGCTCTGATTAAGGGAAACAAAAGCAAGAAGAAATGTTCATTAGAAACATCACTCTGGCTTTGCAACTTCACCTTAAATTCAAAACGCTGCCTGTCAACGGAGAGGGAAGAAGATACACTGAAAGGTGGAGTATGCTTTGTCCTTAGACACAAGTGAAATGCTGCCCCTGAAGCCAACAGAGGCCAGGGTTTGACATTATAAATCTTGGTAGGTCCTAAACTGACATGTAGTTTATTGCAAACAGAAAACTCCATTTTCTCTTTAGATTTGAAAAAGAAACAAAGACCGGTGGCCATTGTAGATCCTCTTGATCCTAATGGTAAGATCCAGGAGACTTCGTTCCGTGGTCATCACTGCATACATTTATTGAAGATATCAATTTTCTCTTCTGATATTGATTCACCTGGGAACTGTGATAAACATTCAAAGAGTATGCTCACTGTAATAAAAAGTAATCTAATGAAAACCCTAATTTACTCAGGAAAGCAACAAAGCTTTGACTTAATGTACTAAGTGTTCCTTCTTGCAGAGTTCACCCCACTGTAGCTAACAGAACGTTGCCAAGAGCAATGCTCTGAAGACCAAAGCTAGGGATGAAAAGCCCCTCCATGTAGGGCCATGGTATTGACAGGCAAAGATCTCCCCATGTCACTTTGCGCCACCATGTCCTAATTGCTTGTTCTCCAAGATGTTTGCTTCAAAACAGCATTTTGGAGCTCAATCCATTTGGAGCTGCTGTCCTGGGCAAGGAAAGGGGAAGTTCTTGTTTTAAATACGTGGAAACCAGGGCAGTTCCTCATCCTCAGGCAGGTTTGCAAACCAGTCCAGTGTTTACTTTTGGCAAGGGAGGAAGGGAAGGGTGTTTGCAAGCCTCTGTTCTAGCGCGTTTGCCTTCCTCGCTGTTGGGAGGCGCAGACTTTGTTCTGACCGTGGGCTGGGCAGCACGGCACAGGCCTGAAGAAGCCTTTCTTCTTGGCCGAATGCGTTGTTTGGAAGCTGGCGGCGGCTGCTGCTGCTGCTATAATTGCTGAGTTTATTGCTGCCCGAAGCAAATGAATGAGTAGGAGGAAAAGTAGGAGGAACAGAAAGTGCCATTAATCTACTCTTTGCTGAGTTTGTGGGAAAAAAAAAAAAAAGACAAGCATAATTCCTGCAGGCACTCGGTGTGGTGATGAGCACAACAAAAGCAGTCGGATATTACATATTAGCATATTTGGATTGAAGAGGACAATGGAGATCTCATGCCTTCACAGCCCAGGAAGCCTCTCACCAGGCTGTCCTGTACTGGAGGTCTCACTCGGGACTGTGCTGACTTTGTGTCTCCTTGCAGCTGCTGTGGCAGCACCTGATCCCATGCTTACTCCATCATCGGCTCAGGATGCGACCCTTCCTTCTTGCAAAGTTAAAGCTCCCTTCTGCAAAGCACAGAGGGCCGGGTCTAAAGTAAGTATACTGCATAAAAACAAGAAGTATGTAGGTATTATCTTGTCTGTAACCATCTTTGCTCCTAGACACGTTTGCCCAAAAAGCATGGGGTACATTATAACCTCAAATAATTTTCTTAGAAAAGACAATCTATCAGCATTCTGTGTAGAAGGAAAATGTAGAAATCTATCCTTTACTGTAAAGGCCACTGAAAATTATTTTTCAAATGAAGCAAAGTTCATAAAAATAGGAACTCATTTAGAGATCGAAATAATTAATGGGAGCTTTTTAATAAGCTATCAATAGCCTTCCTGCTGCACTAGGGAAACAGGCAAGCTTCTGAGTACCCAGTTCTTCTTCAAGTCATTTCCAGAGAAGCAAAATGTTTAGCCCAGCAGTGGAAACACCACATGACAAAATATTGATTCATTTGAGAGTGAACCTTGTGCTGATTAATGTGGAAGGAGGCCTACAAGTCCACTGCAAAGTCTTCAAGGGATGGAAATAACAAAAGACGTGGTGGGAGGGTGGGGGGGTGTCAGGGGTAATTTTTTGCTTCTAGGGAAGCAAATCATAGGTAGAGCTCCCTAATCCAGCACGTTTCAGGCTCCTATCTCAGTGTAACTTGTAATTACATGATTTATTAAGGAGTTTTTTCTTGTTTAAGTTGACAGAAGGAGATAAGCCAAGTCATTGAAACTCCACAGCCACCTCAGGTCCAGGAGCATATCAGGAGTTGTGGCACAAGAGTCCAGGCAGAGAGGAAGGAGAGTTATTTTAGGTTGTTGCTGATTGAATCTGCTGCTGGGACCACCATTTACAATTGGAAGTGTATTTAAAGTGGAATCGACTCAACCAAAACATTCAGCAAATCCCCAGAGATACGGATGCAGAACAACAGTGGCAAGCTTCCAGCCTGCAATAGCAAGCATTCAAAATCCTCTGCAAATAAATGACTTCAAGGCTCTGAAAGGATAAGAAAGGACAGCCAAGCCAGACAGATCCCAGGGTATATTCCTGCAGGCCCCAGGCATGCACGGCTTCAGCTGACTTCCAGTCGTGTCCGAGGAACATCAGGACCACTGTTAAGTGACTGCTGCCTTCGTGCAGGTGACAACCGTGACTGCCTTTCACCACAGCACCGTGGTTTACATGAGGACATATGAGTGGTCATTTTGGTTCAAATGAAGGGTCCATCTAGCCCAGTTTCTGTCTCCAGCAGCATCAATAAGTACACACCCAGTGAAAAATAAGAAACGGGCAAACGTTTACAGTATTTCCCCCGCAGACTATCTCAGCTTCTGACTGTTTTCAGCTGAGGGGATTTTCTAAGCCTGATGTGCTTTGCTTGGTTAATAATCCTTTGTAAAATCTCTCTTCCAAGCACTTGCCCAGTTTTTCCCTTTATTTTCTGCATTCGTAACATCCTTCAGCAGGGAGCCCCATGGGCCCATTACCTGTTACACTGAGAACTGACTTCTTCTGAACCTGGCTCCCAAATAACTCCATCTGATGGATATTTATCCTTGCTCATGATGAGACTGTGAATGTTTAGCCCTTACCTATCCTCTCCATATTCAGGATTTGTAGTTCTCTAGCATTTCCCACCTACGTTGACTATTTCAGGATAATGAATCCTGGTCTTACAGCCAGTTCCTCTCCTATTCCCTGAACCCACAGCAAGGCAGAGCCAGTTATTTTGCCCCCAGCATCTGCCAGATAGGAACATATGGTACAGGAGAGCATAAAGATGGAAAGAGACCTCAACCCTGGGCTACTGTGGGGGAAACATGATCGAACTCAGCCCCGTGCTCAGAGAGGCCCTGCTAGATGGCACACACGCCAGCCACAACCCAGCTCTTGGTGGTCCCTGGTTGGAGAACAGAGCTCTGTGCATCTCCTGCCTCAGGACGGAGGAGGAGAAGGCTGCACCCCTGCAGTGTGACCCAGGGAGGCCCTTCTCCATCGTGTGGCTGAAGACCTTCCAGCGACCAGGCACAAGGCAGCAGCAATATGCTAGGAGCACTCTGAGGGCTCCAGAAGCTTTTGAGATGCAGAACAATGGGATGGTCTCTCGTCCCAAAAACTTCTTAGTCTAAATAGGCAAACAGTGTTGTAGCTTACAACTGAGTGAACAGTGTTGGCTCTATTTCACCTTACACAATTTACGTATGTATGACAGGAGATGTCTCCTACATTTCACATTACAGACCTATTCTAAATACCTCTGCCTTAGCATAATAATCTGTTTCTCTCATTCTATGCTTTCTTTTCGTATTTCTTAAGAAAATTAAATAGAAAATTATTCTCATAGAACAAATAGGCTTTTCATATTTAAAAATAAGGTATTTTCTATAATACAAGTTTCCAGAATCATTCTGTCTGTCGTTTGTGAAATGTCTGTACTTTCATTAGACAAGACAAATTATCTAGAGCCCCAGGAAAAATTAATTTCATGGGGATGTGAAAGATTGAAGACCTATTGGTAGAGTACAATATAGGCTTGGCAGATGTCCCCTGCCTAAGGCATGAAATGGCCCAACTATTATCTTGTCTGTGGTTCAAAAGTAATTGTACACATTGCACAGAGAGCAACACACGCTCACAGAGCAAGCACCTAGAGATGATGGATATCACTATTGATACAATTCACATCTAAAAACTCTAAGGGCTGGAAGAAGTATTGTAAATTTTAAAAGGTAGTATGAATTCATTAACTGCAAAGAACACACACAGTTGCGTTCAAGGAGTAGGGCTGTGACAGTAATTGCTGAATTGAATATTTTTAAAAAGCCCTTTTGTTCTTACTGGCATCAAAGCTATTGTTGAACTGTGCTGTACTGTCAGCAATGTGAATATTAGGGGTTTAGATCCATGCATGTGAAAGATCAAAAGCAGTGATGAAGGATTCTGTAATTATTAGTAATTGCTTCCCAAGTGACCATTTTTTTTTTAATAAAGACTCTTTCTAACAAAGTGTTCACTGAAGACTATGGGTTGAACTCATATTTTCATAGCAAGAACATGAGCCCATGGAAATTATTTTACACATTATCATCATAGCTGGAAACTACCCCTAATAAGAAATACAAATGGTACATAATATCTGGATATCATTATTATGATTATTACTTGTAATTTTAATGCAGATTACAATGCTACTTTTTCAGTTAGAAGAATTTAAGGACTCAAAAAAAAAGAGAAGTCAGTTAAACTAGCTTTCAGGTTCAGCAAAGTCTTTGTTTCTCTGTATTCAGAATTGTTTCATTCAAGCAAAATATAAATGGTGCATCAGCTGTGAACAACCCTTGTCTTGTAAAAGGTACTTTCTAGGATCAAGTCTCCAGCCACTCACAAGGATGTAAAACCTTACATGGACATAAAACTACGAGTACAGACACCAACAGAATTACAACAAAGCCAAAAATAAGTGCAAAAGCCAAGTCATGCCCTCCTGTCACATACCAGCACCCATCCCATTGCCAAATGAGATTGGACATGTGACTTTGGAGCCTCATTTTACATTTGATCTTTAGGTTTGCTTTGGAGCTGCTCTTGCTTATTACAGGACTGCATTGGGCCTGAATAAATAGAAATCAAAACCATGGAATTATTAAAAATAACTCATGCAAAGAAGTAATAGTTGACTATATGTCTTATAGGAATACATTCAAAATATCTATGAAATTGTGATGTTCTAATTTCCAGCTGTAGCATGAGGCAGTTTTTCCCTATTCTTTGCTGAGGACAAAGACCTCTTGTGAGGACATCACCTACACAACAGCTGTATCTCAGTCTAGACAAGCAGCAAGAGGGAGCAGCTCTACCACGAGCTTGTAAAGTCCTGTACATTTCCTAGTGGGGCATTTTTTTGAGTGTACACCTGCAGCTGTACAGCTTTGGGACTTCTTCCTTCCTAGACATCAAAGCCCAAATGCAAAGGTCAAAAATCATAAAGTACAAGAGACATTGGCAGGGGAAGGAAAGAATTTGGGCTTTCTGGGGGAGATGTCCCAGCTTTGCAGGAGTGGCCCCTGCCTTCTCCCAGATCTGATTCTAGAAACAACATGTATTTAATTTTAAGTGCTGGAATTGTCCTGTTAAAATCACTGCTATGGGTTAATTATACTCTCATGCTCCTCAGGGCAAAAACCTTACTGCGTCTGTCTGCAAAGTGCCTGTTTGGATGCTATACAAATTAATATAGAATAATAACAATGGTGCCAGCATGAGAAGCCAGCCCTCATGAATGGATCCTGTTCTACTGAAACCAATGGGACTTCTGTTCACAGCTCAGAGCCTTCCATTGTGAGCAAAAAGCAATATTCAGTATGTGGTCTGTTTGTGACCTCTGAAGAAAAACACATAGAAAACCCCTTCAAAATATTCATTAATGTGGGCCAGCTTTTTGTTTCAGTTAAGTAGCTTTGTTCAATATGCTAAAGCACCCTACTGAACTCATCACGTGGCACTGCTATTTCTTGTATTAAACCCTGTTATCCTTCACAATACGGCCTCCTTTACCATGCCAAATGGCTTAATTCCCTTGCATTTTCCTTTCTGTCATGGTTCAGTCTCCCATCTTGCTCATGAGACACATTGAGACTATAACATATATATCTGCTCCAGGGTAAATACTAATTTATCACACTGGGGAGGTATGAGTTCTGCCCTGACATACACAAGGCTGTAACAGGAGACTTTAAACAGCCAGCCCAAAAGCTTCATTATTCTCCAATGACTCCCTCAATATCATCTCTCAAAATAAAGCCAATTTTTCTTCGCTTTCATCAGTGCAGATCAGGATGAACACCACTGAACCCGGTGCTTCCCCTCTGGTACGGAACAGACAGGGCTGGTGTCTCCAATTCGCGAAGCAACTGGGGAAACAAATCATGTCACTGTTTTATTTATGTTTCATCTAATTATTCATGGCACAGCTCACATTCATCCTCCTTAGTGACTGGCTCTGTTCTACACCTCCCCACCACAGCTCACCCATTTTTCAACATGGATTTTGATATCTGTTCAATGTGCTGTTACTTGTGCCCTGCTTTCCCTGCAAGTTGCGTATTCTTGTGCCAGGGTGTGATGGCAACGGGGGAAATTCTGTAAATCTCATAGGGGAAGCACTGAGAAAGCCCACTGGGGTGACATATTAGATGACAAGAAACACGGAGGCCCATTCTCCTTTTGATGCAAGGGAGATTTACAGACACAGTTCCCATTACCATTAATGGTAGTTATGCATATAATTTGTCCCCACACTCCGAGAGGAAAATAAACTTGAGAGAGGAGAAATAGAGGGTACTCAAGGGGAAAATATTTAATATGTAAAGCCTGTGGCTGCCAGTTGGTAATGAATGTGGCAGGCATAATAATGGTAATAATAGGAAAAGACACCTACATATCTGAGTTAAGGTTATTGTAATATGTCATACCTATAGAAAATGAAACCATCAAGGAAGCTACTAAATAGAATTTTGAAGAGACAGCAAGAAAATATACTCAAGACTAAAGAGAAAATAAAAAGGAGAGCAAAAGCAGGACTTGGAATAAGCCAGTAAGGAACTCGGAGAAATCAGGAGTGTTTTCACCTATGGAAACAGCAGCCACCTGCAAGAGCACCAGGAGGACTGGGGAAGGGACAGAAGGAGAAGGGATGCCTGCAGCATCAGGCAGAAGGCACAGAGGTATTTCCAGCCACGAGAAGACAAAAGCAAACACGTTCAGAGGAGACTGGAATAAATCAGTTTACAGGACAGTAAGTGAATCAGACTGTTCGATACAGGAGTGTTTAGGTAATGAGATTATGGACCTGAAATAATCACAGAAGCTACAGTTTACAAATCTGTATTAAATGGGGACTCTCAGGTGGTGGATCCTAGAGGTTCAGATACTTCGCTAGCGCAGACAGAGTACTGGGATAGCACTGACACTTCAGACAGACAGGCATCATATGTGAAATCCCATGTCATGTTGTACCGTCTCCCTCATGCCAAAATCACTGGCATTTATTCCTCGTTGTTCCTTTTAAAATACAGATAAGATGCAACTGCAGCTGTGGTAGGAGTTATCACAACATTAATATCATTGACTTACATAAATAATGCATTTAAGATTGTCTAGAAGACTTGAGAGGTAATTGTCAGTGGGGAATCACTCACTGAATCACCTAGGGTGGCTTCCAGGCAAGTCCAGACGTTCATGCAGGAGCACCACATAGCAGGAACACAAATGACCAAACCTCTGCCCTTTGGGACAACAATTTTGGAGTGGAATCAATGACCCAGCCAACAAGCTGCTCTCTCCTTTAACTGTAGAGCCCAGGAGAGCAGCTTAAGGCAGGAATCTTGCCCGCAGGTGGATAAATCCCACCCTGAGGGACTTGGTTAGGATCGTAAATGAAATTTCTGGCCTGAATTGTGGTTTCAGGCATCTCTACAGCTGCCTTCTTCTGTCTCTGAACAGGTACAAGCCTCTGACATGAGTGGGGCTACATTAATTTTAACTAGGAACTTGGCCCACTGTATGCAAGACAGACAGAACATAAATCAGGAATAATTATTCTAGGACAAAATGGAGATCCCATTTAAAATACCGATGAATCTTGGTTACGTAGAAAAACTATAACTGAGTTTAAAGCTTCTAGCTGAGGAAAAGCAAAGTAAATCCACGTTTGGGGAAATGTAAATTATGAGGAAATTCTGATCAGATGTTGCTTCTATAAATAATAACAGCTCATTAATTCTTACCGCTAATCCACACATATTTAAAGAACTCCCCAGCCCCTTTTACCCCTATGGGGACTCATCCCACTTCTCAGATGAACTTTAATTTATGCTAGTAGCAAGATCTCATATTTCTAGGACTTCATTACTTTTAAAAAACCTATTACAGTATGTTTGCTGCCAGGCTAGAAAATATTACCATAAATAATTGAAAACCAACTACAATTATTGAAGACATTAACAAACTGCATTGGTGTGTGTCACACTTGAGCCTTACTTTTCAAGCACATCTTTTCATTCATGGGACAATTTCATCCCTACAGAGTGGGTCATGAGAAAGGTCTACCTAATCCAGAAAAGGGGTTTACACGCTTCATGGCCTTCTGAGTAGTCTGCTGTGCAGACACGAATTTCACATTTAATTGCTAAGCTTAATAAGAGTACAGAGGATGCTGCCGCTATCCATGTGGGCAAATGCACAGGGTCTCCCATCACGTAGATACACAGACATGGGATCACCCAGAGCACATCTCGAAGCCCAAATACAAAAATCAGTAATGCTGCCCCTGATGCTGAGTAAGGCAATACTTGTGTTGCCAGTGTTAGCATTCTTCAGAAAGACTTCTCTGATTTGGAGTGTGAAATGCAGATGGAAAATCAATCAGGGAAAGAGGCCTTCCACGTGGACAGCAGGCTACCACTTCCTTCCAAAGCTGTCCTATGGGATGTGCTCAGTGCAGCAGAGCGTAACAGATGATAAAGGATTATGCCATGGTATCCCTGAACTGGTTCTGAAAAAAAAAGATTGTGAGGTGTTTCCATGCCCTACAAAGCCAGCTTGAAGGAGGAGAACCACATCAATATGTGGCATGGGTGTCATTATCCGCACTCATAGATCATCTCCTAGTCTTACAAGAGACTGACTGCTACCACACATGGCTGTTTACAGAGGGCAGGACTCATCTTACCAAACTTTAGCCACCTTATATGAGCATCTTATATGGATCAGAGCTAACTGAATATGAGCTAATTGTAAAGATCTCTCCAAACAGGCCAAAGGCACCTTCAGCAGAAGAAATATTTTCTATTAACATAGGTGGGATCTAACACAGGTGGGGCCAGGCTCCTGCTGGAGGTGCTGATCTCCCTTCACTGAAGGTAGAAAACCATGAGAGCTGGCTGAAACCATACGCTTTAAGATCTGAGGGTTGCAAAAATGAAAACCAGGAACAAGAAATTATGTGCACATTTGTGACAAGGACTAACAGAGTGAGGCAGATGACTGCAAACTCTGGTTTATAAGAGAAGGCAAAACAACTCAAGATTTTTGTTTTAAATTGCAATAGAAGTGAAGTCTGAGTTAAGATATGATTGCTGTCTATATAAATACATCGGAGCTATTTAAGCTAAGGGTCAACACTGGCCCAAGAGCAAATAAGTACGTACTAACAATACATTGCTCTGCCTGGAGACAAAAAGACTTCTGACCATCAAAGGACTGAGGGTCTGGAACAGCCTTTCAGAGCAGTGATATCTACTATTTCTGGAAAGTCACTGCTTGTAGAGAAGCTACTCTGCTATCTTTATGGCATGCTCAAAGACGTTATCACAAAGCATTTAAAACTGCTTGTGTAACCCTGGTTGAAGTACGGGATGCAGAAATATCAGATAACTAATTCTGAGCCAAGAAATGACCCACTCCAATGTGAGAGACTGTGCGCGTGTCAAAAACAACTCCACATTTAATCCGAAGTGTTAGGATAATTTAGCACGGTGGTTTAAAACCAGCCTCTTTTTGTTTGGCTGCCAACTTCCAACCCCAGCTTCCCTGCATGTCAGGATCCAGCTCTGCATTGTTATCACCGCCACCAGGATCACGAGTTTCCCCTCGTGCCCAGCCGGTTCCATAGAAAAACCAGGAGATCGTGGGCACCAGCTGCACAGTGGGCAGCCATGCAGTAGGAGCTAACTCCAGCAGCCCACTGCAAATTAGAGATGTGAGGAGAGGGCTAAAATAGAGCACAATGAACTTGGGCTATAATTTTGGTATTGTGGTTTTCATATTTATGTTCATCTTAAAATTACATAGTGTGCCAGCACCATCAGACCTCAGACTGGACCTGTAGCAAGCAAATACACTGCAGAGCAAAGGAAGAAATAAAAATAGATTACATTATTTTGCACTTTGAGAGATTTGAAATCCACTGGGTCTCTGTAAGGGGCTCTCCTTTTTCACAGACACTGAGAAAGCAGTGGTCTGAACTGGTGGTACTTAGAATAAAAAGCACGGAGTGAATTCAGTTCAGCCTGCGATACCAGTGCAATTCTTTGGAGCTTGGTAAGATTTCTGGAGCATCTGACAGCTTCTGCTCCGTTATTTGGAAACAGAAAGCTTCCAGTAGATCAAAGTCCCTGGGAACACAGACACTTCTGCATCTCTCCTTTTTGTAAACAAAAAATATTGAATAATGCTATCCTCAGTAAACTTGCTCTTTGTGAGTTTAGAACCACAAATAGAAGAAAGTTGCATTTAGAGGATCGTGACTTAAGTTTAAAATGCTACATGAATGCAAGGCAGATTAAGTAGTGAAGCTACTAACACAACATGATGGATCAGTTTGGCGTGCTATGTAAGGAGGATGCTAACAGCATCATAAAGCAACCAAGCATAATAACAAAAACACTTCAGCTGACAGGGCTCTGAAAAATACCTTATTTATGAGTGCTCACTTTGCAGAGAAAAAGCCTCAAATTTTCACAACCTGGTTGCAGGCATTAAGTAACAATCAGCTCCCAGATAAAAGTGCTGTGATGTATTACGACATTAGGTTTCACAGAGAAAGCCAGCCTGTGTCATGATTACATGCAAAATTAAACCCTAAAAACTGTATTAGAAATATCCATGACTTTGAATTTCAAATCTATTTTCTTCCCTGTAGAAAGTATTGTTTAAATGTTAGGTACAGGAATCCCACTGACAAGCAGTCAGGACAAGCTTGAAACCATCCTGGAAACAAACAATAAAACTGCTTCACTTGGGCTCATTAAATATACAGTGCATAAACTCTGTCTTTGGAAAGCTCATTGGTGAGAGGTTTCTTTCTTTCTTTTTTATTTTTTTTTTCTTTGGGGATTACTGAAATCTCTGCATTATCCACTGAATAATGACAATGTTCTGCAGCCTCGAGCTGTGACTAAGGATTTGGTCATCGATGCTAAAAGGTAGGGAACCTGGAGGTTGCCACTGCAAACGTTATAATAGTAGCATTATAATAGAAGTTAATTCTTTTCTGAACAATTAAGCATGCAACTGCGTTTATCCCATACATTTCTCACTTGCAGTGTGTACTCAGAAAAATCTGACTGTGGGAGAGAACATGCTGCTTTTGTGATGGTGCTGTTATGTTCACAGAAAAAAAAGCCCTCTCAGGATCAGCAAAGCTCTGTTAAAACTTCTTGCTCTGTAACTCCTGACATTGCTTCTCAGACCATTCTGGCTGCCTTGCTTACATGAAAACGTTCACTTACCACATTCATCATGTAATGCTACAAGCGCATGGACATTTTTGGGGTGATGCACACAGTTCCTGGTTTCTTCCTTGTGACTACTCATTCCCACTCCCACAGCAACCTTTCAGTTGTGCCAGCACAAACATTTGTGGAGTCGTGCCGAAAATCAGATAGGGGAATTGATCCAGCTAAAAATAACTTTTTTTTTTTCCTAAGTCAGTTTTCAGGCAGAGTGGTTCCTGATGGTTCAGTTGCGGTGGGGTGGTGGAAATCTGGTGTGCTGCAGGATCAGGTGGTGGGGCTGCTTGAGCAGGACACCTACCTGCTACCCCAGTGCCTGGCTATGCTTGCTTAAACTGATTGGGACATCAGGTGTGAGTTTTCAGAAGCATGTCACTGTTGTGAGGACACTAGCACGGTTCTCCAGCCTGCTTGCCAGGGGTTATTCTGTGCTGTGACCCTGCCAAACACAATTATTAACCACACTTGCAGAACACAGACAAACACCAAAACTGGCAGAAGCCCTCGGGCCTGATGCAGGCTTCTCAAATGCCTTCACAGGACAGAGCCACAGCCAACATCAGGTCTTACCGAGGGAGTAGGAGGGCTCAGCAGCAAGTTACCATGGAGAGATGAGACCCTCCTGTAGCCTTCCTGGGGCATGGGCCTGGCCATGTAGCACAACGCCACACCATGGTCTGGCAATACCTGTGGTTTCTCGCCCACACCAGGAACACAACGCGCACCCCCACACAGTCATTCTCTGCCAGATTTGCTAAATCCTTATGCTTGCTATTTATTGCACTTGTCCTTCAAGAAATAAATGGCTTAAACAAAGAATGCAGAACATGAGGAGAATTGCTAGATGCCCATAATCGTTTTCTAAAACTTTACTAACAAACTCAGGCCAGGCCTGAGGTCCCTATCTCTTAAAGAAGATGGGAAATAATGAAACATATGCTATAACCTGGAGCACACATACAAAAAAGAAAAAAAAAAAGTGACATTGCTGATCAATGTAGAAACAGGGATGGAAATGATATCAGATAGAAGCTGTCCTTAAATACCTTGGGGAAGACTGAAGAGAAACAGCAGAAGTAGAGCAGCCAGTGGATGAAAGGGAGAGGAAAGAAGGTGAAAAGCTAGTGAGACATCAGTAAGCAGCATTGTAGGTATTGGAAATGTTGGAGCAATGGTGGGAGGACAGTTTGGTGAGTAGATGTGGTGTCAACACTTCCAGATTAAATGTGTCCAACAAGGAACTGGGCTCAGCTTCCAAGTGGTGTTTCATCCTCTCCCAGAAGCAAACAACACAGAAACAGAAGACTGTAGAGACAGGTGAGTATTAAAGCAAGGACTTTGGAGTCAGCCTTGGCTGGTAAAGAAAGGGAAAGATCTGAGCCCTCTGGATAATATCAGGTTTGCAGTGTGCCAGGGATACTGTAGGCACTTTGGTAGCAGAGCACACTCTCCAGAAGCCTTGGGGCTCCTTGCCACCAGTTGCTAAGTAATGTTCAAAGACAGCCAAAAATCTATCAACGTGTTCTGTATTTTTTGTCTTTAGTAGGAGGATGTTACAGTGCTGTGAGGTGTCCACTGGCTCAAGAAGAGGAGAGACAGGAGTCTGGATGAAAAAGTTGTCTATAGCATAGAAACTTGAAGAAAACAGCAGCAGTACTCCAAACCAAAGGAGCAAGAAAAAAATCTAAGTGTAGGTGTACATCAATGCTGCAAAAAGACGGGGATCATCCACAGAACAATGTTTGGCCTCACAGAGAATGGAGTATCAAAAAGTCTTCCTGGGAACCCCTTCACTGCTTGTATTCTTCCTCAGCTTCACCAAATTGTTTGGGCTACTCCTCCTGGAACTATTACTCCTCAAGACCAAAATTAAGCTTTTAACTTTGGGAGATGAGTAAGCAAGCCTCTGAGCAAGCCTGGAATATAAAATTAACCAGCGTGAAAACAAGTTCTTTTCTCCTTCCCCAAAACATGCAGTGAAGCGATCGACATCGAACACCCCGTTGTCTCCTCCAGGCAGAACCAAGGAGCTGGCTGGCCAACACAGCTCCTCTGCAAGCAGTCATCGGGGTACCTAGGCTTTCCATGCAGGCCAAGGAAACTGCACAGAGGTCCCACCAGAGCAACCCAGCAGAAACCTGCCAACCTGCAAAAAACCTGCTGAAGAAGTGCATCCGTTCACCAGGCAGCTTGCACAACCTCCCTGGGTGGTGGGTATTGCTGTCTGGGAACCTGGGCTGAAACACTGCTATTACTGGGGTGAGGCCGCAGTGGTTTGTTAATAAAAGCACTGGATGAATGTGGCCAAGTAGAAAGGAACATTAACGTTCCAAAAAAATAATTTCGAATTTCTTTCATTGTTCCTGTATCAGCCTCCATTAGGCAAATTTTGCTGTCTCTCTGGGAGTTGCCTTTTTAATGACGGTGCATTTTATTTCCCAGTGGGTAACTGAGTAGTACGATGCAGATTAAGACAGAGCAGATTCAAGTCACATTAGAAACCACTGGGAAATATGTCTGGTTCATCATTGTTTTAAGGTAAGTTCAAAGAGTTTTTCCGATGTTTTGATCAAATTGAACAGATTTTAGCCTACTGTTAAATTAATGAAAATCTTTGCTTCTTTAAATGACAAACTAAGCACTCATGGAAATGGCTTGTAGCTCAAAGTCATAGCACCAATTTCAAGTACACAGCTCCCAGAGAAAGGTATAAACATAAGCAAAAGAAAGGCAAAGTTACCTTTGAGGACATGCAATAGAAGTATTCACAGTGATAAAAGTGCCAATAATCTCTTAAGTTAATATCTTATTTCCGCTGAGCTGAATAACTGTAGATCCAAGTTATGTCCATCAAGAGTTAGGATATATGCAAGTCCAAGAGGAAAAAAAAAATAAGAACACATGGGTCACACGTTCCTTCATTCCTTTCCTTGTAAAGGGAATTGGGACGGTTCTTGTGTACCACAGAAAGCAGGCAGGTATTTATCTGGATATCAGATACACTAGGAGTGAACCTGGAGAAATCCCATGGGAGCCAACAGCACTGTCCTGGCAGTAAACAAGTGAATAAGAAAGTATAATTTCAGCTGACAGGAGTACAGACTCCAGTCACTTCACCACTGCTTATGGCATCAAAAAGGACATATTAAATACAGCAGCATGATAAGAAATACCTTTATTCAGTAGAAAACCCTGCCTTAGAGAGGAAGTTGAAAGCAGTCTTGATTTTTAGGCAGTAATAACTTCAGTAGGAGGTTCTCTCTGGCAACTGTTGAAAAGACTGAAGAAGATATTCACACAAAAATGCCTCAAACCCCAGAAACTTGACAAGATTGGGTTACGACGCTGAACAGGAATGTTTAAAGCAGCTGGCAACTCTATAATTTATTTCACCTGTCCTTTTCATACTGCCAGGGAGTCTGCCACGTGTCTGAGAACCAAGCTACATCGCTGGATGCCTGATATCACTCCAGCCCTTGTGAACAGATGAGACAAAAAGTCTCCTTCATTTAATTGCCAGGTGTCAAGCTTACTCTTTATAGAGTGTGGAAGGTGCTATATGCAACTGATCAACCTGAAGAGACTTATCTCTGTGACTGCTGTCTATACAGCCATAATTAAATCAAAGCAGATGGAGGAGGCACTGAATAATTATGATTGCAAGATAAATAAAATGCTGGGTAAGTAACTTCAAAAGTATAATTTAAGCATCTTACATAAATAAAAAGTATCAGCATCTTTTGTGATATGTTTTCACACTGAGGTAATTCAGAAAATTAAAAATAATCATGAAAACAATAACAAGAAGTATTAAAATATCAAATATATGCGACATGCATAATAGGCAACAAGTACAAAGTCATTCTGACTCACTCATTTCACATGAAAATGCATATATTCCATTTCTACGTGTCCTCTGCTAGCTGCTTGTGCAAATTAATCTTGTGATGACATTATCACAAGACTTTGTGTTTGGCACTTTTTCTTACATGGGCAGCACATAAAAGAGCTGCCCCACTTCTTCATGGGCCCACCTCTGTAGGGTCCCATCGCTGTGATGTGCCAGAGGGTCACTGGCCTGGTGGGCTGAGTTATACAGGATTCCCTGAAATTTTTGCCCTGGGGTATCTCAACACCTTGGTTCTTCTTCAGGTATCAGATGTAGATACCAAGTCTTCTCTTTGCGCTGGGAGAGGGATATAGGGATACATTTCAATGAGATGGTTCATACTGTGCTGAGGTACCCAGGTGAACATCCCCTTTCTGAAATCAGAAGATACGAAAGAAGAACTCAGACTCCTGCAGATTAAAGGCTAAAATGCAGAAAGAGAGTGGAGGGAGATCTTCTGCAATGTTTTGTACCTGTGTTCCCCTGCTGCCCTAATACAGGGATATCTCAAGAGTAGTTCAGCTGTGTGTGTTAGCTTGTGACCAACAGTGCTTGCACTGTAAGCTTCTCTCTGCCTCAGAAATGCTAAGCAGATAATCCTGTAGTCATAACTCAGTGTAAGGAAGAGGCACGTTATTACACCTGTATATCGAAGCCATGTTTCCATATAGCAGCTGTTTCAGTGGCTGCTCATGAGCATAAGACTTGGAAGGTCTCTAATCAATACTTACTTAACCGTAAGTTTTATAAGCTACTTTCAGTAAGTTTATAGCCTCCTATCTGCAAAATGGAAATATTCCTTGCATCCGTGCTAAGAAACACTGTGAAGATAAGGATTTTATGCAAAGGTACTTTTATAGCTTTGAATATTGTATTCTGTCATTCAAGTTTGCCAGAGATGACATCAAATTTTGTGCCTGAATAATGAAAAAAAGAGAAAAGAGCAAAAAAGAAAAAAGAAAAAAGCTACAATCAGTTTTAAGTTCCCTCAAATCTTACTTTTTCTGCTGTTCTGTTTTGCCTTCATTACCCATCTCAAAGACTGTCTTTGTTCAAGATACACCTGTCTCCTCAGTTTTACTTCTAAATATTTGGAGAGAGGCTGCAACAAAAAATCTGGTTGCAACTTGCGCATTTGTATTTAAACCTGCTGAGACTGTAGGCGTCTGCCAACAATTGCTTTCCATTCTGGTTTATGTACTGTTCAAGCTCACTGAAGACCATGCCGCCTCTCCCTTTGGTTTGCAGCAGCCCAACTCTATTTTCAAAGTGAACTTTTATTCATGATCTGGAAGCAACACCTCTGACCATCTGTTTGCAAGATAGAGGATTCTCCATTGTCCTTGTATCTTTACAGGTTAAGAAAAAAAAAACCCTCTGATATCTTAAAGAGAACCTGAGGAGTCTGGATTCAAGTGGGAACAACCACTACCACGATGATTAAGGCATGCTTGCTGGATGTGGAGCGAAGTACTTCAAAAAGTGTCCTGGGAGGAAAGGGGGAAAATGTGCAAAGGAATCAAAGAGATTTTATGAGAGAGACATTAATGACTTCCAGATGAAGATCAAATCCAAGTCTCTGAGTCAATGGATCAGTACATAGCTCACACAACGTACTAAATCCAGAGATAAATGGAAGTAGCGGGGGTTGTTGTACTCTCGCCAAAGTCGAAATTAAGACAATTTTGCAACAAGTAAGCATTAAAATATAAACATTAAGTTAGAAAGGGGTAAGAAACTAATATATCCCAACACCACTTCCACTGAAACTTCCTGCTCACCAAGGTCTCCTCTGACTACCTTGATCTTAGTTTGGAGTACCAGCTGGTTCTGCACAGATCTTGATTTACTTTCAACTGCTCACTAGGTGGTCTCTTTCAGACTGAAAATATAGCAACAGATTTGCAGTTTCAAACTAATTTAACAATTAGTTTATGTTCCCCCTCCACCTAAAAATGCCGTCAAGCTCCACCACACCCAGAAAGGCTAAATTGCATTGCTCTTGGGAAGACTCATCTCAACACGCAGACCATCTTATCTTTTCACAGGTACCTGGCGTTATTAAACTACAGCTTATACCTCATTTATGAGGGTGGTGAGGCACTGGAACAGTTTTTATGAGGGTGGTGAGGCAGTAGGAACAGGTTGCACAGGGAAGCTGTGGATGCCCCATCCCTGGAGGTGCTCAAGGCCAGGCTGGATGGGGCTTTGGGCAACCTGGTGTGGTGGGAGGTGTCCCTGCCCATGGCAGGGGGGTGGAACTGCATGGTCTTTAAGGTCCCTTCCAACCCAAACCATTCTGTGATTCTATGATCTATAGTTTTCTTTTTACAGAGCAAATAAAAGTATGGTTTCTTAAAAGGCATAGTTATTTGTCCTGATGCTTTTCAAACTGGATCCTAAAAGTTTTCACTGAGGCTGAGTTAGCAATCTTTTGAAATGCAGAAAGGCCATCAATGACCTATTTAAAACAGAGATAAACACAGAAAAAAATACTTGACAATTTGTTCCATTTTCTTATTTTTATTACAGACAGACAGCCATGCAGCCTAACATCACAACAAAGTATAAATTTTGACTATTCTCATGAGGGCCACTGTAATGAAAGCATTTGCTTGCTAAGCTTCATTGACTGAAAAATGTCTTGACAGAGTACATTTAAGAACGCTGCTTATCTGAACTGTTTCAAGAGATTAGTTTGCATACTAAATATGCTAAAGTTTCAAGATTTCCAAGTAACTTATTACGGGACAAGTAACTTGGCAGAGTCTTGAGTTTTTTAAGCTAGTGCCATAGTAAATACCAGCTCCACCATCGCACACACCCTCACAGTCTGTCTGTGGCAGTAAGCCATTTTTGCGGATCTCGTTCCAAAATCCAGGCTACGTTCTGTCTTTCAGCAAGCTATTTCTCAGTGGTTTATATTTTCGCTGTCACCAGCATGTCAGGAAGACTGCATATCTTTTGAGCTCTGATTAATTTTGCTTTGACACCATTGAAATGCCAACTATAAACTTTAACTTAGGTTCAGAAATGTTAATCAGTTTTGAAATATCCATAGATTGCATACATATTGAGGCCCATAAATACCCAGTGGAACCTGTCAGAAGCCGTATATCATTAGCAGTCTTGCCTCATTCCAGCTGAAGGGCCACCAAGTCATGTGCTCATCAGCACTGATACTGGAATATGTCATCTCGAAACAATAGGATACAGTCATGTTTTAAAGTCTCAATAAGACATAAAATATGAAGATAAAAACTCTTCTAGGATTTATACCTTCCTGCATTCTCAAATAATATTTTGATTACTCTTTACTCTTTCAGACCTGCCACTGGCCACATTGGAAAAACATTTTTAGAAATTATGGATGTCTCAGCTAATCCTGTCTATTGAATACCTGCATAATTACATGTTAATCATAATGTGATTGCTGTGATTTAAACCTCCGCCATTACACCAGATATACAAATTAAAGGAATCTCCAGACTTCAGGACATAAACTAATGATTAATTATCTGAAATGGGAAGAAATATCCCCCAGAGCTATCTTGTTGTTGAGCAGTCTGCTAATTACACTGGATCATCCTGTGCTGGAAACAGCAGAGTACAGATCCTGAACTTCATGCCTTCGTACTAAGACCAAGGAATAATCCGTATTCTTATGTTCAGCTTAATAGGAAAAAAAAGCTCACAGGAACTCTTTACTTGTGCCTTCACCCATAACCCAGCGCACTCAGCCAACCTGGAAAAAACAAGCAAGATTTCAGTCCGTAGCCAGAGGTCCGTGCGCTCAAGCTGGGCTCTGGAAAGACATTTTCCACCCCCAGAAGAAAGGATGAGGCCACCTCTTCCAGCCAGCTGCGAGCCAGGGCTGACTTCAGCAGCACTGTGCCAACTTACACACGCCGTTTATCTGGCTCCCTGGTTGCAATGGGCACACGGCTCTCGCAGCTCTCTGGCAGCCACTGCTCTCTGGAGACACCAGGGGACATTTGGAGACACCGCTAGCAAAGCACCCTTGCTTTCCTGGCACTCCCCAACAACACCAGCCACTGTCTGAGATGGAAACTACAGCCTGCCAACCCGCCAAAAATATACGTGTTATACATGTATGCATAAGGCTGACCAGTGGGAAACCCATGGGAAAACCAGGGGAAACCTTTCCCTGCGAGGGAGGTGGGGAGCTGCCCATAGCCTGCAGCTTTCCCAAGGTGTTTAAGGTCCTGCTGAAGACTGTGTGCATTTGGAAATATTTTATCAGCAAAGGGAATTATGGAGACCCTTGGGTAGAGGGAAGTAAGCTGCTCCGTTTGTTAAACCAAAAGGACTTGAACTGATTCCTTTGAAAGGACAGAAGGAAAAGTTGCATCAATCAGAAGTCTCATTCTGAAAATGATTTATGGCCTCCCACGCCCGGCTGCCCTTGGCTTGCAGTGAGACACGGCTCTGTCAGTCTCTGAGTTATGCCTGCATGCAGAGCTTGCTTTTAGGCACTTTTAAGCTTCATTTTAATTAGCTTTTTAAAATTTTACTGAGAAGCCATGACACATTATTTTTGCATGTTCTAATTACCCCAGCAGTCTACAAAAGGCTGGCATTTCAGACAGGCTGACGCTCTGCTAATGAAGACCTTTTAGAGAGCATCTCAAAACCACCTCTACCGACACAAACCTGCCCAACACCTGCCTTGGGCACAGACTTGAGAAAACACCGCTCTGTGTCGGGGAGGAGGTAGGGGTGATGTGACCGAGAGGTGCCAGGTCCCTGCTGGGGTGCCCACCTTCCCTCACCCCACTTACCAGGGACCAGGCATCACATACCAAATGGAAAACCACCACGTCTGCTCTCTGTGTTCCTGCACACGTACTTGCACACACACCTTCCTCGCAAACCAGCTTCCTCATCTGGTTTTGAAAAGAAAACTCCCATCGTTACCTAGCTGAGGTTTCACAAGGCTTGTCTCACAACCCTAGCCTGTCGATTCAGCAGCACTCCGCTAGCTCTGCTTTTAAAATAAAGCTGTGATTAACCTGAAAGAAATGAAATTTGCCTTTTACAGCGAGTTCTTAAACTGCACTTTTGACAGTCTTGGATGATAACGACTGAGAAGGAAGGGAAGCAGCTCCCTTTTGTTATCATCGCATGCAAAAAACACTTGCAAGCTGACCTGCTATCCCATATATTAGTTTTCTACATGGATTTGCAACAGTATCTGCATCGTCTTCCCCCACCTGCTCTGCTGAATTATTATGATACAAGCACTTTGGAAAAAAAAAATGAAAAAAAAGTACAATTTCTTGAAATTACACTAGAGTCAAATGTTGATAAAAAGGTGTCACAGAGGGAATGAAAACTAACTGCTGTGAAATTTAATGAAACCTACTGTGTGCCAAAGGCACAGGCAGCCAAATTGAATTTAAAAAGGTGCCAGGCAGGGAAGCTTGTAATCGGACTAGCCACTATGTTAGATGAGATAAGCAGAATGACTTTTCTCTATCACGAGATCAAAACAGACGGCAATTCTTATGCATGAGATGAAAAGTTACAGTATTTATCCTCCCAGCTTCCTGTGTTCTTAGCACCGGATCTCCGGCTTAGTGGCCTCAAAGGGAATTTGCCATCTCCAGCACAAGGCTTGTCCCAGCCCTTGCAGGTCACTGACCGTTACACAAAAGGGCTCTTTCCCGACACAGTTTTTATTGCAAATGGTTATGGAAAAGAAGAGCAAGCTAAACAGAGTCCTTAATGGGTCAGCATAAACTGTCTTCAGCCATAGTGTCCCTTTCCACCGTCTGGGAAGGGAATTGAAGCCAATGGAAGAGAATATAATATAAATATAATGCAAACACAAGAGTATAAGGAAGCAATGGACAACTTTCAACAGATGGTTCGGTGCTCACAAGGAGAATGGTTTCCAGAACATCACCCCCCTGTAGGAAGTTAAGAAATCAATTTACTCCTTAATTACACAGCATTATTTTGAAACTCTTAAGAAAAAGCCTGATCTGTCAAACAGAACTGCGCTTACATTCATTTATGGGAAAAGTCCCTCACACCATGGCAGCACAAGGAACTATAAAGCTGTGCAGCGCATCTTACCTGTTGGACATGGCTTTCCCTACATTCCTTATTTCAGTGCTTTGCCGAGTTACGAGTATCTTGGAGGATGAATGGGAAGAGCACGCTGGTATTTGCCTTGGACCCCGGCCACACAGCGATGCTCTGGGTCTGCAGCTTTGCCTCGCTGATGGGTTTCATCAGCGGTGACCTGGCCTGAGCAGCCAGACCCTGCTCACCCTAAAATACTGCACAGAGAGAAACCTTCTGCTAAGAGAGAGTCTGGGGACTGAACAAAGCTCTCCAAAACCAGCCACTGGGATTCCTATAAAAGGAATTCTTGTAAAAAATAACTTTTATAACAACCTCTTGATTTTGCAGAATGTGCCTGCAACAGTTTGGGGGTTTGTCTTGGCTGTAAAGAGCTTTATGCCAGTGTTTAGTGCCGTTCATCATGTTTTACTACTGTGGCAGAAAAATACTTGAAAACGAATGGAATTCCTTGAAAGCTAAAGCACAAGGAGAGGAGGGAGCAGGCAGTGGATGCTGGACAGCACAGGCCAGGTCTGAAGTTTTGTATTTTCCTGCATGCAACCCATACAGCACCTGAAAACCCCTCTGCATCTCAGCAGTAGCACACGATATGTATGTCTGAAGGTATTTAAAAATGTCGTGAACTCAAAGTGCCCCCAGTTTCCTGGCCTGACTTTGTTTCTGATTTCTTTGCAGCGGCAGCTGTCTCTCCTCCCCTAGTGCTCTGCACGACGAGTTTCTAGAACCGCCTACATTACGACAACCACCACCAGAACGACAGCAGCAACACCGTATGACTGAAGGTGTTTGTACAAATTTGTCAGGCAGATGTACAAATCTCCAAAGGACAGATGAAGTTGTAGTCATACAGCAGCATCTGGGCCAAGCCAAGGCAAAGCTCAAAACAAAATCCAAAGACTCTTACAGGTGCACTCAGAAAGATCCCCTAACATCACACTACCCCAGTTTCTACATATCTGTGAAGCTAAGTGCTTTTTAACATGTCCTGGTAATCCATTCCAATAATTGGCATTCAGTTGTATTGTGCCTGACCTGAATTGCTCGTGATGCTCTGAATACCAAGTTTATTCCGATTTTTGTAATGCATTCATAAATAGGCCTTCAGTTAGCTGCAGACTCAGACGAAAGCTCCAACTTGTGAGGAAGTCATGAAGCACACTCTTAAGAGGCCTTAGGGCTATTTCTTACACTCCACTGTGCTCGTGGGTTCCATATCTGTTCACAGGGTGCTGTATTTCAGAAGCAGCTTTTGTTATTTCAGATTGATCATTCATGGCTTTATCTCAAATCCTTTCTCCTCAATGCAAGGGACAAGCTCCATAACCCTGCGCGTTTATTAGAAAACCATTCTTCTCAAATCAACAATTTCACTTTATATTACAAAGGCATCTTTATTGGGAGACAATGCGAGACAACTGAACTGTCAGATTGCAAAGGGAAGGATGAAATCTTTACATTACTACAGAAATGATACGGTGTTTGTCAGAACACTGCATTTTCTGATTCATTCTCTCTGGAGCTTTTTGGATCAAGTTAAAAGATAAAAATAACAACAATTTGTAATAGGTTCTAATTGTTTAGGTTTTCTTTCATTAACATTTTCTTTATTTTCCTTCCAACTACTGCCAAGCTCACTTTAAAGTCTGTTAGCCTACAAATTTCACCTACAAATGAATTCAGAGTAGTCAGTCTTCATGAAAGGTTAGGGTTTATCAGGCTTATGCAGAAACAGGTGGACTCGGTTCATGGTGCAGCAACCCTCTAAAAAGACGGAGGGTTTTTTGTTTGGTTTTTTTTATGCATTATTCCTGATGCAATTACTATTTAGTATCCAGAGAATTAGGTAGGATCTGGCATCCCAAGAAGTTCTCTGCATTGCTACACAACACCAGCCTCCTCCAAATCCCACTAGCTCAATGAGTAGCATCAGCACTGAGCTCCTCGTCCTGCCCTGCCCTGGTTCCCATGGAGGAATATTGTTGCTGATTTCAACGGACCAGGCTTTAAGGTTTTCCTCAGAGAGGAAGGCCAATCCAGAGGGGGAAAAAGTCTGTGGCTGTTCTCAGAGGTACCTGTGACATCAGGGGACTGACAGTAGAACAAACAATGTAAATGAGATCTAATCAAGCCTAGTGAGTCAGCCATACCACCAGCATTGTCAGCGTGCATTGACCGTGCCCAATTTCTCATGCCTGAGAAGATACAGGACAGCTGCTAGAAGAGATTTGTCAAAAGCAATATTGCCTCTCCAACCAGCAATGTCTTGTGGTGGCAGAGTCATCCCAAAACTGAGGAGAGGATGCCCTTCTTGGTCCTCTGAAAGTTGAGGCTACCTCCATATGGTCTGAATGCCACTTCGGGCCTTAGACTTGAGCAACAGAGAAAGCTTCACATCTCTAAAGCCAACAAAGATATCTCAGAGAGACAAAGGAAATCCTTGAACAGGGAGACCAGCAAAACAATGGCTACCACAAGGCTCGTGGCTGTGGGTGAAGTTTAGGTGGTACATATATATTCCATGTTTCTTCATTGGGGCGTGCTCCTTCCAACTCCTCACTGCACGGAAACCATTTATTCTACTTTATAAAGCCAAAGTTAAAGAGCTCAGAAGGTAAAAATGTGCATTGGAGAAGTAAAGGGATATGAGCAAAGAAAGGAAAATTCAGGTTGAATATCATGAAAAAATTCCAAATGGATTTTTTTCACAGCCTTGTATGTTGCGTTTCCTGAGAGATGGAAGAAAACCATTACATAGACACTTAACACCAGACTGGACAAAATTCTGGAAAATGCACCGTTGGGAACAATCCCGTGCTGTCTGTAGGGAATATGACTTCATCTGCACTGGAAAATATTGCAACACTTTGATATCTGAGTGAAGCTCCCAGCAATGTTCAAATATCTCATGGAGCTCAGGAACCACAACAAGCCAGATCTTTCAATGCAGAAAAAAAAAGTGCCAACTCCCCCCCCACCCCACCCCCCACAGCTCTAATCAACACAAACGCAGAGGATCTGAAGTGAAATAACTCTGAGTTTACTTTGACTGCACCAGCAAAATAGATTATTTGCTCCCCTGCCTCACATTTCCTGAAGTTTCACTAGGTTACGCAAGCAAAGCCCTTTGAAATGAAGAGCATCACAGAAGTGCTGAGCATCATTGTTCCTTTCTAATGAAAGAGGACAAAAAGAAAAAAAAAATCAAGAAGCCTGAACTTTATTCTGAAGATAAATAAAAAAGCACTCCAGGACTTCTTTAGATCAAAAATTCTGTCCTTAATGCAAAAATCTACTTTAACCCAACACAGCTGCAACAATATTCAAAACATCACTTTTTTATTCAACATCAATAGGAAAGCCAAGAGAAGTAAAGTGACTCTTTCCAATATTTTAGCAGCATCTTTTATTTTTTCCTAATACATCAGCGTTTCCATTTTAAATGTGCTTTCAAGGCATTTAAATCTAACTTGCTCCAGGCTGAAACTTGGCATGTTTCTTTCCCCTGTATTTAGCTGAAAATTGTATTAGGAGTGAATTAATTGAAATAATTGGGAAAAAAAAATAAAAAGAAGGCCTGTTTGGGGTGCATAATTCACTATAAACAAGCTAATTCACTTGGGTAGTTCTTTGAGAAGAAACTCAGCCTTGGAACCTCACCCATTTTAAAGTAATGTAGCAAACAAATAATCTTACCTCTAAGACAGAAATATTGACATCATTTGTACTAAGTGTCATTGACTTCAAAGGATGTATGAAAATTTGCAGCTGGTAAGGGTCTTGCCACTTTTTTAGCAAGATTTTGAAAAAAAACAGAAGAGTAAAGATATCTCAACTGGCTGGTAACAGAAAAGAACAAAGACCTAAGTAAGAAGGCTACTCTCGGCATCTTTTTTCTTCTTCAAGTTGCATCTCCAATATTCCAAGAGCATTACAACTCACTACTTGCTCTGTGCTGCTCGTGACCTTGCTGGCAGGGATGTCCTCTGATTCTGCACTTTGTGCCCAGTAATGTTTATTACTGATTCTTGCTTGCTAACCTGCTCCCTTAAAATGGTTGGAGTTAGCTTCAATAGGAAATCTTCGCTAACTCAGGTCTCCTTCGGTCGAACTCCTTGGGGAACAATTGCACAAAGAGCTGTGCTGGTAGATCTGGCAGGGAAGCAGCCTTTAGCAGGGCTCCACAGAGGACTGAACCAAGGTGAAGGCAGTCACGGGAATGGGGATTGTCTCTTGAGAATATACTGAATGTCAGTCTGCGTGTTTTTGTAAACGCACTATATACAGGTACCTGCTAACTTTGATTCTCCTCTAGTCAGATTTGGTGGCCCATGCACAGATGAAAGATTCAAGCAACACAGGCTACAGCCGATTAAGCGAGTAGAACTCTTAAGTAATGTCATTTATAAGCCAAGAGCAACAGAGGACATATATTGCATCAGTTCAGCTTTGGTCTTGAATTTGTATCGTATTTTAACTCCTCTTTTCTGTCTGACTGCAGCAGAGAGAGAGCTGGCTAATCTTCAATAGAACATATGCTACAAAATCTGCTAAAGATAACATCACCTTCTAAATTCCCTTGTTCTGAACGTCTTCCCAAACACTTCCGTGCCTTACTCAGCTGGACTCCAAACCCAAATCCAAGAATTCGACTCTGTGCTGTATCACAGTATATGAAGGCACCTTGTAGTGCTGGGAAGCAAATACTGAGCATCAGCATAAGCAGCCACAGAATGCAGTTCAGCAAGTCAAAGTGAAGCATAGTCAAGCTAAAAAGGGATGAAGATGAAAAACTATACACTGCACTTAATCTCTTGGGGGTTACTTGTAGAAAAATGGAGTGACAGCTGGTATGAAACACATTAGCTATGAAGCTGCTTTTATACCGGTTTTGGTAAAGAAAGCACAGCATAGCACAGTTTAAAGGGATTAAAAGCAAACTAACTGATGGATCTTGAAAAAAATAATAATTGTAATGATCCTTAAGCGAATGTGATTTTGCAGTGATCTATTCTTGGTGCTACACTTCTTAATATTTGCATTAATGATCTGGAGGAAAAGCAGTCAGGGTAATTCTCCACTGGAACAACTTATGAAGATCCTGCTTTTCTGTAAGTAATTAAATTCAGACTAGAAGGAGAAGTTTTTTGGCTGTTTTTGTGTGTGTGTCTGTGGTTGTTTTTTTTCCTCTCAGAGATATACTCTTGTTTAAACAGGAATTATATGAAGGCTGTCCTATGACCTGTGCTACAGCAGACCTCAGTCTAAATAGTCACAGTGCTCTCTGCTGACCTTATTACTACTGAATCTACAAGGCTATGACATGACATATAATCACTCACAAGCCACGTTTAATGGTGCCCTGTTCCTTGTATGCTCTTCTTCTGTTACCTGCTGGCGAGGCATCTGTTCCTTTAATATGCCCCTCTTGCAGTGCCTGTATAGGTGCATGAATACATTGGATTAATACTTAGCAGGCAGTTTGTCTTTGTCTAGGATGAGGATTGCCCTGTCACGTCTACATGAGCAAAGTCACTGAAGCTTTACATCTGACAAGAGGAAAGAGAGGAGATGTGGCAAAACAGCCATGAGCAGCTAACTTGCAGGGGAAGAAGAGTGCTTGGTGTTGGATAGAAACAGATACCACTCCCTAGCCTCTCCCTGGAAGTTACCCCTTGAAAAATATTGTAAGCTAAAGAGGATATAAGAACTAAAAAGCTCTTTTTGTGTGTTCTTATGGCTGTTTTTTTTTTTTTTTTCAGGTGCAAATTTCAGGAGGAGTTTGGGGGAACATGTATAGATGGAGGAAATGGATGAGATAGGCTTGGAAGAACTGCAAATGAGTTTGGGGTAACCATTCGTTTCCTGGAAGCCTCTGGACCATCTTAGATCCTTCCTGCCCCCATCAAGGTTCATTTTCTCCATGCTATTCTCTCGTGCTTACTTTTTTTCCCTATGGGCAGAAAATGATCCTGACCTTAGTCTTCCAGGCAGAAAGTCTCACTTCAGCTGTCAGACAAAATAATGGTTACTGGTCACTGCCTGCAGTTCTTCCCCTACAGCTCCATGCAAACCTCTCCCTGGACTGTTTCTAGTCCCTGTAGTCAACTGGAACTACCCTCACCAAAGCCACTGCTGGCTTTTTCTTAGAACCAAGGCTGCCTTCATTCTCCTTGCCCACAGGCTGCCTTTAATTGCAAGCCACATTTCTTGAAGCTTGACAGTCCCTTAGGTTCAGTGACTCCATCTCTCCCAAGAGCTCCTCTTTCTTCTTCAGCTGTTTCCACAAGCATTTCCTTTGAGGGACAGCTTCTCTACATGGTCCTACAGTGCTCTGACTTTAGTCCTCTTCCCCTTTCTTCCCCCTATATTTTAGACCTTCAGTATCTCACCTGCGAAGTCAGACCCAGCCACTAATATGCTAATTTGGCTTTGTTACTTTAAAACCTCAAAGGGTTTCTCTAAGATTTCCTGACAGGCAACACAGAGCCGTCACCCACACTCAATATTCTCTCTTGATGGAGCACGAGTTATTATTCATAACTCCATAACCAGCAAAACCTATTCCTGAGCAGGCTATGGGTGATGGAAACAGCTATGGCCACTATTGGCATGGGACACTTGGAGAAGGATTCTGGAGCAATTTTGTATGGGAACATACAAACTGGGAACTTTTCCCAGAAGGCCACATTTTTTCTGAGACAAAATCAGAAGTTGCTAAGCTCTGTGTCCTCTTCTTCTCCAACTAAATGCTCCTTTTACCACTGCCCATTTAAGAGCTCTCCGTATTTTCTAACCAGCAATTAAAGGACCATTGTTTCAGGAGTTTTAGCACTCCCCTGAGACACGAGGGAAACAAGACAGAGAAATAAGGAGAGGAAGAGAAAGTGGTGCTGAAAACTTTCCTCTTTACTAAAAGGAGCAGCAAAACTTGTGCATTTCTTGGGTACAAACAGTGAGTGATGAGTACTAAAGATGACAGTGCGAGCCAGATGGCTACCCACAATTACAGAGAGTGCTCGCTTCTCACATGTCACTCAGAATCAAGGTCAAAGTGTCAGATTCAGAGAGGTCTCCAAGTCAGGAGGTTATTTCATGCTCTGTCCCCTTGGATTCTTACCCCTCTGAGCTTGGCTTAGCTGTCCTACAGAGCTAAAGGGAATCCTGAGCAAGTGCAGATTTCAGCCATAATTCCTGCGCACTGACCGTTTTAATGAAAAACTTCACCTTGCCAGCATAACGCTCTTTAAATTGACCATCCTTGCAACGCTTGCGTCTTTTGATCCACTGCCTCACATAAAACTGGCTAACCTTTCAGTTCATTATGTTCTTAAAATTATTGCTCTGTTCTTAAAATCATTGCTCTGCATTCACAGAGTGAAGCTATTCACCAAATTAGTATGTCATATCTGAGCTACCTGCCCGCAAATTTCTAGTCTCCTCACTTAAGTGGAATTGACTTGCCAACGCACAATGAAAAGATCAATAATTACAGACTCCAATTTGCCATAGATTTGTTAAACTTCACTTCCTGCTGTCATGCCCTCAATAGTTATGGTCAAAGATGCATCCCTGCAATCTGTTCTAGCTAGATTACATATCTCTCTATCTTCCAAACATTCAAAGGAAACCAGCTGGAAACACTGCACTTAATGCTATCAGTGAAGACTGTATCCATCTACATAACTGTGCCCTCAAGAGGTTACAGACAGCATAACTTTCACCTCGGTTGTCAGCTCTTCGAAGCACTTCAGCAGCAACATTCACGACGCATGCTGCTGAGATACTGCAGCAGCAGTTTGCAGACCATAAACTGCAGGCCACTGAGAGCCACTGAAGAAATGGCCAGCCTTGGGGTGTTGGCTGCTTCTTGTCGCCCACTACCATGTTGTTGCCTTAGAAGAGGCTCAAAATAGCACTGTTTTTCATGTAAGCAAGTGCTGCAATGGCTACAGAGCTGCCACATGATCATCCATGGGAAAGGAAGTGGTTCCTATAATTGCAAATGGGAGGAAAAGTCCGTGATGCAACCTTTCTATTAGAAACATAGACTCAGCGCATCCCAGAGTCATCTTAAAATATACTTAAGCTCTGTAGCCGGGATTATCTGAAATAGCACACACAGGCTAAGTACGTAAAAACAACCAGTATCTAAAGAGCTCTTCTGACTCTGCACAGATCTGCAGTTTCCTGCAGGCTCTGCCACTCAATTTTTTATAACAGCAGATTTATGGTATAAGCACTCATGAATAATTCACTCGCATGAGTTGCCACATACAACGGGGGGAAATCCCAGCTGTAAAACCTTGGCACCACTTAGCTCGCACTACTTCTGTACAGGTGCTATTCCACTGACCTACTTGGAGTTACACCTCCTCTGCCCTGCTGGAAGAAGAGGATCAGGCTGTTTGCTTACCACCTCTGGCAATTACACCTCCCTGCCACCTCTTCACAGCAGGAAACATGTCTCCAGTATCGGATTAAGTTAGTTTTAGCAGCCCTGGTGCTCTGGCCCACCACAGCTGCAGGGCAGTCTACATCTCACCCACCCACGGGCCTCCTGTAATATGCCACTGTCAATTGGCTAAGTTCTTCATCAAGGCCATGTTCTTAAATCATGTTGAGAAAATTATTTAGATCCCAGACTAACAGAACATCATTAAAACTTTAAACCAGCTACACCGAGCACAACTGTGCTGGTTTCTAAGTTCAAGAAAAATACAGTTTATTCAGACACCCATCCTCCGCCACTGAAAGCAGCAATCCTGTTGGTGCAGGTGACTCAGATGAGAAGAAACAGAAAGTGAAACTGCCTCCCCATCTCCTTGCCCAATGCAGAGAAAGGCACAGAGGATGAATTAATAGCATCTCTCAGCGCACCGCTTATTTTTCCGCAGGCTTTTTCTTCACAATAAAGATGGCAGGGGGTTGTTTTACCCCCAAGGAAAATATTTGTGAGGGTTTTATTTGGTTAGATCTCCAGCTGGAGGCCAATTAAAGTGACAATCACAAAAGTGCCACTGAGCCACAGTCAAAGCACACCCCATGGTATATAACTAAATCTATAATGGTTACACGGGGAACAAAGACCTGGCATTCCTAGATAGCAAATAATCTGAACAGCTCATGACTATCTTGATTTAAAACAACCTAATAATTACAGAGCCTAATTTCAACATCTGGATAAATGTTGTCATGTCATTTAAGCAATGAAGCTATGCTGACTGATGGCAGCTAAAGATCTGATGAAGGATGTAAGGATCTGAACTTTACCCTAATCTGTGCCTTCAGTTCAGCCAAATTATTGCTTGCACCACCTGGCCTCTCTCCCTGATGACCCCACAGTCAGTTTTTAAGCAGGTTAAGAAATGACGGGTTCTCGCTTTGTTCATTTCTTACACATTTCCAGCAGCGCTGAGCGAAATGAGAGACAACCATAAAACCCAGCAGAGGGGAAAATTGGACATGCTGTGTAAATAATTTCTGATCTGTGAATAAAGTTGTTGGCAATTTTCATTTCCTATCACAGGTTCATGGACCTTTGAATTGTCACCGACTGAGGATAAGCGCTACATGCTCACACCCTTCCTGGAGGGAAAGGATGCTGTGCAGTCACCTGGGGCAAGCTCCAGGAGCAGTCATGGCATGGTCTGAAGGGTCCTCTTTGAGCATCCTGCCTGGCAGAAGGGTGCACACCTTCAGTCCACACCATGGGCACGGGTTTCCCCACACCTCCCGTGTACCCTGCCCGTTTGTCCGGCCACCCCTTGGGCTGTCATCTTTCACCAAGGTGGCTGTAACCAGACCCAGGCACGCAGCACCACCAAATGCAAATTAAAACCAGATGAGCAGAGGCACCAATTGGAAGGAGGGGGGCGGTTAAAGCACAAGCAGAGCCTGTGATGGCTCTTGGTGAAAACAGCCAGATCGAGTGGACTTGCAGAGCGTCACTGAATCGAAAATCCTCTCCACCCCCCAGCTGCCTGACCAGAGTTTTATAATGGAGCAGCCTTCACGAAGCAGCAGCTTCCAGCAGAGTTAACTCTCAAGCAGCTGCTGCGTTTTCCAATTGTCAGCCAGATTAAACACAAGAATGCAGCACCGAGGGAAGGGCGAAGTGACAGGGGCAGTTTGCTGTAAAGCACGGAAAACGCTCAAAAAGTCAGAGCCAGGGCTCCTGGCAGCCAGGAGAGAGCCGTGCCAACATGGCCTGGCTGAGGGCTTGGCACGGGTCCCTTCCAGAGCCTCGGCTGTGTCCCCCGAGCCACACCGTTTTCATCTTGTGCCTCCTCCCGGCTGCATGCTGGCGATGTGCATGTACTGCCCTGTATGGGCGCATCCCAGTTTGTGGGGTAGAGGGGCAGAAGCCCCCCTGAGCTGTGAGCAGACCCAGCGGGACATCCGAAATGCTGGCGCCTGGGCAGAGAAACTCATCCCCTTATGGGGGCGAGCGCACGCCGAGCAGCACAAGGTGACAGTGAGTGCCACCGAGACGTGTGTCACTGATGACAGGAGAGTGATGATTTACTCGGAAAACAGCCCTATAAAAAACACACTGGAGGATCCTGCTTATTGTCTCGTACCCTTCAAATGCTCCACGGCTAAGGCCGTGCAGTTCGCAGGCTAAAAAAAGGAGGGGAGGTAATTCTCCCACGCACTGTCTAGACCACAGGCTACACAAACCCCACGCCCCACCAGGCAGCATGGACCTGGCAGGGCTCCTCCTGGGAGCTCGTGGGCCACATGTAAGAGGGATAAAGGTCCCACGCTTCCAACGGGGGCCACAGACTCGTTGCCAGATGGTAGAGGGAGCTGTTGGTGACAGGAGTGGGAAGGAGAAGGAGGAGAGCCAGGGCTGTCCTCACAGTCACACAGCCTCTACTCCGCAATGCTTCACGGGGCTCTGCGGCCCCCACGCTCCTCCAGGTGCCACCACCTGAGCTGAGCTCTGCTGCAAGCATGCCAAACCTCCTCGAAGACACTGGCCCACGTTAGTCGGTCTTTGGCACAAAGAGCTGCACTCAGCGCGCTGAACCTGTCGTGCAAGTCTCAAAGGTCATACAACAACCGAGCAGGGATTTAAGCGCAAGGGAGCGACCACGGGTGACCAAGCCTTTAGGCCACGTTCAAGCCATCCAGGCAACCAGCTCAATGGTCACGGGAGCCAAGCGGTCTCCCTCACTAGCGGAAAGTTTGCATCACTCCCTCCTCTCCCCAACGCACCATACGTGGACACCTGCAGCCTGAAGACGCCCCTGTCCCCGCACGAGCAGGCAGCACTTACCCCCCAGGAACTGGATGCCTCCTGCCACCCTGCCCACGGTCCTGGAGATGAGTTCGGACACGCAGCAGCCCATGAGGGCCGTCAGGGCCACCAAGAGGAGCAGCCCGCAGCCCAGGCCCGTCACCACCGTGCAGATCCTCCACTCGGCGCTGGGGATGGCCTGGAAGGAGGCGTAGCGGCCGCACTGCTCCACCATCACGGTCGTTTGGCGGCTTTCATCCCGCACGGGGTAGGAACACCTCCGGAAAGTGCCGAAGGAAACAGACTTCTCCAGCTGGGACCCCAAGAGCCAGTAGGGCATGAAGAAGCCCACGCAGGAGGCTGCAGCACAAAGGAAGGAGAGGAAGGCCCAGACCATGCCGGCGCAGGTGAGGCTGGAGGCCATCTTTGCGTGTACGCCGAGCCCCTTCACGATGGGGGGACAGGAAAGCCCCTGTGTGTTTTAGAGGAGGTTTGGGGATAATCCAGAGTCTCTCAGCCTTGACAAATCCTTGCGCTGGGAGAAGCCCGGATCCTAACAGCGAGGGGGATGTTTCCTCCCATCATGAAGACAAAGGTCCCTGATGAAATAACAAAAAAAAAGGAGAAAAAGGCAAGTTCAGAAACACTGAGATTAGGGAAAATCAACGTTTATCTGCCAGAGCATTTCTTCCTGCAGCACTTTTCATGAAGACATCGCACGCCTCTGTCCCATCCTTGCGAGCGGCCACTAGCACCGCTGCCGGCAGCTGTGGGGACAGTGACGGGAGGCGGCGCGGCCGTGCAGGCTGTGCAGCCACTGCCAGGGCTTCCCTGCCTACTTCTCCGCTCACTTCTCGCCCCCGTACGTCTTCATCTTTCCTGGCTGAGGTCTTGGTTGTTATCCTTCCTCCTGCGACGCCTGGGGAATGTACTTTAGATGGGGCCCTGCAGGTTCAGCGCGAAACCGTCCGCGGCTTTTCAAGCCCGGACCCCTGTGGCAGCAGAAAACCTCGCTAACACAAAGCCTCCTCTTCTTTGCCTCTTCCCAGCCCAAAGCCAGGACCTTTAACTCCTCTGCTTCCTCCTCAGAAAATTCCCAGCCTCCGAGCTCTGTACCAGCATGACCGAGCGCTTTTGGCTGTCGCAGAAACGCTGCTTCCCACAGGCTGGGGGCACATTTCTTGTTCAATCCATGCTGGATCATTGCTCCTACCGCATTTGTAAATTTATGATCATCTCTCACCGTTGCTGCCAAATTAATCCTGATAGCTATTTACAGGGGCTTTTTTTCTAAGCATGATTAGACGCCAACCAGTGAACGCAATTAATGTGCCGGCAATAAAATTAAAACTACTTCTGCACAAGGAGGGAATGTAGGGAAAGAGTCTGGAAGTGAAATTAAGCATGTGCACCGCACAGAAGTTTTGTTTACTTTTACAACACTGCAAAAAAGAAATCTTTACCCTAACGTTGGAAAAGGCCTGTGCCGCTTCGCGAGAAGCACACGCCTACCTCCTCGCAGACGTAGCCCATCTGCAGAAATGCCTCCCAACCTGCAAAAGCCCCAAACCCCGAGGGACAGAAACTTGGCGGAGGGCATGGGCTGCCCCCATCCCTCCAGAGGCATCTTCTCGGGGAAGGATCCGCCCGTGCCTTGGCGTGGCACCAAGCGGCTACGGCAAAGTGGGTCACGGCACTCGGGGAAAGCGTTCCCTCAACCGGCAGAAGAGGCACGGCTGGAAATAGGGGACAACATGGAGGCTTCCAGGGGCAGGACCCTACAAATCCAGCAGGACCCTACAAATCCAGCCGGACCCCCCACCGCCCGCGGGCTGCCAGCCAACGCCCGGGACTCTCTCTGGGGAGCGGGACTCGCCAATTTGGCCCCAAAACCCCGGCCCTAGAGCAGGAGGGGGCGGCGGAGAGCTGGGGGGGGGGGCCCCGAGGGAAGGCGGGGGCCGGGAAGCGAAACTCGCCGGGGTGATGCGAGGGGAAGGCAGGCTGGGGGGCGGGCGGGGGCCGAGGGGCTGGCAGGGCTGCGGGGGGGTCCGGGGGGAGCAGGAGGACGGAGAGGGGAGCGGGGAAGGGAGAGAGGTCCGGAGCGGCTGGGAGATCCGGGAAAGAGGCGGGGGAGAGGAGGGGAAGGGATGCGGGAAGGTGTGGGGTTGGGAGGGCAGGAGGGGAAGGGGGCCCGGGGGGTCCGCTGGGACGGGGAGGGGATGCAGCCGGGTGTCGCTGCGGGGAAGGGAAGGGAAAGGAAGGGTTGGGGAGGGAGGGAAGGGGGTCCCGGGGCTCCGGGGGCAGCCGGGTACTTACTCGCAGGCCGGTGCCGGCAGCACATGGGCGCCCAGCCGGGAGGGGTGGCGCGGGGGTGGCCGCCCCGAGCGACTGTTCCCTTGGTCCTCCGGACACGGGAGGGACCGGGACCCTCCCCAGCCCGGCCTCCCCAGTCCTTCCCTGCCTTCCTCGGCGCGTTTCTCTCTCTTTCTCTGCCTCTCTCCCCTCCCTTTCCCCACGTCTGATGCCTCGGGAGGCAAGGCGCTCCGCCGCCTCTCCTCCCACTTCCCCCGCCGCCGCCTCCCCGGGCGGGACCCGCCGCGGTCGGGGCCGGGGGCGAGGGGTCGGGGGCGAGGGGGGAGCCTCCCCGAGCCCTCCCCGGGCGGAGCTGGGGGGTCCCGGCTCCGCGGGGCCGGCCCGGGGGGGGGGGTCCCGGCTCCCCCAGCCCTCCCCCGGCCGCCCTCGGGGTGTGCGGGGCGCTGGAGCCGGGGGGCGAGGGGAAAAAAGCCGGAGGGGTGGGAGGGTGTTAAAAAGGGGAGGCCGCAGCCCTTGGATGGGGGAAAAAAATGGGGAAATCTCCCGATGGCGTGCGTGCGAGCTGCTGCTGATCCAGCGTTTTGATCGCAACAGTTTTGGGAGCTGGGCTCCAGCGAGAGCAAATGTGAGCGGAGTACCAAGCAGCTCAGCCCGGCTGCGCCAGGGCCGGGCGGAGAGGGGAGCCCCGCTCCCTTCCCACCGCCTGAAGTGGGAAACTTTTGGGGAGGGGTGGTGCAGGCAGAGCCGCTGGGAGACGGAGATTTCCTCCTCCTGCTCCTTCCTCTCCTCCCTGCAGCTGGAGTACGTTCCCGCAGACAGAAGACAATTTTATGCCACGTTTAATTTATGTCGGCACCAGACGCGCAAAATCTCTTTGGTAATGTTTCTTTTACAGTCCGGGAACATGGCGTGTGATTTAAGTACTGATCATTAATATTATTAACGCTAAATGGAAGTGAGGTTTATTGCGCTCAGTCTGTATTTACACCATTTAATAGTAACAACAGTCATGTTCGGAATTAAATTATAAAGCCACTTTATTGGATATTTTTTTTTTTAAAAAAAAAAAAGATTCTCCATTTTTTCCCTGTAATGCAAAGTCTTAAAATCAGAACATTACTGAAAATGGGTGTTTTCTCAAGGGATAAAAAATGGATGGGGAAGTACATAGCAAGATCTAGTTTTCCACTCTAGCATTTCAAGCATATTCTTTAAGGAAAAGTGCTTCAAATAAAAGAAGTAGGTTACATATAGGTTCAGTGCTGGAAGCTATGCAGTGATGTGCTTCACAAGGAAGACAATAAAGGCATACCCCCAAAATAGCCATGCCTACCCCCCCAGCTACGTCCACAGAGCCTACATCTGTATTAGCAAGTGTTGTGGATCAGCCTGACCCAATCTATGCAGCAAACCGGTTGGTGCTCAAGACCTGATGGATATTCATGTGTTTTTCTTCTGATTCACTCTAACCTGGGTCTCTAGCGCTCAAGACTCATTAGGTGCCCTTCTAAAGCCTTTCTTCTTGTCTAGTCTCATCTGAACAGCATCCTCTTTGTGTACACATCACTGCAGGGTAAACCAAAACATGGTTAAGGGAGGATGATCTGGAGACTCGCCCCGAAAGCGTGCCCTTGATCCACGCCAAAACACAAATGGGGATGTGCCCATCGGGTGACTTAGTGAAAGGGCGCCAGGATGACTTTCCCAGGGGTGAGAGCCAGAGCCTGCTCTGCAGCATACCTTGCTGGCACCCTCCCCTCACATCAGCTTTCTGTGTGGTGTCAAGCCTCCGCCCCGAAAGTGCACCAGCGCTCGGCTCCACTTTTGCACAGAGCTGTGCGCTTCCCGATGAACGCAGGTGCTCTTCAGTGACCGCTCTCGTGCCTTCATCCAGCACTTGGCTCGGGAGTTTCATCTCCTGCTGGTCATTTTCCCAACATGGGAAATGACAGGGGTACAAAGCTAATGTTGTGATATTTGAACCGTGCTCTTGGTATAAAGAAAGAGGAGCATAGTGTACTATTATTATGTTTGCAATTGCCTAAAGACCTGGTCTTACATTCTGTCTTAAGCCAAAGGCCTTGGTTAGAATGAAACAGTGATAAATGTATCTAAATTAGGTGCGTGTTGGGATTACATATGGGTAGAAACTGCTTGGCATTACAGTGAGTGTGCAAAAACTCTATTTCACACATGTAAAGCTTCTCAGCTAAAACTAACTTTGTAAACCTAGGGAGAGGCAAACAAGTCTGCATTTATTCATACAATTTATCTCTTCCATGGTATATGCCAAGGTCCCCAAGTCAGTGTTTGCTTTGCTAATGGCATCTCTACAGCAGTCCATTTGCTTCCCTTATATGGCCTTTATATTCACTCCCTGAGCTGCTGCCATTCCACATTCCCTCATGGAGACTGCACACTGCGTTCTGCATCTCTCCTGGAGCATCTTATCTTGCCAACTGTCTCCGAGTGCCCCCGCAAGCTGGCCGCGTGGCATACTCACTTGTGGGGAAATAAGCTTTATTTCACCATCCATTTTCTGTCAGACAAGTAGTTTTGTTTTGATTAGGAACAAATTAAACACATTGCGTGTATAAGTTAACATCCAAATTCTTATTCCTTTTTTTTTTTTTCCCTAATGTTTGCCATTCAACATGCTTCAGCTATATCAACATTTGCTGCCCTTTTCAGGGAACCTGGTGCTTAGATGTATTTTCACTGTGGAAGCCAAAATATTTCAACCCACATCTAACCTGTCTGAAAGAAAAAGGAGGTTATTACATGGTGCTTCTGGACCCACGGTCTTTCTTGTAGCCACAAAAGCAGACACCTCCTCAGAGCTGAGCGATAACAAAAGTCCTGGTCCCCAGGGTCTTGTCTATACTGAAATAGCAACTGGTTTTAGATTTGGTTCTGGTGTTTTGATATTTAAGAGAATCCTCTTTTGAGAGAGCCTCAGAGTTGGTGGCAGGAACACGAGAGGTGGAATTCCCACTGCTGGAACCACCAGAAGTCAGACTGGATCAAACACCCACGAACACACTGTCAGAAAACTGCCTTAGCAGGGAGATGGGAAAATATGCTTATAGATTTTACCATCTCTCTTCTCCCTGATCCATTGACTAAGCTGCTGTTACATCTGGGGTCCTACAGACCTGATGGAGCTAATCAGTGCAGCAGAATAAAGAGAGAAAAAATCCTGTCAGCTCACCTAAATCAATCCAGCTAACACACATCCCAGCCTCGGCCAAAGAATCTCTCATTATAGCATATCCTGTAAGACAATCCACCGCCATATAAAATGCCATAGGGGAGTACGTATGTTCCTGAAAATGAAACAGATAGTGAAAATCCATCTTGTTCTTCAGTCTTTAACAAGAAAAAGGAAAAAAAGAAGCTTTCTTTTGCAGGCCACCATCTGGTTTTCTCTTGTGTGGTCCATAGGAGAGTGATAGCGTCTGCATGGTTCCGAGCATCTTACAAAACTGGATCTTCAGGTCATGTCTGTACTCGATTTTAAATGAAAAAGAAAGGTGTAGGCACAACAACAGACTTGAGGCTATGTACTGGGAGCAACAGAAAGTCAACTCAATTATTCAAATATAGTCACTACAGACCAAGCAGACAAGTATTACAGGGAGCCATCTGAAAATTAATACATTTACTTTAAATTCTGCACAGCAGTAGGAAAGAAACAACAACTAATCAGGGGGGGAAAAAAATGTAGAATCTCAAGTCTGACACCTGCGAATTTCTCAGCCAGAGGAACGTAAGAAAATAAATTCAAGTCACTAAATCATCATACATCCGTACGGTATCTCTTCCAAATCAAACACATTGTATGTTTTCCAGTGTGGGTGGAAGTGGACTCCAGAGATTTGGGGCTGTCACATTTGAACCTAAATCCTGGCCTAAAAGCTTAGCTCTAGGCAAAACATCCTCTCTCCAGTTCCTTTCCAATACTACATTACGATTAGGATTTATTTTTATGGTGGTTATGGTGGTAAATTTTACAGATCACATTACCGAAAATTCATGAACAGGATGCATTTCTGAAGCACAGCTGTCTCACTGGATACACTGCTCCTGCTGCTAACATCGGTCGTGATCTCTGGATACACCTACAAGTAACATGCCAATGAATAAGAAAGAAAAGGAAGCATCCTTCGTTATGTGCAATAAGCCCTCCTTATGCTGTTTCATCTGTATACCGTTATTATGTATTACATAAAAGCCACCAGGTGCTCCCAGATAGCAGCTATAGCAAATCAAGCTCCTGATTATCTCTTTCGTGTCCTGTTGCTAATGAGCCTGGTGGCTGTGGGAGAAGCTGGAGAGGTTCATTCTGCACCAGCCCCATGGACAAGGAGGGGAAAAGCCTGCTCTGCCCTCACAAACTCTGCCAAGGTGATGGAGCTCAGGGGTGACAGGTCCCAGACCCGTCCTCCTTCAACAGGGAATTGGCCTAGTCCTGCATAGATGCAGGAAAACCGCACGGGTGATTTTAATCCTAAATTTCCACTCTTCCCAAGTGGGCTTGGGAAAATAAGGAACGTCTGGATTGTGAACAAGCGATTTCTCAGACACTCATTTACTGGCAGCCCGTTCTCTGTGCATATAGACCGAAGCGAGCAATTTAATCGTGGCATCTTATTTACCAAGGGAATTTGTCTATCTTCCCCAGACGTTGTTTCAACAATGTACAAAGTGCAGGTCCTGCCATGGTGCCTTGTTGCCCTTTAGGGAGCACATCTTTGGGGAAATGGTTGTTTAACCGCTTGCTTAACCTGATGGGACAAATTTTTTCCCTTTGAATTTAAAGCCTCAGTTAGAGGTTGGCTTTCATCACATTTAGAAATCAGGGGTGGAAAGTGCCAGTGCCTGAGTCCTCAAAGGTAGAGGGACGGGAGTCTGCCAGCACGGGGAGACTGGGCGCCCTCGTGTCCCTGCTTGGGTGGGAGGTGACTCGGTGGCTGCCCCCGAAAGGGTTTGGTGCTCCTGTCACCGGTTTTGCAGGCTGCTGGTGGGGAAGGGTGGGCGTGGGAAAGGTGGGGGCAGGGATCTGAGCTTGTTTGTGTTCACCACAAAATTTATCTGATTCATAACTACCCTGTTCCAGTCCTAAGGTTCACAAGCTGCGTTTGCAGAACGTGCGAGGCTGCCTTCCCTGGCATATTTTGCATAAACTGTGTGTCTTTGTGAACGGGATGCAAGGCGGCGCCGTGTTCCTCCCCCCAGCCTTTTGCTGAAGGACTGAGCTGAGCTGCCTCTCCCCCCCGAGCTGCAGCAATTGCCTGCGTCTAAGTCACCATATTAGATCACATTCCCAAGGATGAGGCTAATGTTTTCTGGTGGGTTTGAAAGGAAAGCTGAAAATCCTCTTGTTGGGGACAAAGGGCAATTCATCGTACAAGTGGAAGCTCATTTGCCCCGGATCACACACGGAGGTTCATACGGCTCTCAGGCCCTCTGAGAAGCTGGAACCTCTGGACTCTCTTTTGGCTTCATTCGTGGAAAAAATGTCACGCTAGCACTATGAATTGAAACTCAAGCAGTGCCCCCTTTCTGGTTTATCCCCTTCCAAAACACAGCAGGGGAAGAAACAAGTTCAGTTTTTAGAAAGCTGTCTAAAAGTCAATATATAGCATCCACATATGTATATGTGGATGCAGTGATGTGTTATGCATATATAAGTATACCTACACATATATCTAATAAAAATACTGCACAGGGAGTCGGTGAGACCCAAATTCACTCTGTGCAACTGTAGACCCCAGGCTACTTGAACTCTGCTGTGGATGGGGAGGGTCAGGCCCCTATTCAGCTACATATTCTAGCCAAGCCTTGTGTGCACAGGGCACCTGCAGCAAGCCAAAGAGGGATGTATCTCTGGTAATCTTTGTCTTTGGCCCGTGTTTTCCTTCCACGTTACAAGTTGTTCATCCTATGCCATTAAAAAACACTTTTTCCTCCTTCCATCAAAAGCTGTGTGCTCCGGAAAGAGCTCTTACCAGCATGTAAAAGGGCTTTCTCTATATTGTGTTGTAGCAAAATAACATAGTCATAGACTGTGCTTCTGCAATATAACTACATATTTCAATATTCCTTTTTGTGATGAAAAAGCTAATTAGCTAGGTCGTTACAGTTGCCACTTGTAAAGGGGAAGATAGTAATACCATTAATGTGCTCACGGGAACTTCATTTATATTACCTCTTAACCTTTACAAGGATATTACCATTTCAATAATTAATTGCTTTTTGCCATTTAATTTGCAGTTTACCATTTTCAAAGGAAATTACCCATTAAACTGAAGACTCTTTAAAAAAAAAAAATCCTTTCCTTGACTATACACCACAGGCTGTCCTTAGAAAAGCTAGATATTTTGTAAGCCACTTTCACATGTTTGTCTGAGATGAGAGGACTCTGAGGTAGCTCTGAATATTAGAGAACTGCCCGTCCCATGGACGTTTAACGATCTGGAGCAAAATGAGGCAGAATGGGGCCGAGACAATGATGAGCAGGGAATTAATCCTTACTCTCTGCCTCCAAATTCAGGAAGGCAATGCATCCTTTCTCTTTGATTGATGCAGTGAGAGTTGTCTTCCCTGTTCACAACCATCTTGTTTCTTCAGCTGAAGTTGATTTACACTGCAATATGCATACATGAGTTCTTCTGTTAACTTCGGCGATTGAAAAAATAAAGGAACTTTGGCTCAACCTTGTAAAGCACAAAAACGCTGGCCATGAGTCACCAAGCACATCTTCAAGCCAGTGCCCGACACTTTGGAGAATGAAGCTCAACACACATATTCCTGCTCTCTCTCAAGCTCCTAGTAAAACAGCTATTCATTTCAATGAATCAAACATAAGCTGATATCCCCATGGAGCTGTGCTGGCACATTATCTCTGTTACAGGTAATAAAAAATTGTGCCCAAATCTCACCACGCTAAAAGAAAAATGGATTAATATTGGTAGCTGAGAAAGGGAGTCACGCATCCCAAGTAGGCTTATCTATGATAGAGTGAAACACATGCCTCTGAGAGATGGATTTGGATAGGAAGATGGAGAGGAGGTGACAAAGTGAGTGAAAAAATGAGATACGGAAGAAGAGGAAAGAGAAGAAGCAGGTATGAACTAGATTATACCATTGATTTATGAATGAATCTCTAGAATTTTTTGTGACTCAGGTGCAAAAAATAAACTAGCCTTTGGGCAGTTCCACCTTTGCAACTGGCAAGTCAATGATATGTCACCCAAAATGATATGCATCTGCCTGATATGTCACATGCCCGCAGGCACCAAGTGGATCATTTTACTGTGAAAATAAGGCTTTCAATTTACTTTATTGGAAAATAAAACATTCTGTTTGTTTTATTTTTATTTTTTTTCACTCCCTTCCCCATGAGTATAAGAAGAGCATTCACATACAGTATGTCATTTCCACTGCCCTGATGCTGGGGCATACTCTGTATTATTTGCAGAGAAGTCAACAGCCACAGTCAGACCTATTAGGGGTAAATGAGGTCAATGATCTGCCATACGAGTGTACTAGGCTCCTAGCTGGGAGGACTAGGTAAGAATCTCAGGATGAAATGTCTTCTAAACATCTGTTTCTTTCACTCCTCTGATAGACAGGAGGCCTGGACAATTAGCTATGGCCTCCACCTTGGACTTTTAGATGGCAGAAGATTGGTGAGATGCATCCCGCCATAGGTATTTAATTATGTCTTCAGGCATCCAAGCTCAAGAGAGCGAGAAGAAACTCAGATCCTATTCAGAGCTCCCTATATCAGCAGTGGATCAGCAATCACACCACTGCTAAAGCCCCCAAATAGTCTGCTTTTTGACAAGTGGGAGGAAAGCCTAACTCCATGTCAGCATCAGCATTTCTTGCCTTCACATTTCCACAGTGAGGCACAATTATTGCTTGAAGACAGCCTGCTAATTTCTGCCAGTTAGTGCTGCTGCCTGCTGCTGCTTAAGGCACCTGATATTTCATTTTATGGTGTTACTCTGCCTATATTACCAGGGCTCTGGATTTTATCATACAAAGGGCCGTGTATGGGACAGAAGTAGAAAGAAGCCACTAACCATCAAAATTAACATTAAAATATTCAAAACCTCCAGACTGGCAGTTCACCCAGCATGAACTTTGCTTTCAGAAAGGCATGTGCTCTGCATGCACAACAGTGGTTTAAGGTCTTAATGCTGACGTGAAGTTACCTGATGCATGAGGTATAGACAGACTGACGATGTTCTGCAGACAGCTCTACCTGCATGGACAGGATAGTCCTTGCTGGTTGGCATGCAAAAGGAAGCTTGGGGTCTATCCTGGGGAACTTGATAATCTCTTGTAATTAATACCATAATTGGAGGTGCTGGAAATGCTCGTTGAGTTCCTGCCAGGGAATGTGAGTGTTTCACAAAGCTGTTGAGGCTGTACTGTACACCACCAGAAGCAACCTACTCGGCTGCTGTAGATGCTTACACAGAACCCCTGCGTTGGCAAAATGCTCGCGTGAGCAGCGAAATGTGCAACGCTTGTTCCTTCAGATGTAATCACAGAGTGACATCAATACCATCCAGCCATCTGACAGCAGCCAGGATGGCAAGGCTGAGCTGTCCTCCCTCTGCATTTCAAGGCAGGCAGCCTGTCAGCGTCACCAGGCTTCCACCTGCCATCCCACGGCCACACGGCGAGGCCAGGATCGAGCTATTCCTGTCTATTCCTGGCAGAGCTGCCCAGGCCGAGTCCAGCCTCACTTTTGCAGATCACAAATGTACACAGATGCACCAAAGACGCTGAAGTTTAGAAAAAAAAATTGCTTACTACAACCTTTGCCGTCCTCCAGGGACATAATTATTGGCTTCCAGTGTGTCAGTCGTAGGGATGCCAGCCCTGCAATAACGCCATGAAGGCAGAAATGACCACTAGAAAGGGATGGCAGATCATTTTAGCAAGAAACCGCAGGCTTAGACACACTTCTTCTGGAGGTGGGCAGATCTTTGCAGAGAAATTGTTTGCAGCTCATCTGCAGTGACTGAGACCAGTGTCAGCCATTAAGTAATAAGTTATTTTTATCCACTGCAGCTCTCCAGCATCTCTGAGGGTGATGGCATCTCGCCAAGGCTTTGGAAAGGCTGCTTGAGCTGACACACAAAGATGAATGACTGAAGCAAGCCTGGAGGACACTTCTGAGACAACTTTACAGAGGGAATCAAGTCTAAATATACCAGGTAGTTCCACAGTGGAGTTGCTGAGAGGTGGTTTTTGCTTTCCTCCTGAGAGATGGCACAGAGTGTGACTTCTCCTGGCATTTTGGAAACTTACTTTTGCTGCTATAACAAAGAAGTTCCATTAATTCTCCCAAACAGAATTGTAATGAGTACTAGGGAAGCCTGTTTTTTGCACCTGTACATGCACAGTTAGGTTTATGTCATAATGCTGCAACAAAAATGGCCATGTTTGTGAATAGTTTTTGTGACCTGCACTAGCAATATCTCTGAGGTGCAGTTTCACAAGATGGCTTTCATCAAGAATTTCAGAAGTAGAAAGAATTTTTCTTCTTTTTTCTAGGTGCAAGTTTGGTTTTCACTGAAGTTAGTGGCAGTGCCATGACCAATGCTATTGACTTTGCTGGGGACTCAGCCACATAGTCTAGACAAGAGCTCCCTTAGAGAAGTCCAGTAGAGGTCTAGAGCTGAATATATTTCAACCAAATCCTGTTAGCTTTGCTGACACAGTATTTCCCCTGAAATCAATGGTTGTTTTTTTTTGCAGGAGATGAACAGCAAGATTTCATAGGTTTGGTATGCATTAAAGTGCATACTGTACTGCTAGTGTTATCTTTTTCAGTGAGTTATAACAAACAGGAGTTTTACAGCTCCTCAACCAGGTGGCTGATTCAGCATCACATATATTATAGCCAATGCTGCTGACCGTGAGGCATGACAATAAATCCTCAAGTGAGATAGCATGAGCTAACCAAAAACTTCAGAACTTTACATTTTTCTGGAGCTTCGAGGGACACAGACATGTTTTGCTACATGACTACAGGTTGCTGTCAGGGTGACCTCCGGCCAAATCACTCATAGAGTCATACCTTAGTTTACAGAATGGGGTCAATGCTGTCTGAGCTTTTGAAAAGTAGTTAGCTTAAGGAATGGGCTGGTTTGGTCTGGTGAAAAGTATCTACAATAGTAACCTCTTTCTTGACAAAGAGTCCCTCCCCAGCTTTCCTGTAGGCCCCCTTTAGGTACTGGAAGGCTGCTGTAAGGTCTCCCCAGAGCCTTCTCTTCTCCAGGCTGAACAACCCCAACTCCCTCAGCCTGTCTTTGTAGGAGAGGTGCTCCAGCCCTCTGATCATCTTCATGGCCCTCCTTTGGACTCATTCTAAAATATCTATGTCCTTCTTGTGCTGGGGGCCCCAGAGCTGAAGGCAGCACTCCAGGTGGGGTCTCACAAGAGCAGAGCAGAGGGAGAATCCCCTCCCTCGCCCTGCTGGCCACGCTGCTTTTGATGCAGCCCAGGGTATGGTTGGTTTCCGGGCTGCAAGCGCACATTGCTGGCTCACGTCAAGCTTCTCATCAACCAATACCCCCAGGTCCTTCTCACCAGGGCTTCTTTCGGTACATTATCTGCCCAGCCTGTGTTTGTGCTTGGGATTGTCCTGGCCCAATGCAGGACCCTGCACCCGGGGAGCCTGGCAGAGCCAAGTTTGACTCATCCGATCTCCTTGTGAGCAACCTGATCTAGTAAAAAGTATCCAGGCACATGGCAGGGGGAATGGAACTAGAGGATCTTCAGAGTCCCTTCCAACCCGAACCATTCAATGATTCTGTGAATCTTCTCCGGGGACCGTGACACAGAGGGGTGCTGTCATTTCACCAGGAATGGTGTAGCTGAGCAGCAAGTTACAATGGCCAGCTTTCTGCAGATACTCTTCCTTGATACATCTGAAAAGATCAAGGCCTACAAACTGTATGTAACAGTAGCATTGTCAAGTCTTTTTATCTATTACACTGTGAGAAAATACTACTAATTATGTATCATACTGAGGCAAACTATATTAGTCTGCCTGTCCGTCCTTCCTTCCTTCCTTCCTTCCTTCCTCCCTCCCTCCCTCCCTCCCTTGATCCCTTCCTCCCTCCCTCCCTCCCTCCCTCCCTTCCTCCCTTCCTTCCTCAATTTTTCTCATCTCTTCCCTCCTCCTTCTCTCCCTCCCCCAAAGATTCCTCGGTCTCTTCTATTTCTCTTCTTTTAATGTATTTTTTATTATTATTTTATTAATTTATTATTATTTTTTATATATTTTTAATTTTTAATGTATTTTTACATTCTCTTCATCACAAAAATTCTCCTTTCTCACTGTCATTTGCTTATGATGACACTTAGGGCAAGAGCTATTCTCCCCTCTCTATATTTAAGGAAACATTCCCTTTATGTCGTGCTCTGTCACAAATCTTTTGCTACAGGGTGGGGAAATGCTAGGGAAATACTAGGGGCAGTAAAATAGCAGCTCCGGCCACATCTTTGTCTGATCCCTGCCAATCTATCTATCCAGTGGATTTTTCTTCTTATTTAGCCTTTTGAGGAACAGATTCAGGTGACTACTGCAAATGCTTTTGTCTTTCCCTACAAAAGGCACACAGAACTCCAAGTGTTTGAAGATACAATTGCAATATTAGCTTGGGCTACTTAAACAACAGGTGGCATTCCACAGGAGTTGTTCCACAGGATAAAGTGTGCTCCTATCTGTACTGCACCAAATGTGTGTTCTGTGAACACTTTCACCATAATAAGGAACTGAGATAAGCGAATCAACGGAATACACTACGTACCAGACATTTCTTTGCTGACACCTGTAGTTTTGCTGCCATATCTAGCTTTAGTCAGGAAAATTATGCTTGCGTAAATTATGCACAATACACAAAGTGTCTTCTACTGGTACACAGAGACTGCTATCTGAAATCAAAGCACCCTCTGGCAGTTACAGATCACAAACGCCCAGTCATTTTATCCCATAATATTCATCTAGTTGACTTAACAGGAAACTATTTGCTGGTGGACAAGCAAGTCAGTAAGAATGCCACGTCAAAAGTTCCTTCATGACACTATGACATTTACTAGCCATGAGACAGCAGCTGAGTTTTAGGCAGTGATCTCATTGCATGATTACATTTGAATTTTTGTTTTTAAAAAAATACCTTACGAGGAAAAATCTAGCCTGCAAACATTATCCATATCAGAAAAAGAAAGGATTTATTTGTTTGTTATTGTCTTTGTAGATGCATCTAATATTCCTAAACACACACAGACACACACAAAATATATATATATACACATATATAAAAGCCCTGGTGCCCTTATACAAATGCTTCTCTCAGTTATAGGAGATTAAAATGTGTTCCCTTGATTATTTATTTTTATTTTTCTTGGGGAACACATGCACAGATAAAAACATACTGTTTCAAAATCCTATAGGTAACTGCCTTATCTAGAAGTAATCTGGCTCGTGAAACAAATTCATGAAAAAATACACTTCCATCAAGGAGCATCTGAAAGCAAAACTGGATGCTTTAAAAGACAGTACATGCACCAACTGACAGAGGAAAATGTTTGCGGTTCCTTATATGTCTGTGGTATAACTTGCTGGATGATGCTTGGCAATGATCTTATCTTGACATTTGTGATTCAGATGTTCAAGTCCTTCTGAGTTCAAGGTGTGCCTTCGCTGTGTCAACTCATCCAACAGGTTAACGGCATTTGAATCTTTGTTCAGTCTGGTAGCAACACCCAATGTATAGTTGGGATGCGATCTTTATAATAATGGAGTTTTCTTTACATGCTTAAATATAATTGCTCACATCTGTGACAGCATGCACCTGTGACTGCATGCTGTTTTATCTCTTCATTTTAAGTCTAAAGCAGATTCCTAACATGGACAAGGGAGATCCTGGCTCCTGGAAGCTTGGTCAGAAGTAAGGGACGTCTAGGAAGAGGTAAAACCGACAAAACAGGGCGGAGGAACAGAAGCTAAGGAGGGAAACGAGGTGTCTAAAAATACATGAAGATCTGTTTGCTGACTAGATACAAGAAGAAAATGACATGACAGGAAAAAAAACCAAACCTCTTAGTTAAAAACTGTTTCAGTAAATGATGAGCATAAGAACATGATGAACATAAGATCTCCCCATTTTGACATGCTTTTACTTTCATTTGGATTACTATAATAATAGCCCATTTCTTTTACATTTATTTTTTTATTTTTTTAAGTTATGCTCATTTACAAAACAAGCATGAAATGAATACAGCCATGCGACCTCAGGAAGAGAATCTTTTTTCTTATCACAAATCCCAAACTTTTCCTTGTTCCCCTGAGAATCGCTCGTACCAGGGGTCGCGTATTTTGGTCTCATAACCAACCCGAGTGGTACCGAACCCCATTTCAGATACTAACAGCGTATGTTTGAAGGATTACGGATAGGTATTCCAGGAATGCAGTATGTAAGTAAAACAGGGAAAGCTTTTACAATTCTAACTTTAAAAGGTTAATCTTTTAAAGCTCCTCGGTGGGCTCTGTGAGTCTGTGTCCCCTCCACACCCCCCGGACGGACTAAACTCGGCTCCCGCACTGCAAACTGCAGGATCCCGGGACCGTAGCCGGCACCACGCCCGTGGAACAGGCACGGGGTGAATTTCTGCCTGTCTGTCCGTGTGTCTGTCTGTCACACGGCGCCAGCCTTGCCCCCTCGCGCCGGGCGGCCGCAGGAGGAACCAAAGGCCGGGGAGCGCGTTTCCCCGGGAGCCGCTCCGCCGCCGCACGCAGCCATGGCCGACACCGCTGCCCCGCCGCAGGTCGCAGCCCCGGCGGGCCCCGGCATCAACCCGCTGGCCCGCAAGCTCAACAAGATCCTGGAGACCCGGCTGGACAACGACAAGGTGGGGCGGCAGGCTCCGGCCCCGCCGCTGAGGGGGCAGAGGGGGCGGCAGGGCCGGGCCGGGGGCCGCAGGGCCCCCGCGGGCTCTCCGAAGGGAGAAGCGAGCCCTGGCGTCCCCTCGGCTCCGTCCCAGGGGGGCAGGCAGGGGTCTGCAGCGGGAATTAGGAATAAAAGCCGGGTTTGGGCCGCCAGGGGTATGCCACGCATCTCTGCCCGTCCTGGGGACGTTGGCGCTGCGTAGTTCGGGTGGCACCACTGAGGCTTTTCCTGATTTAGGTGTTTTGTAGTTATGCTTTAACCAACTATTAGCCTTCTGGTTAAAGCTGTTATAAAAAGAAAAAGAAAACAAAAACAAACAAACAAAAAAAAACCAAAAAAACCCAGAGTCTTATGTTATAACATATAAAAAGAAGAGAGACTCATCAGTTGTTTTAGGTATTTACCAAGTGGTCTATAGCATGTTTTGGTATTATTTTCTCTAAAACCATGTTCGCCAGAATGGGAGCCGGCAGTGTGCCCAGGTGGCCAGGAAGGCCAACGGCATCCTGGCTTGTATCGAATAGTGCAGCCAGCAGGAGCAGGGGGGTGATCGTCCCCCTCTGGTGAGGCCACACCTCGAGTGCTGGGTTCAGCTTTGGGCCCCTCACCACAAGAAGGACATCGAGGCCCTGGAGCGTGTCCAGAGAAGGGCTACGAAGCTGGTGAAGGGCCTGGAGCACAAGTCCTGTGAGGAGCAGCTGAGGGAACTGGGGGTGTTTGGTCTGGAGAAGAGGAGGCTCAAGGGAGACCTCATTGCTCTCTGCAACTACCTGAAAGGAAGGTGTGGGGAGCTGGGGGTCGGCCTCTTCTCACAGGTAACCAGTGAAAGGACTAGAGGGAATGGCCTCAAGTTGCACCAGGGGAGGTTCAGGTTGGAAATGAGGAGACATTTCTTCTCAGAAAGAGCAGTCAGGCACTGGGACGGGTTGCCCAGGGAGGTGGTGGAGTCACCGTCCCAGGGGGTGTTCAAGGAAAGGTTGGACGTGGTGCTTAGGGACATGGTTTAGTGGGTGACATTGGTAGTACAGGGATGGTTGGACCAGGTGACCTTGAAGGTCTTTTCCAACCTCAATGATTCTATAATTCTATATACTACTTTTTTCTCTAAAGCAGTGAACTTGGGTTGGCTGCAGACTATGCAATATGCTTCTTTATAACCTAGTGAAATGTTAATTTCATTTTTTCTTTTACTTCTTAGGAAATGCTGGAAGCACTCAAGGCTCTCTCAACCTTTTTTGTCGAAAATAGTTTGCGCACCCGAAGAAACTTGCGTGGAGACATTGAACGACGAAGCTTAGCCATAAATGAAGAATTTGTCCACATATTCAAGCAAGTTAAAGAGGTAGCAGTTTTACAGTTTGGCTAGCTATCTCGTTGGAGTACTGCTGCATAATTTTAAAAAAGAAAAAGGAGTTATGAGAAATTGTGATTTTTCCCAGACAAATATGCATTTACAATAAAAATGTTTCATCATTTATACCATTTGATGGAAACATTGTATGTAGAGCGGTGATATTTCAAACAATTAAAAAAAAAAGATTCAGGTGAACATTGATCTTTAGGGATGCTTTCTGTCCATGGATTATGTAGGGACCCTAGAGCAACTATAGAGTGGTAAGACCAACACGGGTTGAAAGAGACCTCAAAAGATCATCAGGTCCAACCTTTTATGGGAAAAGGGGGGCCTAGATGAGATTATCTGGCACCTGGTCCAATTGCATCTTGTAAACCTCCAGTAAAGGGGGTTCTGCCATATCCTTGGGGAGATTGTCCCAGTGGTTGATTATTCTCATGGTAAGAAATTTTTTTCTTCTATCAAGAGGAAACCTTTCCCAGTACAACTTGTACCTGTTGCCCTTTATCATCTTCATGTAGCTCCTTGTGAAGAAGGAATATAACTACAGTTTTTCTGCAGAGGACAGGTTCTCCAGCCCTTTGGTAGTCTTTGTGGCCCTCCTTTGGACTCTCTCTGGTCTGTCTACATCTATTTTGAATGGTGGGGACCAGAACTAGACGCAGTACTCTATGTATGGTCTGTATGTTTCTTGTAACAGAGCCATCTTGTTTTGGTGGGATGAGACTGGGCCTAGGCATAGCATTTCTGATTTAAAACACAGTTACTGTTATTTTAACTTATTTAGGAGCTTGAGAGTATAAATGAAGATGTTCAGGCGATGAGCAGCTGCTGTGAAGATATGTCCAGTCGTTTGAAGGTAATATATGAATAGATGTGCTCTGCATATTTTTCCTTTAGGATGTAACTATTTTATTTTAGAAGAATAAATTGTTATTTTGGAGGATTGACAGTGACACAGATGTTTCACTACTATGTGTATTATGTGTTTTAAGATACTAATGTTTATTTTTACTTAAAAAATGGGTTGAGGAAATTATTTTGCTTTCTTCCAAGTTCCAATTTTGAATGTACCAATATATTTCTCTGAGAATATCAAGGTAGTATTTGTGTTTGAGTGGAGAGAAAATATTTAATTAGATTACATGTGATGGATTAAAGTGTTAACTATTTTTGTGGTTTTTGATTTAAAATTTGAATCTTTCACATTGACTAAAGCAGTTGAATTACATGTTCGTATAAATACCTCAAGTATATTTGTAAGTAATTATCTTGTTATCCGTTGAGTGAGAAAAATCTAGTGTACGATCTTGATTCTGTTGGTTTTGTTTCATAACATGTCTAAGGATGCCTTTGTGCAACAAAAACAATTTGTTCCATATTAATCCTGAAGCCACAATGTAGGTGTTTTATAACACATTGCTAAATCTTAACTGGTTTCAATGTGCAAGTTCAATATTCGGAACAGTCATGAGTTTAAAAGGATTATGGATACTGAAGTGTAGATGTTTGCCAAACCAAATCTGTTCTGAGTATAGCACATAAATTGTAGCGTGTGAATGAGAATTCTTACTAAAGTCTCCTGTGATAACCTTTCCTTTTTCCCCCGATGTGTACTCAAAAGGTAATTAAGTGGTTTCGTGGAAATTATATGTAATCCTCCTGAGAATGCTTGTAGTTTGATGAACTTGTGCCAAAAAGTGTGAGAATACAGTTAGCCCGCTGCAGTACTTAATTTTCAGTTTTGGAAAGCGATGAGTAATGTAGCTCTGAGGTCTCACATCTCTTTGAATGCTGTTAATCTGGATGTATTCCCTAATGCAGTTCAGGGCCAGTTTGACTAAACTGTCAGATGTGGAAATGAGTCGAGTGTCCATGCAGCTTTTTGTTCTTTTCTGTCTTTAGATCATGAAGTGTAGCTGTCATCTCTGACTTTTTTTTTCTTTTTACAGTAGAGCCATCCCACGGTGATTTCTTTTTCTGTTAAAATCAGTGGGTAGTTTTGTGCTGTGCCCCACAGGAGGTTTCTGCTAGAGCCCTTTAGCACTCATAACTTGTCTTAATTCAACACAAGTTTTCTTTAGCTGTATGAATAGAAAGTAAATTAACAAGGCCAGGAATTAGCACTTGGTTGTCAAACGTTCTGCTGTTTTATCTGTAATAGGACATCAAGACTTGCAAGCGTGTGTTCAAGCTGAATGAGAAGACATCAATGTACTTAGAGAGAAAACAACGTATGAATAGGAGTATCCATAGCATATAAGGCATGAGTGCTAAAAGAGTAGTCTATTAAGATTGCAGAATGAATATAAGATATGAAAGGGACTGTGTATTCATTAGTCAAAAAGCTCTTTACCTTTTTTATTTTGTAAGGTTGTGTTATCATACAGTCCAAACAACAGGCCAGCGTGCAAATATGAATATATATAATGATAAAAATATGTATAGGTAAGATTATTGATTTTTTTTAAATGCCTGAAAATTGGGAGAGTTAAGAAATACTTACTAAAAGAAGGCATTTTATTTTGAAGAGTACGCTCCTTAAACAACTTAGTTAGAAAGGTTCAAAAGTATTATATATTTTAGAAATTGTGTAATGCATTTGATGTGTTTGTGCTTTTCACATTCTTAATGATTCTAATTGTATTCTAGGCAGCAAAGGAACAAACCCAGGACTTGATAGTAAAAACAACAAAGCTCCAAGCAGAAAAGTATGTATGCCACCTTATTTATTTCTTGAAAACATGAAAATACTGATGTAATTTTATTTTGGGTCTGGTACTGCCGCTTTTATTTTTGTGTAAGGACTTCGTTTTTTTTTTTTGCGTTTGTACTTTGTTTTTAACACACTTTCTGTGTTCGTAGCTCAATTAGAATAAAAATGCAGAACTCGTAAGGTTATTACTAAAGGATAGAAAAAGCTGAGAATGCTTATTGTCATAAAAATTGACCTTTTAGGAAAGAGAATCAGTTATAGTGGTACAGTGTACTGAGTATGGATTTGCTTTACCTAATATCAGTTGATAATATAAGTTAAATAATTTTATAATAGATACAGACCTACATGAGATCACAGTTCTTTAAACATCAGTATGTTATTTTGCATTTTGGACTTAAATTTCTAGAGTAGAGTTTTAGAAACTTTTAAACTTAGAATATCTTATTTGGTAACAGTTAAGGTATGTTGGCTTTTATTTTAATTGTCTGAAGTTAGTTTTTTTTTTCCTCCAATTTAGTGTTCGTGTAGTGTAATGCCAATGACTGTCTGATTGGTATTTCCTGTATAATTCAGAGACATGCACAAATTTTGTGCAAATGGACAAAAGTATCTTTTATTTGCTGTGAGCTTTTTCATGTTACAAAGAAACATTTGTTACATAAAGGACAATCACTGAACAAAACAAGGTGTGTTCATATCTTTCAAGTGAACTCCTTCATGCTACAAATATGTAAATATAGAGAAATTGTTGGCCATTGTTTTTGTTTATTTTATTTTTGTGACCTAATATTTGTCTTTAAAGGAAGGACAGCCTAGGTTTAGACTTCAAAGGAAAGGTAGTAGGGAGGGAGGGAACTGGGATTTGTTCTTTTAAAAAGTTTGTGACCTTGGGCTAATTCCTGTGCTGATGAGACCTTACCAAAAGTAGTTCAGCACTAAGTCTTGCGTTAGTTTCGTGGGCTTTGCGGTGGTGTTAATGCTTTGTATCCATCAGAAATCACTCTTATGCAGAGACTGGACGTAAGAAGAGAGAGTTGGATTATGACCTACTTTTCCATCTTTAAAGCTAATTGTGAAATACATAGGTACCTTAATGAGCCTAATGTAGACCTCTTTTTTCCTTGGTTCTCCAGCCTCTTGTGAAAAAGATTTGTATTTTGCTATTTTCAGTATTTTTATTCATAGGAAGAGGATAATAATACCCTGTGACAGGTTCATGTAATCTTTATCGCTTTTATGGCTAAGGCATCTTGTTTTACAGCTTTAGCCTTTGTCAGTTTAGAAGGATGAATCTCCTTCCTTTATGAACTTTCTTCTGAAAATTATATATAGCTCACTAGAGATTAGAAATAATTATTTCCAGTGATAAGTTTCTAGTAGAAGTTATGACATTGGATAGCTCTGGGTGCACTTTCAAAATTAATGGGCTCATGTTGTGGACTTCAGTAGGAAGTGGATTACCTCCTGTGAGAGTCTGAATGTGAGGTTAGAGTGTAGTCTGTACGTATTTTAAAGCTGAATGTACAATAACTGCATAAAGTACAATACTGGTTGGTATAAGATGAAGGATTTGGCAAAGTCACAGTTTAAGTAAGTGAGCAGAAGTCAGGGCTCAGAAAATTTTGTTATTTTGAAGATGAGGGTGTGAGACAGTAAGATAGAGAAGTGGTCCTATATTTTTGTGTAGTCTCAGGAAATGGAATGCTGCTTTGACTCCTTGTTCTGAAGCAGAGTGGAAGGTACCAAGACCCATCCCACGTGCATTATGTCTAATGGTCTTAAAGTCCATTAAAGGAGATTATGTAGATTCCACATCAGTACTTCCACAATATATTCCTTACACAATAACTTACTTAAAAGGCTTCCTGCAATAACATGTAAGCTACAGAACATCCCTCTAGCATGAGGAGACATAAATGTCAAGGAAGTAGCCTGTCCTTCTAAGGCATTCGTTGACCTCAGGATGCACACCTAGGAAAAAGTTATCTTTTGAAAGGCTATTCTGTAAGCATACCATGGAAATACTCACACTAGCAGAAGCCAAACTGTATTTGTCATTTTACAATGTAATGGTTATGGAAGACTCATAGTGCCATATATTAACAAGGTTAACTTTTTTTTATTTCCTGGCTAAATTTATGTCAATTTTAAAGAAAAGAGTTGTTATTGTTGTTGTTGTTATTAATTTTATTTTTTCAAGCTACAAAGAGAAGGCTGTTTTGTTCCATGTGGGATATCTGAGTCATCTCTTCTTTTGACTCATTAAATGATTGTTTCTTCTGGTGCATCTCCCTGATTTAGATCAGGCACAGGGAGAGACCTCTGCTATCAAATGTTAGGGGTTTCTTGAAAAGCTGAAATCTTGCCTACAGTCAGAAAAAATACAGGTCTTGAGCTGCTCGTCCCTTCACCGTATAAGGTGACATTTCTTAGCCGACAAAAGAATAAAAGGTGAAACTGGGAGGCCATGCCTTCTGTTCTGAGAGTTGTCCTAAAATGCTGATTGAAATGCAGAGAAAATGAAAGCTGGGCCCATTCAAAACCAGGGCAACTGAAACAGTGAGCCTAAAGCAAGAACAGTCAGTCTAGAAGGTGGCAGTAGTTGCTGAGGATAATCATTCTTTAGAATTCTTCCTATAAAAATGAAGATGTATCTTTTCTTACCTTACTGTGGAAGTTACAGAACTCATCTGCAGATTTCTTCAGTCCCAAATTTCTATTTCTGTCCTCTGTGGTCCTACTGTTTTATTTTCTTCTGAAAAGCCTATAATAAAATAATTAGTTGGAAGTTGATGAAAGTTCAGTATAATGTGTATTTGTACTCAAATAAGACTAAAATAGATTTTTCTGTGTAATTTTTAACATCTAAATATTTTTTCAAAACCAAAATCCATTTTGCATACCACAAATTTGTATTTGTGAATTCTTTAAGTTCTTAAATCAGTGCTTTTGAATTTAATTTTATTTTTCAGGACAATGTTTAAAAACATTTATGATGTTCTTCTTTTTTATATTAGTTATGTGCTTCTTTTTCCCACTAGTAGTTGCCGAATGTTTTGTAATAGCAGAGATAACACGGTCTTTCATTTTGCTGCACCAGTTGCTTACACCGTCCTTGAGGAAAGTTATTTTGGCCCTGCCCTTCTCACGAAGTTCTACGCTAAGTCCTCATCTCTTTTTACCTTTTTAGCTATTTTTTTAAATAACTTCAGAAATTATACTGTACTGGGTTTGCTGTACTAGCTATAGATGAAAAAGTAATTCCCTTCTATCATGATTAACATTTATCTGGTTTATTTCAGCTGACTGTTTCCTCCTAGGAGGAAAATATTTTGATTTGATTCAATGTTCTAAAACTGAAGGAAGGCCGTAAACTTTCAGATGAATTTCATATATTTAAGACAATTAGGGATTTACCTTTTTAAAAATGTTATTTTTGTATCTGACAAATTTTAGGGAAAATGAGCTGATATCTTCACTCAGACAATCTGATGAAGTTAGGAAGTTACCTGTGGTAGGCAAATAATTGAGGTAGTAGTTCACAGCTTTTTATTTACTCCCCTTCATTTTCTAAGAACGTACTTTTGTGGGTGTTAACTCTGTTAGCTCTGGTTTTGATCAAAGATGTCTCATCTTTCTGTAGTCTTAAGACTGTTTTCAGTAAATGACAGGTGGAACCTTTGACTTGGGTAAGCCCTCTTTGTGCCTGACTTGTTCTTGGGGGAAGTAAATTTTGTCAAAAAGTGTTACTATTAGTATCAAGTTTAAATCAAACTGAAATTAGAAGAAAGAACAACATTCACTGCAAAATCAGGGAAAGTCTTTTTAACTGGAGTTGTAATTTTATTCCCTGAGATACACAAAGCAAATACTTAAAGGAAGCATTGGAATACCGTGATCTGTTTTCTTAGATTGCAGTGGTTTTTGACCTTGTAAATGTAAGTATCTCTTCAGATTTTTTTCCGTATGTGGCATTTGAACCTGCATAGTGTGATTTTTTTTTTCCTTCTCTTTTTTCTCCAAGAACAGTATGATAACAGTGAAATACGAACACTTTAAGTGATGATGCTTATTCATGCTTTTGGCTTTGCCAGGTGTTCTTTCCCTCCTGCAATACTTGCAGAGGAGTGGCTGTGTTAGTGGTTCCACGCAGGGACTTGGTTTATTATGCTCACCTGTTATTTTTTGCATAGTTTTATCACTACTATTAACTGTATTTCAGTTCCTAAGTTCCATTTTCATGTTCCTAAGCTTCTTACCTGAACTCCTGGTTGCTTTTTCTAGCCTCTCAAATTTGTGATTTGAAGGCATAGTGGTCCCTCTGCAGCATCGTGTAGGTAATGAGCTATTTGGGACTTCCTATGTTGGTAACATGTGCGATTAAGACACTGGGTTAAATAGTTGGGGAAGAAAATAAGATGCTCATCTCAGATTTCAGTTAAAACTTTTGAATTCTCAAATGGTTTGCTTTGTATTGTACATTAGAAGCAGAGCAGTTTTCCTTCACATTATTTAAGTTATGGAATCTGCTTAATGTAGGAGCTAGTTTTTTGTTTTTTTTTTTTTTCCTCTGGTGTCCTTAGAAATTGAGATCACAACTTGATAGAACCACGTAATGTGAAAGAAATAATGCAGTCTAAACCATTTAGCCCATCTCTCTACAACGTAAGATTAATTTATTGATGTTCACTGATGTAGAGCGTTTAATAGAATGTTTTAATGTATTTCATAATAACCTTTGATAATAAAGAAAAACTGCAGTAGTTAATTTAGGCAATTTCTGTGAATTGCTGAAAATCCTCTTCAGTATCTTCAGTAGATTGCTGTACATTTACGTTAGCAGGCTAATATTGCTTTCAGGTTGAATTAGGCTTTGTATGTATAGTAAAGAGTAATTTGTTTTCAAACAGCATCTGCTGTTTCTTAAAATATGTGGGTTTGTTTATTCCCTTTGCTAATAGGCTGACAGAAAAATGATCTTGTTCCTTGAAGTGTGATTTTTTTTTTTTGATAAAAGCTTCCTGTGACTTGTCAGTTCTCTTGCTGTATGTGAGTTTAATTCTTTTTTCTTCTTTGTATGAAGCCAAAAGCCTACTTGCAGTACTAACTTCTTCACCTTAGACTGGGAGCAAGTTTCCTAGAGCTCAGTACAGTTCCAGAACCAACCAAATTACAGTGCAGTTCCAAAATTTTGTGTGCAGAATGGCAGAAGCCTGGCTTCATAGTGGTGCTAACAGACATTTAATGTAAGGTATTTTACAGGACTGTTTTTGAGGTTAGTCACAAATGACAGTTGTGGACCTAACAACTGAAGAGCGACACCAGAAGATAAGTTACAATATTAATTCTTATAAAAGTAAATAAAAGTGATTATGTGAGTGTATGCAAGTGCACATGGAGATCACAGCAAATAAGCCTGCAGGAATAGAAAATAGATGGCAAGAAAAATATGGCAAGAAAGAGGACCATAGTCTGAAAACTGTATGAAGGAATGAGAATGGAAATGGATTGGACAGTTATTTTTGAGACAGGCTAAAAGATCACAGGGCTTTCATTGAAATTACGCTCTTGAACACCTTTACACGTTATCTTACGTTGCTAATTTCTATTGTAATCTTAAATGGAGCGAAATCTGTTTCAGTTTCAGAGTCCTTATTAGTTATGTTGATTCTGGAAAATAAGATTTTGTAGTACTAGTATTTTTTCGCTTTTAAAAACACAGTTAAATGTGATTTCTGAGCCTATCTTGAAATGCAGCATGTACTTCAATTTGTTCTAATTGAATTATGTTGAAACTTGCTCTTTATTTAAATTCAACAGCCATGGTTCTTGGAGTTCAGTGAATGGTTTCAGTGTCACCTCAGTGCTCAACACAAGGTCAAAAGTCTTAGGAAAAATGCTTCTCAGTGAACATCTGCTGCTTCAATAGTGCTGCTTTGATATACTACAGGTCTCTCATGCTTGTCTCTTAGTGATACTTTTCCATTTTCTTTTCTGTTTTCAGAAACAACTTTTTTGTCATAGTCAATTTGGAAATGATTCAGGAAGTTCAGCAGTATTTGTAGGAGGTTAGAGAGGTATGCTGAGAAAAGTGGTGGTTTGCATTGATGAGATATATTTCATGCCTTGACCTTTTGAAACTTGTAGTTACATTTACTCCTGTGAAAATTCATCATGAGAAAAAGTAGTAATTGCCTAAACTGAATTATAATTCGGGGTATATGCGTGTGAATGTTTGAAATTGTGTGCTGGATTTTCTTTCCTGATTTGTACTGCAGTAAAGCATAGGCGATAGGGCATAATGCAGGAATCAAAACAGCTATAATGAATCTGAAAAAAAAAACCAAAAACAAAAAACCAAAAAAACACTAGTTCATCATATTCTGGCCATGAGCAGCAAAAAGAAAAAAAAAAAAGCCTGATTTCCTGCATGCTCAATTCGCATGAGGCATATTCTTGATCAATATGAAATGAGGCATGGATTTACAGATTGATTGTGCGCTTCTGAGGAATGTTTCTCAGTTATATGATAGCATTCCTGACTGATGTTTGTGTAATCTGCTTTTAGAAGAAAAGTCCCCGAACAGAGAGCCCATGGTGTTCCCTGGAAATTGATTTGGGTTCTTTGTTGTTTTCCTAATATCTGATTTAGTTTTCCTTTTGCTGCTGGTTAAGCTCCGATATTACTCCAAGTCGATACAGAGAACAGCGTGCTGTTTCCATGCCTTTGGTGACATTTTACAATTTGATGACAAATTTGAAGACTAGACCAAGCAGTCCCATTTCAAATGCCTTTCTATCAGATTATATAAAAAATGTGCTGAAGATATCAGTCTGTTTGATGTGACAGTATCTCACCTCTACAAGATGCAAAAGAATCTATCTACTGGAAACATACTTCTTTTTAATCTCTCTTCACAGGTTAGAAACCATGTATTGTATCTTAACCATTGCTAAACACTGATTTGTCTAGTAAGTATATACATCAAATGACTGCTGTGAAGTTCTGCATGTGAAAATCTTAGCCAGACTATTCTGTAAATACAGATGTCCATAGCAAGCCTGATGGCTATGTAAGGGAAAAACAAAAACAAAAAACTCTGTGACTTTATTTACAGCATATAAGCTTTTTAATGTGAGTGTTTAGTAATCTGACAAGGTTTGAATCATTTTGGTGCAGTTAATATCTTCTGTTGTTAAACTTCTCATTTAACATTTTTGATATATATATATTTTTTATTATCCATTTCTTTTTAGTGTGGAATGTATTATAGATAGCACAGCTACTGCATTGCATGTTTACTGTCTTTAGATTGGGACTTCAGATTGGAGATACCTAAGTTCAAGTCCAGTTTCCTGCTGTCAGCTCTCATTTGCATAATGTCTTTCAGAAACTCATCAATGTAGAAGTACTTAATTATTTTTGCATTTTGTACCTGCTGCTGTTCTTGAAACACTTACTTTAAAAGCTTGTTGTTCTTTCAAGCCTTTTCCTCATTTCCCACCTAATTCTTAGATATAAATCATCCATTTGCCCATGCGGTCCTTTATCTTAAAGGATGTGGGTATGTGGGTCTTTGTTTTTTTTTTCCCTTGTGTCTTCAGACAACAGTCATCTGTCCTCTCAGCTTTCAGCTGGAGAAGATTCTTAGGCAGACCACCTTGAAGTCTCTTATAAAACAGGTTCTCCATTCCCACTGTCATCCTGCTAGCTCTGTTCTGATGGGAAGCCATTGTTCTTGAACATAGATGATCGGGATTATGATGTTTTCCAGATGAGGTCTCACTAAAGCTTTCTGTAATAATAATGTTATTTTCCTTTATCCTGGAAGTATGTTAGACAATTCACTGTGTGCCTTCCTGGTTTTTACTCTAGCAGAAAATTTAATAATTATATTCTAAGGTGGAATTGGTCACCAAATACCTTCACGTAATGCCTGTGTTCTCTTTTATTAAAAGATGTCTGTTTGACAGCCAAAATGTACCATAAACATTTGTTCTACAAATGCATTTTTACTTATGCAGCTGGTACTTATTTTTAAGAATGGATACTTGTGTGTAGGTTTTTTGTTATATAATTGCATATATTTGCCTTCCACAAAAACATCATAGAAATTTTTTCCAGCTTCTGCTGAAGAGCGTTTATAAGTATCTGTTGAATATGGTTGTTATTTTTTTTGAGTTATAAAATACTAAAAGTATCTTTGAGTCTTTAAAAATATGAATGTTGAGTCCTCAGTAGTGCAAAATGAAAGGACTTCCAGAAAATTATGCTCTGACTTCCTAAGTAAAGGACAGTAGCAAATTTTTATGGTATATTTAGTGGTGAGGTAGGATTACATTTTGGAGAAGTCAGTTTCTCCTCCACCTCATTTTTCGAGCTGTCTAGGTGATAATCCTAACAAACAGCGTGCATTTGTGTTTAGTTCGAGGGAACAGTGCATGAAGTGCATAGTTTTCCCAGCCTTTTGAGTTCTCTTGCAAAAGAATCCTGTCTCCGTGGTAACGATTAAAATGGGGGAAATTGCTCTTTGTTGGAGTCCTGTCCCCCATCCAAGCTCAAAAGTCCACCAGTGCTTGGCACTTTGCTGCTTTGCATCAGCGCTGTGCTCCCGCGCCCTGTGAGCCTTTATGCAGGGGTAACTTTTGTAGGGAAAGAACCAGCAATCCTCTGGGATAACAGCACAGTTTGGCTTTTCTTCTTCTGTACCGTGCATGCCTGGAGCGTGAGTTGAGATGACAGAAAGGGCTGTGGGGTCTCGAAGCGTCCGAGTGCCTCCACAGGTACCGGTTCCTGTGGGATGTAGGCAGAGTGGCCTTACTCCAGCTTTCCTTGTGGCCTGCGTGTTCTGGGCTTTGCACAGCACTTAACACAGTGAAATAACTGTAGCAAGCTTGAGTGGTACTTTTAATCTATTTCCCTGCTTTAATAAGATTGATTAAATTCAGGTTAAAAATCTGTTCGTTTATCTCTGAGGAAATATCTATGTCATTTAATACCCGTGTGAATGTATTGGTCTCATTAATACTGGATGCTGCCATGTAGAAGGCAAAGCTACAAAACACACGTGTGTTTTGCTACTGATCCGTCATCTTGTAGGAAACAGGGTCTCTTTCTCATGCAGATTGATAATCAAGACAACTTACACAGTAAGTGTAAGCAGGGTTGGCTAACCTGGTTTTTGAAACTGGATTCAAGTAGTTTGTTGAAATCCCATGTCTTTTGTGCAGAGCCCAAACGAACTAGCTTTATCAAAAGTCAAAGATGTGTGCGTTTGGATTTAGGATGGATGCTTTTCATCACTTCCAAATCACTGTCTTGAGAAAAATAGATGAAACATTGCTGCCACCTTGAGGCGGTTCTTTTATGCTTACATTGTGGAACTTTTAACTTCGCGGTGTGTTAGAGAGCAACGTATTGACTCTATTATTTTTGTAAGTAAATTACTGAGAATGTGCAGAGTGGGCCAATGCGCTGTTATGGCAGGGGTTAGCCAAGACACAGCCAGAGATGGGAATGGCTTTAAAGCACGATTTTTGGTGGAGCCTTGTTCTTTGTAGCAGCAAAATAATAATAATTAAAAAATAAATAAACAGGGCTGTGTAGAGTGAGGACTCGCAGAAGGAGAGAGATTTGGCAGTGAATTTCTCTGTGATTGTTCATTTGCAGGATTTCATTTACAGGAATAAATGGGGCACAGAATCCCAGAGCTGACTAACAAGTGTGCCATTTTGTATAGTTCCTGACTCTGGGCCTTGTACTTTGGAAGTCTACAATACTAATTCCAACAAATACGCAAAACAAACCGAAAAAAAAAAAAAAAGGTGTGTCTAGTATACTTCACTACTTAAAATCAGGCTTCACCCTGCCCCAGTTTGGAGGAACTATATAGGCTACTGCTGAAAGCTCCTGTAAAATATATTTTAAAAATCTGACAAATGAGATGTAATTGTAAATGGAAATATTTTGTAAGAGCTGTTAAAAATCTTTATGCTCAGACAAAGTGTCTCTACATCCCAGTTGTTCCCGTGTTTACGGGAGATCTCATTTCTTCAGCTGAAACCAAAGATAATTTTGCATTTGCTTTTTTCAGCCTTTTTTCTTTCTTCTTTCTCTTCCCTAAAGGGAAGGATAGTCCAGTGTAAAGCTACTCAGATTTGTAGTTAAATATAAAATGGGGATCTCCCTCATGAGAGAAGAGAGCAACTAAATAAAGGTAATTCACTGAGTAACATTGGCAGTTGTTTCAACCAAATCAAGTGCTCGTGACATTGATGGATTAGAATTCCTCGTCACAGTGGTGTGGAACAGCAGCGCGTTGCTGAAAGCACCATCATTTCATGAAGTCTGAAGTGTCCATGCCTGATTTTCAGTTTGACTAGCTAAGGCATACACATTTAGTTTATGTTTTTATGCATCGTGAAGCTGTCAATGTAAAAGCATAACAGCAACATCTGCATAGGACCCTTGTGAAACCTGACATGTCATTTAAAGATGTGGTATTAAATCATGAGAAGTTTTGGTTTTCTATTTTGTTTACATTTTTTCTATGTAACTTAAATACTGGGCTTTTTAAAATTATTAATTTTTTTTCTGTTAACAGTTTTGGATTCCTTTCCTTCTTGCTTTTCCATATGCTATGACAATTGCAAAAAAAAATTGCATTTGACCTCTTAAAAAGTTTGCAGAACTGCAGGGTGGGAAGGTCATCCACATCTACAGAAGGGAAGTTTGTTTTCTGTGCTGCTTCAGCTGAATGCAGTCCAGAGAATAGTTGGATAGTAGAGAACTGGTAAATAAGTAAAAGCTTTATTTTCAAGCTTTGGTCTTGTAAGAAAATTTAATTATGGCAGCCAGTATTAGAAGTGGACCTGTCTGTCTTACCACTCTATAATAGCAGTGTATTTATGTTGCAATAAGTACACTAGAAGCTGAAATGGTCTTAAAGTAAATGATCCTTGTTCTTCTACAAATAATTAATTCCATGTCTTCTCAATGCCTAGAAAAAAAAAGTATTTATTTCATGGAATGCTCTGTACTCAAATCACAGTTCAAATTTCTGCTGCTACTGGAATTCCAGTCCCTTCCTGTGGAATAAAGTGAGATTCATTTGGGTCCTTCTGTGGTTGTAAGGTGTGTGACAAAACACATGCTGCCCACAAGATGGGGTTTGGATATTAAATCCCTGTTGTGTTTATTTCAGGAAGGGTAACCAAGAAGGCAATTAGCCATTACGTTTTGATTGCTTGTAAGATTAGTACATTTGTATCCCCTCAGTATACTGTTAAACAGAAATGCATCTCTTCTACAGAATAGTAGATTAATCTAATGATCATTTTCTCATTTTGGATGCTGCAACTTTTTGTGTCTTTCTGAGAACATGAACTGAAAGCCCATTCTTTCCTGGATGAATTTGAAAGGAGATAATTGCAAGCATTAAATTGTATAAGTACAAAGTATTAGGATTAGATATCTTGTGTTATAAACGCTAAGGGAATATTTGTAAAGAACTTCCTAGTTTTTAGATGCTTTAACTTTACGTTGTTTCGCTCAGTAATATGTTCAAGGTAATGGAAAATCGCACGTGAAGATGCAACTCAAGTGTTTGATGGCAAATGTACTATTAGAATTTAATAGCATTGGTTTCTAATGCTTATTAAGTTTCCAGAAGTATGAATATGCAAAATGAGTCGGAGATAAGGATTAAAAGCTAATGTCCTTTTCACTTTGTTTTATTACAGTCAGCGACTAGAAATGAAAGCACAAGTTGCAGATGCATTCATAGCAAAATTCCAGCTGACACCGGATGAAATGAACCTCCTTCGAGGCACAAAAGATGAGCCAATTACTGAGGTAACTCAGCAAACATTAAAAGCTTTGCCCTGAACTTAAATATAAAAACATCCTAGCGGAATTGTACATGAGATCTTATTATCAGTTTTGTAGCTTCATTTTTCATGGAGAAATGTACCTTTTAACACTGTGGTAAGTTTCTGATGAGTTTGAAATGTGTGATGAAAGATTCTAGTAACAAGAAAGAAAATCGGCATTAAATTCTAGTTTGTGTAATGAGTTTAAGGGGCAATAAGAGCTATCATGTTTCTACACTTCAAAAAGACCTTTATCGAACCTCAATTTTTAGCTAAGATGTTTTAAAATTACTACACGCTCAACTAAAGCAAATGAGAAATTTGGTGGTCTTCAGTAATATGTAGTACTGCCCTTGTACATGTGCATGTATATGTATAGATAGGTATTCAGGGACTTGAAATAATAAAATTTAGAATTTTTTCTCATTATTATTTTGTTGATGAAGCTATTAGGTACCCATTCACTTTTAGCCACCTTCCAAAACAAGTTTTTGAATCTGTTCAGTTTTTTTTGATAAGAAGGCTTATTGTTCTGCAGTACAAGCAAACTGAATAATGAGAGAATTGAGTATCCTTAATAGATTTTATTATTGGAGTTGCATGGAAACCTTCGCTTTAATTGAGACTATCTGCTGAGATGCAGTATCTCATTTCCACAGGCATCCTGTTTGCAGTTAAAGCATTATTAAAGACATGGAACAGATAACCATAAACAATGCTAATGAAAGCATAAATGGAATGTGTTAAATGATTATGCACTTGAGTAATTGCTGTATGCTTTTGTACCAATTACTACCATGAAAGAATATTCAAGTTTCTAAAACGCACACGTTGCAGGCAACGACAGCAACACCAGGCCATATATTCAGTGCTTGGTTTGCAGCAGAACAAGTATGTGATACTTTGTATCACATGTACTTTGTATAAGTATGTGATACTTTGTATCACAAGTATGTGATACTTACCTTGTGATACTTTGAGCTACCTAAAAATTATTCAGAAGCAACTGAGATGTGATTGTAGCTGTGCTACTGAAGTTGCAGACTTCAGTAAAGTCGTGTAGGTGCTTTTCACCTCGGATAGAATCAACCAGTGTGTTTAGAACATCATTTAAGTCAGACCCCTGTTTTGGGGAGATTTTTTTTTTTCTGAAGGAAGAGTGATTTGGGTTTTTATAAACATAGGGTCTTCAACACAGGTGATGCAAGGCAGTAAGTATGTTGAATCAGTTGAGTACTTCACTTAGAGAAAATATGTATTTTTACGTGACTTGAACCAGAAAGGAACTCTATTTTTCTGAGGCAAACTCTGTTCAAATCACAAAAGAAAGAAGCTGTTATAACTGAATTGTCTGGACTCCTTCCTAATGTTTGAAAGCTGACCTCATAATAAGCCTGTTTGATAATGTTAGTATATTTCTATGAAGGCTCTCAAACAGTAACAAAATAACCTTTTTGTACAGATGTCCATCTAGAGTTCTTCTAGAGGTTTTTTCTTCACTGCTAGTGATAAGTTATTTGGGGTGGAAATATCCTTGAAATCCTCAGTTTAGTACATATGTAAAATGGGACGTACAGAGTGCTAGAGGCGTGAATCAGATGTAACTGCTTTTTGACCCTCTTTTTATTTTATTTATTGGTTTAGGATTTTTTCAAGGCTTTAGGACGAGTAAAGCAAATTCATGATGATGTCAAGATTCTCCTCCGGACAAATCAGCAAAGGGCAGGGTGAGTGTTACTTAAAAGAGTGCAAGACAATCATTTGCTAGTTACAAGCAGAAGTTACAGCAAGGTGTCATTTTTTACTTTGTATGTCTGTATACAGTATTTCACGTCAAGATGAAGAGTAGTAACGTTTTTAAATTTTCTTATTTTTATAGTGCTACTTTTATTTGTTTTCACATGCATATGGTAGTACTAGCTAAAATAATATTTGCAAATAAAATCTTTTTATCGTGTAGGTTGGAAATTATGGAACAGATGGCTTTACTGCAAGAGACGTCTTATGAACGACTTTACAGATGGACTCAAAGTAGGACTACAATTGTTTTTATGTTTATGAATATTATGATGATGATTCCTTTAATTTCTTGATGTGGATTGAACTCAGTAAAAACCCTTTCCAAGATTCATTATTGAGTCTTTGGGTTTGCTTTTGTGAACTAAGTGATTAACTGGAGATTCTCCCCTTTTTGTCCTGTTTGTAAAACTGTGTTATTTATTTCTGTTTTCAGATGTTTCTCCACAGACGACAGTACTTACAATTTCATATTCTAAGCCAATTGTGAAGTGTATTGCATTTCATTTTCTTGCAGGTCACAGGGAAGTTCTTGTTTTTGACGATTTTCTAGTAACATTTAGTTTAGTGTGAGAAGTGGCTTATTATTTAAAAACAAACAACAACATATTGGGTTGAATGATTTTTTGAATGATTGTAGGTGATTATTTTTTCACATGTTTTCTGGATCCAACTTTCAGTGTTTGATACAACATGTTGATAGTGTAAAACGTAGATGCTTTTGAATTACATCTCTCTTCTCTGTTGACAGGAAGAGATGTGAAAAAAGCTGGTGCAATAGGAGATTAAATTAATTGGCTATTCTTCTGTGGATACTGAAGGCTCAGATAATAGTTGCAGTTTCACCTTAATGAAAATTAAGCATTATTATGCTGTTGTGTGATTTAGCTTACGTGATTTCCACATTCTTGTATGGAATGTACAAGATTATATAGTTACGACATTAAAGCAAAACAAACAAAAAGCCCTCACAGCTTGGTTACATACTTGCTTCCTTTTTTCTTAGTAATTTACCTGTAAAGTGTCAGTCTCTTATAAAGGAGCCTAACAGAGTGTTGATGGTTGAATGAGTTAACACTTATACATGGGTGCAACCACATAATAAGCTTCATTTAATTTTCATTCTTCTTGAGATTAGCAATGGGCATCCATTTTAGTCAAAGTACTGCTTAAGGAGAGAGTTTAATTACTTCAGTACAAACAAGGCCAGGTAGCATATTCTACAATTCAAAATCAAAAGCCTTTGAGTTTTCAATCCATTTTCTTGTTTATCAGCCTGGTATAAAAAGGTATTGCAGTGTAAATAAAGCACTTTTACCTCTGTTATTTTATAGATGAGTGCAGGACTTTGACACAGGAGTCGTGTGACATTTCTCCAGTTCTTGCTCAAGCCATGGAAGCCTTACAAGATAGACCTGTCCTGTATAAGTAAGTAAATGTTCATCATCATCTCTAACAGAAATGAGTATTTTCAGCCTTTGAAACTTAAATTAAGTTCTGTCTCTGTGAGTTACAGTGCAAAGGATAGGGACAATTTAGTTTGCATCAGATTTAAAAAATAAAATCATAGTTCTCTAAATGCAAAACTTAGTATGTACTTAGTTACATACTTAGTTAAATACATTATATACTAGTCTTTAGTTCTTGTCCAGAATTTGCTGAAGGCACTGTTTAACAGGAATGAAATGGTAGTTCTTAGAGACAACTTAACCACGAGGTGGCACTCTAAGAACGTTTTATGTTGGGGTGACCGTACACCTAGGAGGTACTGTTTTACCTTTAATCCTAGTACATTTAGTTGCTTTGTTTTTGAGTTTTGGGTTTGATTTTTTTTTTATGCATTTGCCATGTTCTGCAACTATTGCAAATTACTCTTAGCCACAGGCATGCAGGACAGCAGAATACTCGGCTGTCTTTCAAAGGCTATCTTTGTCGTTAGCTGTGTCATACTGTACATTTTCATGGGTAAAATGTGTAGTGTGAATGGACATTAAACATTCTGTCAGTACAAGAATCCGTGCACATCCCTACAGGCTCTGTCAGATCTGCTAGTTAATTACAGGAAGAGTTGGTGCCACTTGACCTCCCCAGCTATTGCTTGTGGTGGTAATGCTCCGTACATGCACTACAGCCAGCTCCTACATTAGGCCAGAGCTGGGGGTTGTAGAGCCCTTTTTGCTGTCTGTCCTCCAGGCCCTTTTTCACAGCTGCATAGGATTGTTCACAACATTTTATAGGGTTCTTTATAAATACGTATTTTCTGCAACAAATATTTTGTTTTATGATGTTACTTTCAGACTTCACGAAACTATAGTTTTGCTTTCTTAACATTAAAAAAAAAATAAACTATCTTCTGTATAAACCCACATCTGGACAGTTTAAAATGAATCTGCTAAAGAGACTTAATTTTTATTCTGACATCTTTCTTACAAACAGCAATACTAACATAACCAGAAGTAGGACAGTGATAGCACGGTTTTTTTCTCTCAAAGGCAAAAGCAAACATTACCGTAGAAGATGGAGCCATGTCTCTCAGCATAGATAACCATGCTTAATTACTTTCTACAGCAGTATTGTCAGAATAGCAGTACTCGCACTTTATAGCTTAAATCTGAAATTACTTATCCACCTGTGTACATACCAACTGATGAGTTCGAAGTATAACAATTATCCCATAGAAGAAAATCTTAGTTTGTTGTTGTTCTTACACATTTTAGCACTTCTGCTAAACTTACTTTTTCTTCCAAATCACAGTCCTTGCATCTGATAAAGGTTGTGATTTGGTTGGATGAAAGTAAGATGGAGAAGGACAGGAGTTTAGAAACAAGACTACAAATTCTTGTTTACTTATTTTGAGTTATGTTTCCTTAACTTTAAGGTGGAAGAAAGATTGTACCATGGATGGACTTTTGGGAACTGCAGCCAGTAGGCATCTAAAATAAATGTTGGCTTTTACTTCCTGTTTCTAACAGAAAAATTGAAAACTGTTTCACAGATAGTACATGGAGTCATAGCTGGAAGCAGTGTTCTTCTTCCATCCTCCACTCTGATTTTCAAAGCTTTTCCACTACCTTCTTCCTCTCCCCGCTAATGATTATTACTTTGCTGGGTTCTGGAAAAATTGGAGCAGAGCTGAAAAGAATACAAATGTTGTTTTCTTACCCTATCATGAGCACATGTAATAACATAGTATTAAATACTGTGTTTCTAGTGTAAATAATAGTTACTAATGATTTTTTATGCATGCAGGATTTTGTCATCGTAATACCCTTTTCTACTGAGAGCAAAAGGAAAATGAGTCTTTTTTTCTTTTTAAACAAAATTATCGTTACTTACTGCTGTTTTCAAAACAAACAGATCTTATCGTGCTTGTATTTTTAATGATATAGCTGTTTATTGGAGGGGAAAATGCTGCTGTATTTTTAATGATATGGCTGTTTATTGGAGTGTGGTGAGGAGCTTAACTGGTTTCTCCAAACACTTGAGGTTTTTCACTGCGGTGTTGCTATTCCTGGACTATGGGTAGTCAGCAGATCCCAGAACTCTTCCACTCCTAATTGCATAATTTTTGTGAGTAGTGATTGATTGTAGGCTTACAAGCCTTTAAATATAGATAGATAGATAGATAGATAGATCTTTACTCTCCAAGTGAGCAAGTACAGTGTGGGGGGAGAAAAAAGATGTAAAAAGAAATTTCCTAATTCTTCACTGTGTTCCCTCCTTATCCTCCCTTCAGTAGTAACATAGAGCAAAAAAAAAAATAATGAAGGATCCATTAGATTATTTATAACATAAGAGAAATCTAATTGAACTTACACTGTGTCGAAAATGTTTCAAGTTATTATTTCCTTTTGTATTTTGTCCTCCGCATCTGTTTAATTGCGAGCGTAGTGTTCATTTAACTTCAGTCAGTGAGTAACATGCTTTCTATTATTATTATTTTATTTTTATATCTGTTCTGCTGCAGGGTGTCATGGGTAAGTGACACCAAGCCTACTCTGTGGCATTTCTTCAGTTATATGGGAAAAATAAGCTGTTGTGTTTTTTTCTGTTTTTTTGCCATTGTAATTTGTGTGCTTTGTTCAAAATACTTAAATTCTGTTGTTGAAGAAAATAAGTGTTCCATTGCTTGCAAATGTCCTGTTTCTAAGCAGATAAGCAGGGATATTAGCAGTGTTCATTTCCCATCACTTGTTATCGTGCTTCAGCCCCAACAGGAAAGTAGCCTGCTCCAAAAATGAGCTGTGTGTATCTTCTGGGTGCCTCCTCTATTACCAGCATGCCATTTGGTATTATGCAGTCTGGGCTGTAGTGTCCGTGCATTAAATATCTTAAGACTCGGTTGATTGACATAGAGCAACCATCAAATAAATAACTGTCACTATTATTCATCTGGTGGCCTAGAAGAAGGAGATGGAGAAAGCCTTGTGTTGCGGTGCAATAAGTTGCTGCTTCTGTCATTTAGCTGTGAACCATATGTGAACAGGAGCTCTAGACCTCTCAATACATGCTTATGTGTGCAAAACTGAAAAAGGTGATTTTTCATTTATTTGTGTGTGATAAGCAAATGGAAGGGTCAAGGAAAAGCCATCCTTAGTATCTGTTAATGAGGAGTCAAGAAAATCAGGAAGTTCTGAATGCTTTATAGTGGAAGCATTGGTGCAAGTTGTCTAGAACTGTAGAAACGGTTACCTGTATCAGCTGTAAAGCTGAACTAATCAATTGTGATGAGGTGAACTATTTTGTTTTACTCATTTTCATGTTTTGATAACAGGTATACTCTGGATGAGTTTGGAACAGCTCGAAGGAGTGCTGTGGTCCGTGGCTTTATAGATGCTCTTACTAGAGGAGGTCTAGGAGGTACTCCCCGCCCTATTGAAATGCACTCCCACGATCCTCTGAGGTACTGTGCTAGTAAGAATGTATAAGAAATAATCCTTCTTTTGCCTGTTCACACTTCAGATCCCTCACACCGTAAACCCCTGATTTACACAGAAATTTCTGTCTTTCTTTAGGTACGTGGGAGACATGCTGGCCTGGCTGCATCAAGCTACAGCTTCTGAAAAAGAGCATCTAGAAGCTATGCTAAAGCTTGTAACCATTCAAGGTAGTACTAGATTTTGAAACATGTATTGGGAAGTGATAAGAAAATAAGTTAAGAAGTGTGAGTAATTTCTTAGTCCGGGCTTAAGTTATGAGAGTTGAGCTTTCATTTTCCTGGAATTAACTTCAGAATAGCGTAGGTTGCATTTTGCCAAAAGAAAGCCCTTAGCAAAGAAGAGTACTTCAAATTTTACTCTTTTCATTTTACTCACAATAGGTTTACACTAAATTTACAGAGGGACAAAGTGTTCAAAATTGTCTCTGAAAACATTGTGATAGGATTACTTGTTGATACGTTGAGGATTATTATCCCTTGATCATTTGCTTAGTAATTTATTTCAATAATTCTGTTCTTTCCTTCCTACAAGTAAAATGGAATTTTCTTCTGTCTTGTAACACATCAGCGTAGGTTTCTGAAGGTCAAAGCAGGCCACTCGTAGATGCATGAAGCTTTTTAATATCAAGGCTCTCCTTTTATTAATGCATCTACAGATTCTAACACAGATTCTTCAGCCCCTTTGCTGTCTTTTAAATAGATTGAACCATGCTTTTAAGAACCTTGTCATGTAGTAGCTATAATATGATTAGCCTGTATGGCTTAAGCCAAAGACTTACTAAACAAATAAGACGTGTATGTTCAGTTGTAACAAACCTCAACGTAAGAGCTGATGTTTAATCTGTAATCTGGTGAGTTTTTCAGATTGTATGTCTTAATTGAGTCCTGCTCTGGGATTTAAAGTTAATATGCATTCTCATTTTCCTTGCTGCTGGAAGTATTAAATAGCTTTTGTAATTAAAGGTATATGAGCAAGGAGGTTGTTTAAAGTAGGAACTGTTGTAAATCAAACCAAAGGAATGTTGTTGGTTTTTTAACTAGTTACAGCATACTGTAGAAGTGATTTTAATTTTATATAGTGATAATATCTCAGAGAGACAAGAACGTAGACCTCGTGATACCTGCGTGGTGGAGAAAAAGACATGGTAATTCTGTACATGAAGATCTGATGCTTTTGCTGTAAATGGGGAGTTGTTCGGGAAAAGCTGGCCACACAGAGGATGTTACTGCATCTGGTTCTGCAGTTCACTGTGCTATTGCCCAGTCTTCCATTCTGTTCTGAAGTTCTCCTCCCTTGTGCAGTGCTTTGTTTAACTATTAAATACTCTGGTCTTCTGGCAGGAAGTCAGGCTTAGATACTATGTCCTCCTAATACAGATACATTTTGAGAATTTCAGCCATAGGCCAGAGTAAACTACTTGAGAATACAGGGGGTAGAAATGTTTTGGGGAAAAATTTTCTAAAAATATCACCAGGACAAAGCTTTTTTCCCAAGGGACTAGTATAAACAAGAGTTTCTCTATTTGTCTGAAGCAAAAATGTTTTTGTGAGCTCAACAGGAATGGCTTTGCCATCACTGTTGCCCAGTTTTCAGGAAGCATGAGGAGGGATTCTTACCTTCACGCTGGGAGCAGCAGAGCCTAGAGGATGCATCCATTAACTATTCCTCTGCAGCTTTGGGAAAAATTTTGATGATGATGGTTGTAGGATAATGTCTTGAAGATGAAACAGTATTTAATGGGATGCCACTGAGTTTAACAAGAAGCATGAAGTGGAATGTGCAGCATTATGATTCAGATTAAGTAGATCAAGATGATATGCCTCATATAGCTATAAATCCTGAGTTGGTGCTGACTAATCCAGTGAGCACAGTGTGTGTTGTACTGAGAGATTCATGTTGAATTATCTGTATTGTTGTACTGTCTTCAGGTGTCTGGTTGTACAGGTTACAGCAGAAGTTAAGTTAGTTTAGCTTGCCCTTTTAAAAAGTGGACATCTTGTTGATTTTGATGTAGATAATGAGTGATTTGCGTCTCCAGAAAGCAAATCTTCCTAACAAAATGTAGGTCTGATATAGGCATTTCTAGAGGCTTCATCAAAACTGTTTGTTCTGTTCTGTTTTTCCCTGTTTCCTATAGAGGGAGCCCAAGAAGCTAGCATAGATTAGGCAATTAAATTTGAAGGCAAAATTTAGGTGAGATAAGCTTTCTCTGTAATAGGTCAGTCAAATGTTTTAACTTTAATTTCAGCTTGAAGAGCTTTTTAGAAGTAGAAACATTTTTGTAATTTGAAATCGGGATTCTCTGAGATCAGATTATTTTTGAAATTCTCCTATAAAGTCTATATAATTTCAGGACTGTGGAGAAGGTGGTAAATTGCATCTGAACAAAAACATTCCCCCTTTCGGGGGAAAAAAAAAAAAAAAAGAAAAGCCACATATCTAGCTATCTACAGATGGAGACAGATGTAGATTTGATCCCAGTGGAAGCAAAACTGTGTGAATGCTATTTTGGAGAGATGTTCACAGTTTTGAGTGTAGAGAGAATGATCTAAATAGCCCACAATTAAATATTCAAGAATAACTTCTAAAAAGTTTTATAAGCTTGCAAATGTTAACCCTAGAAAATTAATCTGACCAAAATGCTTTCAAAATTCTAAGCATTTAAAACACATTCAGAAAAGATTAATGATTTTGTATTGTACTTGACAGACATAAAGCATCTGGTTCTCTTCTGTGGAGCTCAGGTATGCTGCTAGTAGGGAGCTTTCCAGTCCTGTGGGTAACTTGTACTTGAAAAGAAGGGAGAATTGAAGGCATTCTGTTTAAGAGAAGCAGTAGAAACCTATTTTTTATGGAGTTGCAAGAAGCTAACTGGAGAGCAGAAGCCACATGAAGGTACAAGAAAGATGTCTCTTACAGAAGGGTATGCAGAGAAAAATTATATATGGTGTAGCAGGAAGCCAAAAGCATATGTTCAGTAATGAACTGTTTCCCAAAAGTGATTTTCATTCCATAAGAATTGTTTAATCCATAATTCTTCCATGTCACAGTGATGTGCTAATACTTGCAACAGTTATATAGTCAATTGTGTTGGAAGATTTATTTTTCCTGTTTGCTGAGTCTAAAATATTCTAATTGGACATGAAAGAGTATTTGACAGCATAAGCATGTGATATATAAAAATTGTAATTCCATCTCTCTTGGTATTTAAACTCGTATATTTTTGCAGCTAAAACTTTCATATCCAAGAATTCGTTATTAAGTCAATCTGGTCTAGATACACGACTGCGAATGTGTGCTCGTTACATTGATGAATAAAAGTGGCTTTTCCTACCAAAAATCGCCTAAATTATTAGGGTGTGTCTGGGAGGTAGCCACTAACATAACAGGCCACAAGTCTTGTGGTTTGTAATCTTGCTATCTTCCTTAGTAATGATACTTCAATATACAAACCTATTTTTATTACTTACCAACGTAGTATGCTTCAAGACAACCACCACGCTGAATTTAGTTGTTTGTGCTTATGTGGCTTTTCATGTATTTTGGTCTAAAGAGGCTTTGTCACACATCTCTAATCTTCTATATATTTTTTTTTCTCTTAGAGGTATTCTCTTCTAGTGTGAAATGAGATTTGCAAAATATAGCTTCAGGTCACCTGATTTTTATCACATGTCACAGTCAGTTTGTTTACTGTTCATTGCATGGGTCCCATCTGAAGATGAACTCCTGTTGACAAGTTTTAAATTAGAATTAAAGTATTGCTGTCTCCATAAATCTATTCTGAGTTGTTACTGAAGTGAGAGCTTGAAGATCTGTTGCTTTCAGTTTGATTGATTTATGACAGTGCTGGTTGCCATGCAACAATTCATTTGTGTTTCACAATAAGATAGGGCAATATTCTCTTTTGTATAGAGTTTGTTCGCTGAAAGATCAGTTTCAACTGCTGCTAGAGAGGAAGCATTTGCAAACGCTGTAGTACACTGCAGTGTGCAGGTACATGTGTGATTTAATTTGTAACACTACAAGAAGCACATCACTACCCAACACTGACAGATGCATGTACTTACAGTTCCGGCCTTTCAAAATGGTATGTACTGTTGCTCCTTGAACATCCCAGTGCCTTTTTTTTCCTGTTTAGTTTTAAGAACTGCTGATACTGAGCCTTACTGTGACAGTTTCTGGCTAGATCATTTACTCTTCCCTTTTTTCCTTCTGCTTCAAATCCCCAGGCACTGCGCTGTGCTAGGAAGCAATCGCATAGCATAAAGTAGTGACTCTTCAGGACTCTGGTTTGTCATGCAACCTTTTCTTAATGGCTAGATGTGAAGTTCAGTGGAGGTGTAAACTAGTCCTGTGGAGAAAAGGACATGCAGTTCATAATGCTTTTTTATGGATGAATAGCTCTTATATTTGTTTATTTGTTTTATAGTCTTGAAGAAAAGAGAATTAAATTTGCATAATCTTAGCATGTGCTTGCTTTAACTATAGGTGTGGAAGAAAATATTCAAGAAGTAGTTGGGCACATCACAGAAGGTGTCTGCAGGCCTCTAAAGGTGAGGTATATTGCTTTCTTTAACACTCTAAAAATAAATTTAAAAAAATAAAATCATTCTGTAGTGTTTTTCCAGATCCCATGTCACATCTATATAATGGATTTCCATTTTTGTCGGTTGAGTTAAATTCTCAGCTTTGAATCATAAAGACCTTCAAAATTAAAGGTTCAGTAGTTCATGGATATGTAGTTCATGGTATGGTAATAAATAGTTGTATAGTGAGAGATACTAAGATAGTAAATCTGTATCTTGATTTTGTTTTACTTTTCTTAAAGTGTAATGGTGCTTAGGTGCAAAAATTTAGCTTTAGGATAAGGGTATAAGAATGGCTGTAGTGGGTCAAGTGAAAAATCATTTTAGCTTAGTACCCTGTTTTTTGTAGCGTCTATTTTATATGCTTAGGGGAAGAGAGTACAGTTTGTGCAAGTGTGTCAAAATCTTCTATGGAATGGTTTCTTCGCCTGTTTGTGGACTTACTAAGGACTTACTGAGACATAGCTCAGCTTTGTGCCCACTTGATCTGCTGTATTTCTGGCATATCCCTCCACAGCTTTGCCTTAAGTTTAGTCACTGGAGCAGTACAGAAGCAGTTCTCAAAATCTTTGATCATCTTGCTACCCTTCTCTGGACCTTTTTTACTTCTGTGGTATTCTTTAAAATCTTTAGGCTGTACTCAGGCCAAGAGACTATACTCAGTACTATGCCCCTGCCCAAATGTCCTTTCACACGGTGGAAATGGGTATTTGTATATACACGTCTGTACATGTGCATGCTTTGAAGAACGAAGTACACCTGAATGTTGAAATGAACTTTGTGCATTGAGCTTTGCAAATAAGAGTCAAAAAAATATTCTGCATTTTTGGTCTCTGACCTAGATGCCAAGGGAGCATAATCTTAGTTCCTTCTCTGTGCAGCTGGCGGTGACAAGAAGGCACTGCTGCACATTGTGCTCCTTTGAACAGCAGACAAATAACTTGGGAGGGCGGGTGGCGGCGGGTGATTTGTGTGTAGCCCTTTCACACACAGGCACGTGGGAGAATAGTGCAGCGATAAGTCACTGACTATCACTGCTTCATGAGTGCCCAGAGCTTGACCTTGGAGCAGCCTTTTATGAGTGAATTGAGACTGTGTGTACCATGGAGACAAGACATCGACTGTCCAAGTGTAAAGAAAGTCAGCACTGTTTTGGTCTGCGTAACCAATATCTCCTGGTTGAGATAAACAGGCAACATAGCTGTTTGTTAGTTATAAATAATTACATACCGGTAGCAGGTATGTGATATCTCCTTTAATAAAGGAGAGATTAATCCAGGTGAAGTTTTGTCTTTTGGGTAAAATACCTAATACTTCGGGTGTTCAGAATTGCTGCATGATGCTAATGATCAATGGTCATAGTTTAGGGATTTTGCAGCTGTTCTTGCTCTGTTCAGTGCTGGGGAGAATTCCAGTATGTACTGGTGTTAATCCATAAAATGATCTCATTATTTTGAAATTTTCAATAACAAGTTGCAACAAAAACCTATAGAGAAACATTTGCAGCAGTGGAATTAGTTTAGTTTAGTTTATAAGAATACACCTGCTTGTTTTCTGCCCAGGGGCTTTGCACCCAAGAAATACTTCGGTTCAAGCAGAAAGTTAGAGTTAACTGGGCATTGTCTCTTGTTGAATTTATTTCTGTTCAAATTTATTTCTCAGAAGTCAGCATTGTATTGTATATAAAATCATAGATGTTGGCTTTTAGGATGTTTGACCTGAAGGATGTTTGTTTTTAATGCAGGTTAGAATTGAGCAGGTGATTGTTGCTGAGCCTGGAGCAGTTTTACTGTACAAGATTTCCAATCTTCTCAAGTTCTACCACCATACAATCAGGTATACAAACTACAAAGTATGTTAAGGATATATTTATTATTATGATTTATTGTAAGTATGAAGATTAGTATATTAAAAAGGGTATTATTGGCCTTAGCAGATGCCATTTATCTGTTGACTCTCATCAATTCATATGGAGTCTGCTTTGGAATATGGCATCGATTGTTAAAATTTGATAAATAAACTTTCTTTGTTGTGTTGATAGATGTTTTCTGTAGTGTTTTATTTTTACGTGTATATATATATATATATATATACACACACAATAAGATGACAAAGTATCCCCTTGAGAAAGTGATAGAATTAAATTCTCTCTAGAAATTTGATTTTTCTTCCTTAAACAGTTATGTTTGGATACATTTTTTTCTGATTGTGCACTTGCATTTTCCTGTTGAGAAGATGCTTGCCTTATTCTGTAGCTGGCTGTTCAAGGTGCACCAATAATCTTCCAACCTATCAGGTGCCACCAAGATCAGTGAACCAAGAGAAAAGCCAGAACCGTTATTTTTTATAGATTGTGGCATTTGCAGTAGTTCATACTGGTTGGAAATAGCAGTAGTAGGAAAATCTTCATCCACAGCCCTGGACTGAACTGCTGAGAATTTGAGTCGCTAATATAACAACTTGAGCTTATTTTCTGGTATTTAGATATTGGTTAATAATAAATGGTTCATGGGCATCTACTCAAGTCCTCAAGTGTGATGGCACTACAGGTCTGTGGTAGAACACATATCGGACCTTTTTTTCTTTTATAATATTGAGCAAAACATTCCTAATTTTGTTGTCAAAAACAGCTGAAATATTTTTGCCTTTTTTTTTGTCTCCAATGTCAGTTTCCCAGTGGTAGTAAAGCAATTGAATATGTGATGTTAAAATGGAGGAGGGTCTTAGGCAGTCTTATCTGTTGCTCTCTCTCCTGCTATGATACATTGCTTAAAGACCACTGAAGTACCTTCTGTCAGCTGAGTAATTTCCTCCGTATACAGGAAGTTCACCCAACTAATGAAGGGGAAACCCACTTTGAGAAACGACCCATTAAATGCGACAAGATTATATTCTGAAAACCAAGCTGCAAGAATTAGCCTTATTATGATGCAATTAATTTTTTACTTGCAATATTTGTAGCTTCGAAGTGTTTTTACTACAGACAAAAGGTAAATTAGTGAGATGTTCTTAGTCAGGTAAGGTAGTTTAAGGTTTATGCAGTAGTTGTGTTAAATGTAATAGCTTGACACTCAGAATAGCAAGGCGTGAATTCTTGTATCACTGGAGATGCCTCACATCACACTGAAGAGAGCTAGGATGCCATCCCTAGAGGACAATATGATAGAATAAAGTTATCAACCCTTTTTGTTTATGTAATCTGTTTTGTATAACAAGTAGATTTGCAGAATAACAAAACAAAAATCCAGTAAATTTTAGAATTATACTAAAATGTTTGTGCTCAACTTTATATAGGCTGTACTTAAAAGTAATATCTGCTTGATGACATGGTTGATAATGCTTGTTGTCGCAGTCTTCTTATGAGTGAATCTCTCAGAAAGCCACTAAGGAGAACTGTTTCCTACAATGATTTGTTGTGTGTTTTGAACTCTGAAAAATTTGTGTTTGAAATGCTGTCTAAAGTTTCTGACCCTGTCATATTCCTCCCTCCCTTCAGATTATGTAGTTAATCTTAATTTTGTTTTCAGTGGTATTGTGGGAAACAGTGCAGCCACACTGTTGACAACAATTGAAGAAATGCATTTGTTGAGTAAGAAGATATTCTTTAATAGTCTGAGTCTTCATGCAAGTAAACTCATGGACAAGGTTTGTTTCCACATCATGCGGCTTTCATATTTCAAAACAAAAACTTTCATTTCTGTTTTGTCTAGTAAGATTATTAGATGAATAGCTGTTTTAGACTTCAGCTTTTCCCAAAATCGGTTTTGTTGTTCTTATATTCTAGAAAAGGGATATCGTTAAAACTTAAGAAGTTTTTTAATTCTTTAATTACTGTTGGTAAATATGTTTAAAAGTAATGTTATTAGCAGCATTTGATAACAGAGCAGCAGAGAAGTTTGCATAGTTTTAAAATCTATGACAAACAAAAATATTGTGAAATTTCCCAAAGTGCAGTAAAGCAAGGTCAGCTGATTGAGCTAGATCATTTATATTAATGCATCATCAGATCAGTAGTTAATTAGTCATGTGTGTAATTCCTTTCTTGAAGTTATGAATATAATCCAGGAAGCTAAGCTGAGTAAAAGCAAAACTTAAACTTTTCTGTCTTCTATAAAAACAATTCTATACCATGAACATTGCTGGTGTTAAAAGGAGAATATACTTCTGTTAAACCAAAAAAAAAACACCTGTCCCTAAGCCAGCATCACTTCCCCGGTATCTTTTCTTCTTCTGTTGTTTGCATTTCAGTGAACTTTCCATTCTTCAGTACCTAATACAGTTCTTGTTAAGCTCTCCCTGCTGTTTTCGTATCCGGTTGCTGATGGTGGATCCACCAAATAAATCTCACCTTCCTGAGATTTAAGCAAAGTAAAAGCAAATTGTTAGGCTGCATATCCCTTCCCATTTCCTAGGGATCTGATCTTTATCCAACATCCCTATGTCAGATGCGGTAGGTTGCCTAGGTCTGAGAATCAGGAAGAGGTGACTTTTCCAATGTTATTGCACAACCCCAGAGTTTGGCAAAGAAGTCCCCACGTTTCTGGTTTTTCAGTTTAGAAATGCTTTTTGAAAGTGGAAAACAAACACTAAAGTTTTGTAAATACGTTTCTGAATTAGTTGCATTTAACCCAATGGAAAAGCACAGAATAAACGTAGATTTGCAGAAGCTGATCTTTGTGCAAAACCTTGTAGTTCCCTGACCATTCACTGGGATTTTTTGAGTTCGGTCAACGTTGTTCTCTGGTCCCAAGTTAGTTTTCTCATTCTGCTGTTTGCCTCTGGTCCTGCTTCTTTGTGTTTCTGCAAGGGTTGAGGAATGCCTTTCTCAAGGGAATAGTTGTACCTCTTTTTCTTTCTTTCCAGTGACTCCTTTCAGTGATTTTATACCCTTCATCAGATGACTCATTGGTTGTTGCTGGACCCCCTAGTCCCTACTGCCAAGTCCACCTAGCACATCGTTTGTTGTCATGGGGTGTTTTCATTTGAATGTAGTGTCATCAGAATAGTAGTTCCTCTGCTACTGATGTTGAGTTCATGAGAAGTACAATGAACAGAGACCGTGTGATTTTTACCAAAGTATGAACAAATAAAGCTTATGGCATATGCTAGCTGCATATTAATTCCTCAGAATATTTTCTTTCCTAATGCCTAATCTGAAATGAAATATTTGTGTATTTGGTCTTGTTATGAAGAGAAATCAGTAATGGACCTTAGCAAAGATCTATGAATGCTTAGAAAGAATGTGCAAAATAGTGTTTAACAGAAGAAAATTTCTTGGCTCTAGGCCGTATTCATATCTGTTATATTTAACTCTGTTGTATTTAACCTTCTGGGTCTTGCATCTTATTCAAACAGGATCCAGCATAATTTTTCTGCTTACATAACTCACAATCTTTGTACTTTTGGTTTGGATGGTAGGCTGTTTTCAATTTGGAGACGAGTAGAATTAAGGAGGAGTGATAAAGAAATTGTCATCCTCCAGTTAATGGTGTCTGTTCTTTTTGTGGTCACTATGGGAAGGTTGTATCATCCTCTTTGACCTCTTAGTTACCTTCCCCCAGTCTCTGGCCAAGATGTAGCTGCCTCTAGACACTGCCTTGTTTTATAAAGGAGTTGAATTTGGGTTTACTGACTTTAAATGAAGTTGGTGGTTGTACTTGCAACCTTCAATAGCATTTCAGTGCAAGTCATTTAGGATGAAGTGGCATACCCAGCCTACTGTGTATAACATAAGATCGTAGTATTGTTCTTTCTCGTAAACACATTCTGTGTATTAAATCTGAAGTTGACAGTTTTACTTTGCTTTTACTTTTGCTTTATATGCCCTCTGAAGATCTTTCCTGAGGATATAATTGAGGTCAATGGATTAAAGAGACTCAGAAGTTGATTAAATGTATGAGTAACAAAGGCATCTGCAATTATTTATTAATCTGCACTTTAAGAGTTAACAGCTCGGGTAACCATAAGGGTGAGAAGGAGCCTGACTGTACTGATGTGCAGTACTTGTAACAGAGTTTTAGCCAGTCCTGAGAATCACCTTATATTATTTCCCTTTATAAATGGGCTACTAAGTTGATAGAATAACGTTCTATTTCCTCGTGACTAAAATTAGTTTTACTTCACAAAAAAATGCAAAATTAGTAGGCCGAATTATACTCAGAGAAACATTAGTTTTCAGTTGATATAGACCTTTATTTTGTCATAAATTTAATTCTCCTGTTACTTTATTGTGTGTTAATATGCAGATAACCAACTTTTATGCCTTTTCATACGTCTCCATTAATATAGCACTGAAAGGCATGATGATTTTACTTTTTGAGGAATCTCAAGGTTGCTTTTCATCATCCGGGGTTTTTTTTTGTTAATGTGTGTTCAGACCAAAACAATGCATGTGTGTGAGTACGAGTCTCTTGACGTCCCAACCAGCTTTTTGCTATGTATCCCACTGCATCTGTTTCCAGATTTTCTTTTTTATTTTCAAAGTTCTGGAAAACAGACCTTTGTGCTTACATAGATGATTGCAAAGGCTTTGCTGCTGATCCGTTATGCACAAAGAGGATACTCACTTGTAAAATTATTAAATTACTTTTCACTTCTACAGTCTGGAAACCATGTTTTTTTCATATTTCTGCTTATATTTTGCATCTTAAGCAGTTGATAAGCCTGTTTCAAAGAATATCGACTGTCCGTTACTTTGATTAAATCACCATTTTGATGATAGTATTCCCTCAGTATCATCAGCTGTTGATAATAATCTAGAAATCATGAGCAAATAATTTGAAATGGAAATCGGTTCTACAATTTTTATTTCATTTAAAGAGATTGCAAGTGTTTTTGTAATTACTGTTCATAGCTACTCAGTTCCAGAAGATTTAGTCATCATTCCTGATGTAACTTGACAGGGGTTTTTTCAGCCATGTGCAAATTCTCTTGTGCTATAACATGGGGAGAACTGTCTAGATTAAATCGATGTGTTGTTATCGTGTCTTGATATGATATTTTTTTCTAGTATCTACAATTCAGTAGTTGATAGATGAGAAGTATTTAAGCAAAACTTGCTCTTAAGTAGAGCTAGTTGTGAACTTCTTAGACAAAGAAGGTTTCACTAAATATGTGAACTCATCTAGACCATCTCCTTTGAATGTAGGGGAGTGACAGGACAGAGGCATGTCTCTGTCCTCATTACCACAGGAAACTTAATTCCCTGGGTTGTTGATTATGCTGGGTAGAGCATTGCCTTCAAAGCTGGCTGGCCTTTGTTTCTGAAGCACAATGGGAAACTGAGACTTCAAGATGTTCTTTCTAGGACAAGAAAACAGCTTCCTGTTCACATCTGTTTTTGAGGAAGAGTCCCATATTGCATAACGAGTTTCACAGGCACAGTGCTGTATGGAAACTTGAAGGCAGTCTTAGATCAGGATTCTCCTTCTTTGGTTGTCAAATCATCATTGTAGATGATACAGTGAAATCCCTAGTTATTTCAGAGTACTTATTGGCTTGCTCTGATGCACTTCCCTATGAACATTTTTTTCTTTACATCAGAAAACCTCAAGCATTCTGGTTGTAATCTGAAAATAACATAGTCAGCAGTTCTCACAACTTCAGATTCTTCTGTCTGCGAATCTTTTTATCTTGTTCACATTCACACTTCTCAGGTGGCTCCTTAGGATCTGAAATCTATATAATAGATACCTTAAGCTTACTGTCTAAATGTAAATTCATTTTTATCAAAAGAAAGGCAGTAAGTATGCAAGGGAGTCTTTGTCTCCTGTACTCCTTGAAAGCTGCTGTGAAGCTTGGTGACAGACATTCCAAAGCCACTTTGTTTTCAGGGTTTGAAATGCGATCCACAGCTCTGAAATTCTCAGATTGTCATAGGACTCAACACTGGCATCGTATGGAAGCTGTGCATCATCAGCCTTCTGTCTCATTGAAAGTTCAGTGCATCAACTTTTATTCTGTGGGCTTTCATCCTTCAGAGGATAAAAGTGCTTTCTAGCTCTGGTAACAATGTGTTTAGGTTCTGACTTAGAACACCTTCCATGTTGAACCCGAATGGGGTTTGGCCCACGTTAGTGTCCCCAGTCTGAAAATCTTGTTGGTATTTGTTTCTTTATAGTTTTCTTGAACCCCCCAAAAACATGCTAGGGAAGTAATTTAGAACAATAGGTTCAGTCTTTAAATATCCTTTGTGTTTCCTTTGTCCATGCACTGATAAATGAAATATTTAGGAATTTGGGATTCTGTTTGTGTTAATCGCTGTCTGGATCTAAATAAAACCAACCTGGTACAGGTTAACATTTTACACATGATGATAAATCCAGGAGAAAATACTAAATGCAAATAATTATCAGAAAACAAAAGGGGCAAATGAAACTGGAAGCGAAGTTAATAACACCTAGAGCCCTGAAGTGGATGGATACTCAGTTCTCTCATGTTGAGAAAATTGGCATTTAAAATCACGAGTCCACTGGTGAGGCACTTTAATGAGCCTGTTACACATGGCTCATTATGACAGCATGTTTTATTAGACCAGCTTACAGTAAGGGAATTTTCAAGCACACCTGTCCTTACTCTGGTTTCAGTAACGCTCCAGAACAATTACTGAAGGAAAGAATTTATTGGGTAATATTGGTGATAGGGGGACAGTTGGACTAGATGATCTTGGAGGTCTTTTCCAACCTTTATGATTCCATGAATAATTTCAAACACTGAAGTGAATAGAATGAAAGGTATCATAAGGGTACTGAAGAGAGATTACGCCAAACTAACCTGCCAGCTGCTGTCTGAAAAGGATGATTGTTAGTAGAGTACACAAGGCCAGGCTTTGGGATTTTTGTTACTTAATGCTGGTCTTTTTAGACTAGGTGTATGCAAATTAAATGTTACGATTGCATTATCTGTTAAGTTTGTAAGTGGGAGAGGTATTAAAGTATTGCATGGGAATAACTGTAAACTTCTCCCTCATAATTTGGTTCCCATCAGAATGAAGCCTCTTAGGTTTCTGGGAAAACAGCTGTGGGACAGATGAAACGAGGTAGGTTGATGTGGTCTGAGTGATGTTCTGGTCTGAGTGGATCCATGTGAACAAAGGAAAGCTAACAAGTTTTTTTTTCTATTGTCTGTTCTTCCAAGTCCAACTTAAAGCTAGAAAGAAAAGCATGCCATTAGGCATTCTCCTTTGGAATCTGTGATAGGATTCTAACAGGGCTGAGGAGAGCTAAGACAGCTGCTCTGAAGCTTCTCTGGTAGACATGCACACAAATTTCTTATGCTGCTGCTGTTTAACTATGGCGAAAGTTGTCTCATTTTCTAGAATGAAGCATCTGTTGATATGAGCCTGTTGTAACTGAAAGGGTGAAATACTCTGACACCTTTTTACAAGGTTGCACATCTTTAGTGCTTTGTCTCTGCCTCCATGCCAGTGAGGGTTTTAAAAGTCTAACTTAAAAGCTGATTAGGCCCTTCAAAAAGCCACTAACATTTTCATTCTCTCTTAGCAGTGCATTCTTTGAGGAGTTGTATACTTAAAATTACTGTTGTCTTTTGTTTAACACTACTATCACTGAACTGCAGAATAGACAAGGTCAGCAGGTCACCTCTAGAAGTTCACCTCTAGTGGTCTAGAAGGTCACCTCTAGAGATCATCTAGTCCAACCATCCTGCTCAAACAGTGTCATCTGGAGCAGGTTGCTGAGAACTCTGTCCCATCGAGCGTCTCCAAGGATGGAGACTGCAGAACCTTGTGGTGCAACTGTCTCCAATATTTGACTAATTTCACACTGAAAAGTTGTTTTCTGTAATCCAATGGAATTTCTTGTGTTTCAGTCTGTGCACATTGCCTCTTGACCTGTCACTGCTCACCACCAAGAAGAGCGTTGGCTCCCACATCTTTACTCCTCCCGTGAGGCATTTATACACATTGATAACATTCCCCCTGAGCCTCCTGTTCTTGGGGCTGAGCAGTCCCAGCTCTCTCAGTCTCTCGTTGTATGAGAGACGTTCCAGTGCCTTCACGATCTTTGTGGTCCTTCACTGGACTTGCTCCAGTAAGTCCATGTCTTTCTGCACTCTTAACTTTCTAATGTTCAGGTAGGGTAGTATGTAAATAGTTCTGATTGTGTGCCTGTAGAGTGTTTTCTGGTGCATATATGAGCTTCTAAGAACACTGCTCTCATTGGTGTCTGCTCCAGTACTTACTGGAACTTACTTACTGGAGTACTTACTTAGAATTGCACGTAGTCAACAGAAACAAAAATCGTGCAAGATTACTTGCTTAGTAATTATTCCCCACTGACTGATACGTGGAACTTCAAATTTGAAAGCTGAAAAGTTTAAATGAAGATGCAACCTTTTATACTAAACCTCATGTACAACTTGTAGCATCCGTTGTTATTTTAGGATAACTAGTTTCTGTTTTGTATATTAGATTTTTAAAATTGGGATTTTTTTCTTGCTTTATTTGAATGGGTGAACAGCTAGTTTGACTACTTTTGGCATGTCTGAACTGCTAGTTAGAGCTGATTAGACACTTAATACTGTTAGAGTATGTTTTAATGCTATTGAACTGGCTGCTACCGAACTCTTCTGAGAATTTTTTAGCTAGTTCTTGTCTGGCTTTTGTGTGAACCAGGTACTTCAAAGGGTGCATTTCAAATCTATTTCTCTGGAAATAGCATCATTTATAATCATTTTTTAGTTCATGTAAAAACATTCAGGACATGACTTTTTTTTTTTAAGTAGAGCAGCAATTTAGTTCTCACGAATTGATGTCAGTAGCTTCATCTATAAATTAAGATACACCTGATTTAAAACTTTCTTTTTTTAATTCTGAAAAAATCACCCTATAAATATAGGGTGCAAAGGGTCGGAATTCTCAATGTGAATATAGCATTGCTTGAATTTTCCTTACACTTACAGATAATTCTGCCTCTATTGAAATAGTTGGGAATTTCAAGCTAACCCCAATAGAATCTAATGATCTAAGCCTCTTTTCCTTGTGGTATTTTATTCTCCAGCGATGTTCCTTGTTCCCATCTAGAAAACAGTGGACTTCAAAGGAACAGGCTAAATGAAAGATGAAGCTAATTTAGAAACTTCTGACCATCATCTACTTCAAGGGACAAAAATTCTCTGCACAAAGAAGCCTGAGATTATCATTGCCATGATCTGTGTGTTTATTGGAAGTGAAAGCCCTATCAGTCTCTACTCTCAAATTAATGCCAAAATATCCCTGAACACGGTCCAGTTCAGGTCTGAGAACAGGCTGTTCAGGGCACAATCAATACCCCTAATAATAACAGGAATAAACAAGAAGGAAGTCACTGCTGTAAATTTCAGTAGACTTTACTACTAATCACGGCTGAGTAAGTGCCTTTTTCCAAATTAATTTCTTCATTGCTAGGAGAGTATTTATTTTAAATTTTCAAGACTATTTATGCTGAACAACAACTGTTCTCTGAGCTTATTAGTTCCAGTTTTCCATTAGTTCCTCGAATTCACTATACTATCTCTTGGAAAGTGAGCACAGAGGAACATTTTGTATTCAGAAGGATGCAAAAGAGTTCTTGTTAGCGACAGCTATGGAACCTGTTACCTGTGGCTTGAGGGTCCATCCAGAGCTACCTTCTTTTCTTGCTGAACAGGAGTCTTAAAGGCTTTGCAGAGGTGCATACTGCCTACTTCTGCTGCTCCCACACACCTTGAGCGGCACAGGCTAGTTCCAGATCAAGCCAAACTTTGGTCTCCCCACATCCTTTTGGAAAGAGATTGTGCTTTGATGTGTCCACTTGGTCTGTATTCTTGGGGGTCTCCTTACTCCCACGTGATCCAGCCAGACTTGTGTTTACCTTTGAATAGGCAGGAGACAAGAAAGAGGGAGAAAGGTTGGCAGAAGGAAATGGGACCGGCAGTTTGGGTTGTCGTACGGGTCTGGAAGCAGCAGGAAGCCAGTTTGAGGCATCACTGAAGACAGGAAGATACAGCTATGTTCCTAGTGAAAAAGAAAATGAGATGTGCTATGTTTTATATAATATAAACATTTTATGAGTGATATAATGGGTATTTGCTTGTTAAAGTATGTGAGCCTGTGTTAAAAACGTCATGTAATTGTAGTCCATGTCAGGTGCTCCAACTCAGCTGCCTCAGAAAGTGTGTTCTTCATGGTTTTTAAATGTCTGGATTCCCATATCTCATCTTTGAAGTTAGCCTGCATTCCAGTGCTTGCAGTATCATTGCAGTTTCTTGAGTGTACTTGAGTTAGCTTGTGCTAGTTCATTTGTATACCGGTAATTTGTGGTACAAGTTTGCTAGGGATTAAGACTGTTGCATCTATGACTACTGCTGCCTGGCACAGCTCTCATGTCCAGCCACTCAGCGTGACAGGGGCTGTGCAGCCTTGTCAAGAAGATGGCTTCATTCATTCTGTTTGCACTAGGTTATGGAGCATTTAAAAGAAGCCTTGCTCAAAGTGAACTCAGTGGTGCCAGCAATGTGGCTGTTCTCTGGTACCTAATCTAGCAAATGTGTTTTTTTTTTTTTTTTGCTACCAAAACCTATAGTGTTTGTGTTTCTCTAGATTATAAAGTAGGCATGATTTGAGTGAAAGAAGAAATTTAGTTTTGCTTGTTTGTCACTGAATGGGGTGGTTATTCTGAAAGTTGCAGGCAGTTATAATCTGAAACGTGCAAGATTTGTCCAGTGTCAAATTAAAATTCTTCTCTGCATGGCTACATGTAACTTTTCAATTAGGTGGTTGTATCTGTGTTATCAGATTTGATGGTGTTTGCTGTAAATGGAATTTAAAACTAACAAAAATGGATGATTTCATTCTTTAGGTTGAACTCCCACCTCCTGATCTTGGCCCAAGCTCTGCACTAAATCAGACACTTAATTTGCTGCGAGAGGTTCTGGCATCTCACGACTCATCGGTTGTTCCACTGGATGCTCGTCAGGCTGACTTTGTGCAGGTATAAGGAAGTTTGACTGCTTTGAGAGAAGGGGAAAAAAAAAGTACATTTAAGTTAGTCTTGGTCCATTAATCTTTTTTGTCTGGTCCTATTTTGGAGCCTTCTACCAAACCTGAGTTTTTAATGTGAATAAGATGGTGACTAACTAAGTGGATAATTGCAGTACAGTATGGAGTGCTACTCTTAACAGTGTCTAAATTCTGTTATCCAATTACTACTCCATTAAGTAAATACTCCATCAAGATCGCACAATTGCCAATTATCTAATGTGGGTTACTCTTCCTCCTGCTAGGTTAGAATCTGTTCTTCTCAGGTTTTTATATTTTCCCCATCACTATGGTAGCTGATCACCTGCTGACAAATCCAGTAGAAAACTGCTTTCACAGTTGGAAACTCTCATTTCTCTTTATTCTGCTTTGGGGAATAAATACATGATAGAGACAGAATGATCTTAGAAGCCCTGTGTGACGTGATTTCCTCCTCCTTCTCTCTCTTTTCTGTGTTTTCTATTTTAGGTTCTATCTTGTGTGCTAGATCCATTGTTACAGATGTGTACTATGTCTGCCAGTAATTTGGGCACAGCTGATATGGCAACCTTTATGGTAAATTCACTTTATATGATGAAGACTACTTTGGCTCTCTTTGAATTCACTGACAAACGTCTAGAAATGTTACAGTTTCAGGTGAGCATAACCAACCCAAATAGAAAATAAACTTATTACTGTTTGTTTGTTTGTTTTTTCTGGACTATAAGTTATGATGTGAACATAGTTATCTTTGATTATGTTGGTTTTGGGTCAATGTTAAATCAAGGAAATGGCATAAGAGGGAGGGGTTCTTGTCAGAGATCATAAGCAAGTACCAGATATCAGAACTGATGATAGTACTCAGCATCTTTATACACAAAATTATTAGAAAAGTTAAGTTTTGTTTTGTTTTAGTTGCAGATAAATCCCTATTGGTGAAAAATTTTCAGTATCCGAATCATTCTAATACTTACCTGCAACTTGAAGCAAATAGTGGTTGAAAGCTCAGTCAAATGTCTGGCTATGTTCATATGGGGTTTTAATATGGTATAGCTGAGGATTACTAATTTAGTGCTTCTTTTTTACCTTTCCTTTCCCATTTGTTTGGTTTCACCTAATGTGCCAGCGTAATTGTTCATATTTGGTACCATTTTGAAATGGAAATGTAGTTTATAAACCATTCACTTGGAAAAACCTAGGCACTGCCCATTTATAGTTTTGCTACATGAACATCTCTGCAATACGTCTCAGGAGAGTTTTGGAGCTTGAGGGCTTCGAAAAAAGTCACAACTTCTTATTTGAAGGCATCAGTCAAGATTGGCTGTGAGACATTTTTCCCTATCTGCTCCTAATTTGAATTTCTAGCACCTTTTAGCATAGAAACAAACAGACAACCCCACCAAACTCTGGGGCATTTTGAATCTCCATTATCAGAGCTTCTTTTTCACAGTAAATGTTTCAATTGATTTATTCTTAAAATAAGCAGTAGAACTGAAGGTTATGCATTTAATATCATTTGCTTTCTTCACACGTTTTACAAATACAGGAATAGATTGAAAAAATTCTTTAAGATTATACCTAAGTAGATTAATAAAGTGGAGGTAGAATGGCATATTATGTAAGAGAAAAAAATTTCATAGAAGAAAAGAACTTCTGAAGACAGTTAAAATCTCCAAACTGAAAGATTATGACTTCCCTCCTAATGTATAAAGAAAAGTACATTTTTCTAATCAATTTTAGAAGGTAAAAATGTGAACTCTTAAAATATCACACAGAAGACTTGCATTTTACTAGAGTTTGATATATTATGAATTTCAGCTTTTCTTTAAGAGAATAGAAATAAACAAACATGGGGTAGTTGTCTGTAAAAAGGAAGTAATAATGTATATATTCCCCAGTCTTCCTGAGACTACTCAAAGGTGATTGCTTCTGCTATGACTGGATTTATTTATTAGGTTTCTCGGCAAAGTGAAGATTATATTCAGAATGTAAAATATATAGAGATATATTTTTGTATTAAGGTAATTAAAGCAAAATTATTAGCTGTAACTTCATTGTCTGTTGTTCTTTCAGTCAACTTTTTTCAAACACACGGCTATCAGTATTGAATGTAGAAGCCTTACTGATCATGTTTGGTTTCAATTTAATTTTCCTTGTGAAAGACTGGCATTTTTTTCCTGTTGTTTATTATAAAGCTTCTATGCTGTTGTCAATATTTTCAAAGAATTATAATAAAAAAAAAGATACAACAATGTATAAGGGTTTTGTTTTTTCTTAATTTTTAGTGCTGCTGAATTTACAAATGCAAAAAAAAAACAGTCTCTTCTGTTACACAGAAAGAATCAGCTCTGTTTTTGTTATTGGCTTCTCATAATATGAAAGATGTAAATGGATAAAGTAATTATGCTGTTTGTACTTGTGCTTTTTCCTTGTTTGTTGATAATTCTCATATTATTTGTGTTTCTAGACCTTTTAACTCCAGACTTAGTTATATTTAATATTCTCATGCACATTTATAAATATCTGACATTTAAATTTCAGATTGAAGCTCATTTAGATACGCTCATAAATGAACAAGCTTCCTACGTCTTAACTAGAGCTGGTCTAAGTTACATATATAACTCCGTGCAGCAACACAAACCAGAACAGGTAAGATTATATACTGGATGTATTCAGACGGTAGGGCATACCTGCCTAGTAGAAGAATTCTGGCACTATTATTTTTACAAATTAATTTTCCTTTGAAAGCAAAAACTCAGTGATACCTGTTGATTTTTCATATGGGACCAGGGCTGTTAGACAAAGGTACCTTGCAAGTACAGGTTTTCCCCATGCTCTGTGTTCTAGCAGGTTTGGGATGCATCAGTCCTTCTGTGCAGCTTATCTGTGTACCATCAACAGGCTCTGCACACCAGAGGCATCCTGTGCATTCTCAGAATAACTGTATAGGTAGTGTAATATCCCTCAGAATGTATTAGAATGAAGCTGGGTCTAAAACACAAGTAGTGACTGTGTGTACCACTTCCATCTAGAATGTATCAGACCTATTGGGTATGTAGCATTCGTTTTTTTTTTTTTCAAGTGCATGCTATTGTACCATACACAAGAGTGGATGCCTTGCATGCATTCGACATTTACTGCATTTTTTGTTCTGTGAAAAAATGTTGGAAGAGTTTAATAGCAATTTGAAATCATGTAGCTTTTTGTCTTTATTCACTGCTCTACCTATTTGAGGACCAAGACAGTGTGATTCTCAGAGTGAAAACATCAGATTTCTTAGGACAAGTTGAAATTCAGAGCCTGGAATTTAGCGTTCGTGTTCTTTTTTCTTTCAAACCACTGTTCATACATGATAGTTATTAATACATCCCCTCTTCCCTGTGCCTAAGATCTTCTGCGAAAAAGGTGAATAATGGTGTTTTCTGGAGAAAGCAGTACTGTGTTACAGAGCTTCATGTGTTTTCTGCGGCCAGTATTTCTACATGAAGTGCCCAAGCTCAACAAATTTTTAGAGAACCATTTGAAGTGCAGAAATAATCTGATTAGTAACTCAGCTTGGTTGCCTATTCGTGACCCTATCTCCTCTTCTAAAACCAGTTTCAAACAGACCAGGGCAGATTGTTTAACAGAATGTGGATAGACTTTCCAGTAGCGGTTTTCTTTCATATCTGTCCTTCTGCCTGGCTGCAGGAGTGAGGTTCTTAGGAGATTTGCTGGGAGGTTAGGCAGCAAGTAATGCCTTGTAAACACAGAAGAGTTACTAGGGAGCAGAGTTGAATTTTGCACGGCCCAGGAACAGATGAAGAGATGGAAGTTGTCCTCCGTAATTCTGGAACACCAAGGGGATTTGGACAGTTGCCAGTTTCGTTTTTATCACAGACCTTGTAGAAAGCATTTTCCTGCATTTTTGTCATTTAATGGTGAAAAAGGAAGAAAAGAACTTGAAAGCACACATGAAAAAGTCAGTATTCCAAGCCTTTGATTCAAGGGTGTGGCGGAATACAAATGAACTGTTACAGCACTTCCGGTATTGGTGTGGTGATTCAGTTTCCAAAAATGTAATATCTTGTAGCAGGACCAAGTAATGATTTAGTACTGAACCGACTGTAGAACTTATAGTTTTTTGTCTTTTTCCTTATGCTAGATTGACTTCTTTTTTCCCCCTTTGATTACTTATTCTTAGGGTCCTCTTTCAAATTTGCCAAGTTTGGATTCCATGTCCCTGAAGGTAGCAATGGTAAGCGTTTTACAATTTCATAATGTAGCAGTGTAGCTGTGACATGGGAAAGAATTCTTTTAATTGTGTTATGTAGTAGACATTCATCTAACAAGCTGTACTCTTTAAGAATAGCTAAGTTACATGTCTGGGAATACTTTCTTCATTTGTAGTAATTTGACCACTTGAAGTAATAAATTCATAAATTATTTATGAGCTGGTAGTAATAGAATATTAATTTCTAAGTCTTGAGAAGCAAAACTTTATTTGTAAGAACGTTATCCCATGAGTCATCTTAAATTGCTAAAAGCAAATACTTAGCTCTAATTAGTTTTAATCATCAAAATTTATTTTTTGCCTGAATGCTTTGAAATATAGGTTCTGCTATCATTTATAATTTTGGTCCTAAGGCTTTGATTTTATGCAAGTATTTCAGCTAAACTCAGAAGTTAGGTGCTGGGCATATGCCGCAGTTAAATATATATTTCTTTAAGCTGAAAGCTGCAATATATTTTAAAACAGATTATTAGCTGCTGTTTTTTCTTAATGTGTGTGAAGGGTATTTTGCATAGAGATTGCAATATCATAGTTCAGTAGACGGTAGCATATGATCTGTCACTCTTCTTGCTTAGCCAAGTTTAGCTTTATTCTGAAAATTTAACTGTAAATAAGGGCCGCTCAGCCAGCAGTGCACACATACACCATGGAAAATGTTCTAGGATAAATCTCGACATCACACAGTGGCTTGAATTTCAGGGAGGGGAAAGGCTGTTTTTTTTTTTTTGATTAAGAAATGGGTCTTTTAAAAAACTGTATGTTGAATCCCTTCTCATTGTGTCAGTATAGCCTGTTTTTCCTCCATTAAAGCTCTAAACCTGCGAATCCTAAGCTCCTTGGAAGAACAGAGCTCTGGCACAGAGCCCTCGGTGGTTTACTCAGATCAGCATGCATTCTTACCAATATTTATACATTTTGCATTTAAAATATCTTCAACTTATCACAGCCTTGTTGACCTACAAGAAATTTAAAGACTGCAGCTTGGAGACCATCTTTTTAAATTGCATATATATTACCGATTTATAGTCATACATAATAATTCTACTTGAAAAGTTAGAAAAGAATACAACTCTTATTTTCTTCATAACTTTGTTTAATGTATGCTTATGTGAACACACTTGAACTGGAATGGAACCCAGTATGCTGAAATTAAACCCACATAAATCCCATCTGTCAATGTAGTCTGCTTAGAATTTTAACCATAGGAGGGAGGGAATACTTACAGGTAGGTTCACTGCCTCCCAGCTTAACAGAAAATCAGAGCGCTGTGGTATTTTTCACTGTTATGTGGGGCAGGAGAAGTAAGCCTGGAAGCAGTTCATGGAGCCTGAAGTAGGTCCCTTGGTCTTGTTTCTCCCAGCATAACTGCTCATTAGATTATTTAGCAGTGGCTTCATGTAAAAAAATAGGAAATAAACATGTCTAACTTGGACAGGCTAGATTTTAAAGGTCTTTTCCAACCGAAGTGATTCTGTGATTATTTCTGCACTGAACAGAGTAGTTCTGATCTTCAATGGTGATCTTCAGTATGCGCCAGCTACATAGAAAACAAGGGTAGTTATGGAAGCCGCTTTCTCATTTTTTGCCCCTCCATCTGTACTCCTCAGAGTCAGAAACTTGAAATATTGGTGACAGAGGTGCTGAAATTAGACGTTTAGTTTTGATAATATATTAAGCTCCGCCTTAAATATTTGTATATTATGTTAGCTTTGGTTTTAAATACATAAAAATAGAAAATTGTATGAAGTGAGAAAATGCCATTTTAAAGTAGTCGTTTTTCAGAGATCTGTATTTTTATCTATCCGCATGTAACGGCAAGTTCTTTGTATGTTGATCTCATATTCTTTTTCCCACCCCTAGGCTCAGTTTGATCGCTATCTGTCTGCTCCAGATAGTCTGTTAATGTCCCAGCTGAATTTCCTTCTGAGTGCCACTGTGAAGTAAGTATCTTAACTTCAAATTTCTATTATGCCTGTATAATAATCAGAAAGATGAATTTGATTAGGTTTCAGCGGATCATGATGAGAATTCAAGTTATCAGCTGTAATCACATTTGCATTGTACTTCAGTTCACAATTCAATTTTGTTTTGATCGTCCTCTATTTGAACAAACAGGAATATGTAATTTTGTAACTTTCTGAAGTAGTTACTCTTGATTTAACAGACACTATCAAAATGAATTACCTATTTTGAACGTGTTATGCTGTGTCAGCATTCTTTGTCAATTTAGTCGTAAATTGTTTTAGAACTATTTTTTAAGCATTCCAAAGATAGATGAAATATTTATTTCTCTGCTCAAGATTTCTTTTATCTCCACTGCTCCATCAAGTCTAAAATTATCAAATTTGTTGTCTTTACTATAAAGTATTGACATTGTGCCATTGAATATTGTGCTGAAATTACTTTTACATGTTTTTTAGTGATTTTTTCCTTTGAAGTATAGAAGTGAGAACTTTGTTATGTATCTCTTCTCTTGTTTCGTGAATATGTTGTATAATAAGACAAGTAAGGGCCAACTGAACCGTAAGGCTAGGGAAAATGCCAAGAACTTATTTCCAATTAAATGTGAACCATATGAAGACAATTTGTAGTACTTAAATTCAGAGAATTGTATGCTGCACTAATCCAAAAGCTTTCTTGACGTTATTTTTCGTGTTTTTGTCAAGAATGGAGGTTACAGAACATACGAGAAATTGTGACTAGCATGTCACATTTTGATGTAATGTTCTTAACATTTGTATTCTCATTACTACTACCTGTTCTCCAAATGGGGTTGTGTTATGGCAGCTTGTGATTAAAAAAAAGTGACATGTTAAGGGAAAAAATACTTACTGCTGAGACCTTGCTGCTCAGGTTCTCCTCATGCAGAGACTTCCAGTTTCATGCCACATGCCTGGTGCATGGCTTGGCCTGGGGGACATTTTTTTCATCAGTTTGTTGGGTCTCTCTGCTAGGGTCAGGGTTCCAACAGCTCAGCCAGCAGAGCTGATTCTCTTGTGTAAGAGTTGCCCTGCGCTGGTACAGGTCAAACAGGGCAGCTTGAGCAGTAATGTAACAGAAGCACTGGAACTTCCACTTCTTGGTGTCAAGCTCTTAAACCTGTATTTTGGCTCTTGATATACTTTTTTTAATGTAGGTCTCATTAACAGTCATACTAGATGAATTTGGAAAGCTTCTATTTTGCATTGCTAACACAAAACCTATTTTTAGAGGCAGATTTTATGCTACCATAAAGACTCAGGCACACGGTGAAATTACCTTGACTTAATCATTTCTTTCTATCAGATGAACCAAGGTAAACTGGTCATGTATACACTCTTAGACTTATCCCCTTTATGAGCCTTTTAAACCTCTCTTAATGTGAATTTGGTTTAAATTGTGCTATCTTGTAACAGTGGGCAGCTGAGAGGTGAGTGAGGAGCTTATGTGAGGATGATTGCTATAGCTGCTACAGCTCAGCCTACAAAGGAGTTTATTAACCTCCTGTAACAACGTTATAGGTTAGCTTCTGCACAGAATTAATAATAAAAACTTTCAAAGATACATATTTACATAGATGGATGCTTGTAGGATTCAGTATTCAGTATTTTCTGTAGTAAATAAACCCGCAAAACTCTGAAGTTTCTCACAATTCAAGTAAAACATTCAACCAATGCTATCATTTTTAATGATTTCAGTAGTGCAAATTTTCAAGCTAGTTTTGCAGATATTTGTGGTCCATTTTGAAGACTTCTTCCTTGAAGTCACATAATTGTAATCTCCTGTTTCAGTTGTTGAGCTGGAGCCCGACGGTTCAATTCTCAAAACCATACCACATGCTTTTGTTAAGGGAATGTTATATACTCAGTGGCAAAATAATTTAAGCTTTATGACCATGAAGAGCATTCCCTCCAACATTTGCTTTTCAAATTCCTTTGTTCATTTAAAACAAAGTTTTAAGCTGTTTATTTACGTGGTTGTTGGTCTTGTAAAGCTCTTTTTGTTTGCGTTGGATCACAGAAACTGAATGCTGGAATTACTATTTTTAGAGAGTGCTGCCATTTGTGTTAGTGATAAAATGTATCATGTTGTTATGGCAACTGAAATCCTCATGTACTGATTAATGACATTGACATTAGTTGATGGAGAGACTCATTTGATGCTGTTTAGTCCTATGGAATATTTTAATAAACTTTTTTCTTTTAATTTAGGATTATTTTTTGCAATACAGTTAGTCTTATACAAATTCTGTGTGCAATACTTTCTTAGAGGGTTGTCACGTTACAGTAGCTTAGTGATCCTAAACTGTGTTCAGAGACAGTTGTTTACCTGAAAATGCTGAATACATTATAACAGCCTTTCTAGATTTGCTATTATAAGGACAGTCTGTTTTTCAGGTATTCTCATAACCTAGTAATAGGGGCAGTTGATGATGTTTATTGAAAAAGTGGATACTTTGCATCAGAATAAAGTGCAGTATTTGTCTCCTCATCTTTCTCATAGCTCCCATTTGCTAATATTTCCTGAAAATACGAGGTTCTACCCACTTGGTATTCGAGATTCCTTTAACATGTCAGTCCGCACTCACTGTGGTCCAGAGCTGGTAAATTTAGCCCTGATTTCAGTGGATGCAGTTCTGGTGACTTTGTTCCTTGGCTGCATAGTTCAGCAGGGCTGAATCTCGATTCATGATTACCTCAGTTTCCTTAGCTTCTCTTGGTGTTCCACTTGCATGGGTTTGGCTGTAAAGTAGTTGTAGTTGCTGTTTTTGTTAAATAAAAATGCATGTGGAGCTGTAAACATATTGCCATGATGATTAAAGCAAACATTCAATGGATAATGTAAAATAAAAGTATTTGATTGTCTTCAAAAAGTATTAAACTTTCCTGTTAATTTTAGCATGCAATCTCCACGCATTACTTGTTTAGATAAAAAAAAAAAGAAAGAAAAGGAAAAAAAAAAAACAGGATACAGACTTTATAGCATTGTTGGTAAAAGCCTGTAGTAGGTTTTAAATCTCTCACCACTATCTCTTCAGCTCTTCCTCTAAAAGATTATGGAATAGGTACAGCCAAGATAAAGAATAGAACATATTTGCTGGTAGTTGGGGATGGGGACAAAAAAAACCTTATATTTACAAAGGTCAGCAAGAAATGACAAAAAGTAAACGGTAGATCACTAAGAATATCAGTCTTAAAAATTGCAGGAGAGTGTAGGTGAACAACTAATGTATGCAAATTGAAAACTAAATTAACCTTCTACAGTTGTTTCCTTCTATGTTTTTTTCATGATTGCAGAAATAAAAAAGCTAATTTCTTGTTTATCAAGATCATATATCTGAGTTCATGTATGTACAATACAAACAGATGAAAAAGTCTTTTGTTGTAAAGCTTTAAATAGTTTTCATATTTGAAGTAAAAGGGCTCTGTAATGTAACTGACGCTGAATTTTTAATGTGTATTTGTAGACTGTACTGTGAATTCCTTGCTTGTAGTACTGTTATATTCCCTACAATTTGCAAATTATATGGATGTTTATTTTTATTTTTTAGAGAGCAGATAATAAAACAGTCAACAGAACTGGTCTGCAGAGCTTACAGTGAGATATATGCAGCTGTGATGGATCCTTCAAATAAGTATAAGGACCCAGAAACCATACTACACAGATCTCCTCATCAAGTTCAGGCACTTCTCTCATAGTCTTGTCTCACCCAGATTTATCTGAATCCATAATTCTGTCTTTGAGTATTTAAATTGAGTTATTTTTCTGTTTTGAATTTTGATGTCTGCTTAAAATATGTAGGAATGCAGTTTTGTTTAATCTGTTTGGCAAAAGTCGAGTCTTTCCTGTGTCTTTGAATGCCTTCTATAGGCCAGAAAATAGAATATAGATTAAAAATTATTTTAACGTATTCCTCTGATGGAAATGGACCTTGACAATATGCAATTTATTTGAAAAAGAGAGTAAAGGAGAAAGGAGCCTTTTCTTTGCCATGCATGATCCTTTTGACCAGATGTTGAACCAGTGTCTCTTATGACCTCACCAATATTTTTATTTGCTCTTTTTTCCTGTTCTTTCACTCTTTTTCTCAGCCTATCATCAATACACACTGATACTGTTTCATTTTAGTATGGCTAATATACTTTGAATGTCTCAAGTCTTTCACAGCTCATAAATCATTTTAGAATATTTGATGCAGTTTTCCAAACCTGTTGATTAAATCTTTGAAGCAAAATTCATATATATATATAAAATTATTTTTTTTAATCCATTGTTTTTGTTCCTACTGTGGTGGTTTTTGAATAATTTGCATGTACATAACCTGGAACTTCATGCTTTAAGTTATTTTTATAATTTTATTTTACTAGAAAGATTTTTTTGGTGCAGTTGTTCTGTAGCAATCCTTTAATCAGTTGAAGGGTGCAGATCTCTTAAGGTTGGGACCAGTAACAGTGTAGGTTAGGAAGATCGTTTGCACAGCGGTGTGGCCATTAGTTATTTGTATGCATCAAGGGGGAGATGAGCAGTCATTCATATTGAATTAGTTATATACTTAAGATGGATGCTTTTGTCACTAGTTATATTCCCCATATAAAACATATGCTTAGTGGAAGTCAAGTCTGCACGTTAGTGTATGCTCGTGAAATAGCAAGAAATAGAGAATAGCAGCAACAATGCCTTTTTAGTCTCTTGGAAAACTCATTGCACGAGTTAGAAATTAGCTTTGGTGGTAATACCACACTATAATAGCTTCTTTATGGGCATAATTTGTTAGTATATTATAAAAAGATTTGAAATTGTAAGTGTCCCTGGAGTTCATGGATCAGGCATAAATTCTTTTGTAAATGTGAATGTTAGGTTTATTCTGTTTGAATACACTAGAGCTGTAAGATGAAAAAAAAATCTAGAAGCTTAGGAGAATTGTAATGGAAAATTATGCTTTTACTAGGTAACGCACTTAAATTATTCAGAATTTGTGTTACCGTAGTATATATTCAGAAGGCTGTTCATTGTTGTTTAATAACGTTAATATTGCTTAATATGCCTATAATTATCTAATATGTGAGAATTACATTAGTTGTGAAAGGGTTATAAATTAGCTTATTATTAGATTAACATACTCTTAAGAATGAACTTTTTCCTCAAATTACACTCAGCCTCAGTCTCAAGTAATCAGTCAGTAGTTTGCATGAGGATTAGTAAGAAGTTGCTTCCTGTCTTTGAGTCCAACTAGAGACTTATCCATGATTTTATCTTCACTGAGTAACAATGCAAGAGCTATAGAAGTTGTAACTTGTAAAAACTAAAATCAATCACTAATTTTGGTCTGTACAGTTAAAGTAAATGACAGAGGGTCACAAGAGAGCAAATACATCAATAAAAGGCATTTGATTTACTGACTTCTGTCTTCTGTGTGTTTCCTCTGGCTGCCTTCCTACAAGGAGGAAGGAAAAGATGATGAGATTTTGACTTATCAGAACTGCCGTGATAGAAATGGCACTTTAATTTTACAAATACCACCCCAGGATTTCCACACCAGGACCCGTGATGCTTCAGTCCTCTAATTGCTTGGTTTAATGTCTGACCCGTAAGCGTTGCAGTGAATGGGATCGTGGTGGGTGGCAGTACTGGATCCGGATACGCACCAGTTGTAGATCTGATTTGAGTATCACGGTGCATCAAGAGATGCTCACCTGGGCTGGTTTAGTCAAGCACATCTGCTGTTGGGCCTTAAACTCTTTATACAGAGGGGCTTGCCTTCATAGAGTGAGTCCGTTATTCTGTGCTGAGCTGCAGCATGCTTGGGAAAACTGCAAAAAAAGAGGTATTTGAATACTGGCACTAGCAGGCAGCGTGCTCTGCATTTGACATTCAGACGACCCAATTCTGAAAGTAGGTGAGTAAAGGGCTTCGAGCGCTTTTGTGGGAAGTGGGAAAACTGGGTTCTGGGCCAAAGGAGTTTGGAATCAACATCCCTCTCATTCCTGGAGAGCACCCAAACCCTTCGCTTGTTGTGCAGCTCGAAATGGGACAGCTCTGATGCTTCTCTCCTAAATTTAGCAGCTACGCAGAAATAAGTGCGAAGCATGGGAGGCATGAGATACAACAAGCAAGGAGGGGTTTGGATCTGTGAGATGTATGTGAGAGCTCTCCTGAGGAGTCCAAGGTTTACATCTTCTGCCGGTTGTTACTTAGGGGCCTTACATTGACCTCCAATTACATGAGTCCCAGAAACAGAATCAGTATCCCAGGACTTTATCATGCATAGACATATCAAGCAAACAGTTGAGTCTGAGTTGGACCCAATGTTGTACACCAGCACTGGTGGCAATGCCTCTGTCTTCAATCTTCTCTGTAACGCTTTCTCATCACCTCTCTCTAAATACGTACACCACGCTGAAACTAAAATATAAACCTTGTTTTAATTGCAGCAGCCCGGCCGCAGTGATTTTTTCTTTTCTAATACAGGAAAAGAGAAACTTAAGGAGGTTTGGAAAGGTGATAATACATTTGTTTTGTAGCGTTTAAGTGCTCCTCCTTATTCCCTGAGATTTATGACTCTAGCCCTGAATTTTGTCTGTTTATAGACTCTGCTGTAATTATTTTTATTAAAGTTTTTGAAACGTGTGTTAGAGGAAAATACTTTCAGAACCACTAAACTTTTCCATTCATTTCAAAAAACCTCTAGCTGCTATTTAATCCCTTCACTTGCCTTGCTGAGTCACTTTGCAGTCAACCCAGGGGGTGGGGAGCTTAGCAAATTTTGAAAATGAAATGGAGGGCTTAGACGTATTTCCATGAGTAAAACGCACCCTTCAGAAGCAGCGCAGACATAGGTGTGGGTTTGTTTGAAGTCTGCTGCCACCTGCTTCTGAGGGAAAAACGCCGAAAGGAGCCATTTGCGTGTGACAAGGGCACCCATCCAAAACAGCCACGGAGGGCTTGCTGCCATAAATCGATGCTAAGCCCATGTTAACGTTTGACGAGTCGGGAAAGAAAGTGGCAGTAGAAGTGAAAGGTATGCTGTAGAACTTAACTCCTTCATGCATTGGGATTCCTTGCTAAAGGTTTTCAGAGCCTCTCCACATCCTTTCCCCCGTTGCATTTAAAGACTTCACAAGCTAGACCTCAGGACAGTCTTGCGACTGTGGTACCAGTTCTAGCCAAGTAAAATGAGGTTCTTTGAGGCATCCAGTGACATACAAAGCGCTAGTTGAACTTGGAGCCGATTTGTCTCTTGAAAGAAATTCAAAAAAGGGGAAGTGAGTGTAACTTAAACCTGGATGCTCGTCCTGAGGGCAGGGGAGGCCATGCCCTTCATAAAGCATCCTTCGTGGAGGAAGGGCTTTGGGCACTGTTTTTTATTTCGATTCCAAATGAAAACCAACATTTTCTGTGAAAAGGATGTGGCCTGATGCTGTGTGTCGATGGGCCCTGGGAGGGCTCAGAAACCCTCAGACCAGGCTACTGAATAGCTGTAGTTCTGCAGCCAGGATTCCCGGGGCACCCTGTGTTTTTGGGAGCACACCGAGCAGGCTGCAGAGCTGGGAGCAGGCTCACTGCTGTCTTCTGGTGGCACACCTGAAAAAAAAAAACAAACATCTACGGGTATCCAGCCATCCGTTGCGTGGTAGGGAGCCAGCTTAGTTTGTCAGAATTAAGCTAATTTTTTCAAAAAGTTTAATTTTGCTGAAGAGATGGGTACGCCTCTCGCCACACAAAGGTCTACTGATATCCCAGCTGTTTGCATTTTTGTGTAAAGAGCCGCTGATGTAGAGGTGGTGTGGGGAGAAATGGATTAAAACCTAAGCCATTGCTTCTGCCTCAGTTCTTGACCGACTGTCCAGCCCCTCAAAGGTAACGTGGGTAAATCTTTGGTAATCTCCAGAATGTCCTGGTGCAAACCGATGGAAAGACAAAGTGCAAAAGACACCTGGCAATGGGCATTTAGCCCTACGTTATGGCCTGAATCAGGGTACAAACCCCCTCACACTACAATTGGCTTGGTATAAAGGAAAGATGAACTACGAAGTCTTTTCTCTTAAAAAAAAAAAAAAAAAAAGGCTTATTTTGACTACCTTGCATTAGCAGTAAGGAAACCTTGCTTAAGCAAGATATGGCTGAAATATGTTTGGTAGATTACTGTAGAGGGGCTGACAAAAAAAAATCATCCTGTTGCATGTTTCATATTCAGACAATGAAGCTTTCATTTGCTGCCTCGTTCACAGATGTGGTATTGTCAAATTGCAGGAAAATGCCTGGCAGACTGTATCATCAACTATATTTAGGGAGAAAAAAATTCAGCACACACTATTTATAGAAGCCACACAAATAAGCACAGGGTTCTTATCAGCCAAAGATAACATTAGTCGTGATTTATCAAAGTAATCTTTATTTTATGGAAAATGGATAATAGGGCGTAATTTAATCCTTTGTGAATGTAATGTATATTTCAAAGAGTTCTTTCTTGTCAATAAAACCATTTGTTGTACTCGTTAAACTAATTAGTCTTGTTGCTGTTGCTTAGGACAGGATAAAAGATATCCGTTAACGAAACGGGGAGGAGAAGAGGGGCTCGAAAGTTTGTACACCAGACTGTGTTCCTTGCCAGCCACCCTTCGGACCGAAACAGGCTTCGCTGCGAGCCTGCGTTCGTGGAGACGGTGCAGAAGACACAACTGCCTTTTCAAATTCTGGAACAAAACACCCCAAAAATTCAGCTCGTCCCTGGGCCACTCTAGTGCTGCAAGCACCAGGGGCTCCCCCGACCTCCGGGCTGGTGGCAGCCCAGGCCCCGGCCTGGCTCTGGCACCCAGCGCCACCGGGGAGGGCCGCGTTCCCGGCCGCTTCTCTCTGCTCCTTGCATTTTTTCCACCATATGCAAACACATTCCAGGAGCCGTGCAGAAGGCGAAGAGGGAAGAAAACAGAACGGCCTCAGTGCTCCCTGCGTCGGGCCCTGGCCGTGCGCATGGAGCGAGGGCAGGTTCGCGGGGCCTGGCTCTTGCTGAGGCCGGGCCGGGGCTTGGCTCTGCGAGGGGTCCCGGGGCAGTGCCAGGCTGCAGGCAGGACGTGAGCTCATCCCCTGGATCTGCAGCTGACCTTGAAAGAACAGAGTCAGAAGTGGGGAAGAGTCAGAAGAGGACACATTTTATTAACTTTCTCTTCTTTTTTTTTTTTTTTTCTTCTTGATGTTTTTGGTGTCCTTGTTCGTAGCCTAGCAGCCTCGTGAACTTTAAATAGGAATTTATGAATGATTTGCAGAAGATGACTCGCTGCTCTCAAAAGACCAGCTAAGCTCTTAAAGATCCTTCTCCCTTAGAAATGGTTCAGAAAATGTCCTCAGAAGGGCCAGGTTATGGAGAAATCCTTAAGGAAGGGTCTTGTCCCTACTGTCTGATCTGTTCTGCCTGGTCATCCCAGTTCCTTGGTTCTCTTTGTACCCTGCATTGTAGAAACTGTCCAAATATAATGTTTCTGATCCTGAAACATTGCATCCAGAAGTTTCGCAAGTCCTTGGATCTCCTGGACACGCCAGTGAGGAGAGGCCCTAGCTTCCAGCTCCCACAGCCCCACTGGCGAGCTCGCGGAGCAGATTTGTGTCCTCCTGCCCCCTACTGCTCTGTGTCTACATACTGTGGAAACAACAAACATTTATCCCTCTCAGGATCCATCCCCACCAGTGTCCCAGCCAGAAACCTGCATCTGGTGCTCCATCCCCCAGCAGCAGAAGGGAGGTGACAACGCTCGAGGAGCCAGCGTGCCCCGGGGACTTCCAGCACAATGACCCAAGCGCAGCATCCAGAGCACTTGGGAGCAGTGCTCCAAAAGGCTCCGACCCCAGAGATGCTGTCCCCTGTTTGAGGACAGGGTGCCTCCGAGGCTGGCCCACCTGGCCGGCTGCCCAGAGGGGGTTTCAGCTAGCCAGAAGTACATGGCAGGGCCCTGCATTGAGTCAGGCCATGCCAGAAAGAGCAAGCGAGCTTGACGGTGCACAAGGGTATCACAGCAATGATAAAAGCATGTCGGCTTTCCCTTTACATGGGATCACTTTAGGGAGGCCTTTGATATTTATTTTTTATGTCATCCAGAATGACAGAAGGACCAAAAACTGTTTCACAAACAGCATATGAAATAGACAGCAGTGAGGAGCACTAGCCATTAGTCCTTGTTGTTGTTTTTTTGTCATTGGTGGTGGTTTTTTTTGTTTTGTTTGTTTTGGTTTTGTTTGGTTTTTGTTTTTTTGATGAGATCTGAGGCTATTTTCAATCCCCCTCCTTCAGGTGCAGCCCCCGTACGGCAATGCCTGAACATAAAGCTGTAGTACAAAAGGTGATTCAGACCACTTACAGAGTGGATTCGAGCATCTTTTTGAAGTAACAGAGAGCCAGGTGGCCTCTGAAGACCTCTGAAGGCTGCCTTGAGACAACAAATCAGCTTTTCAGGTGCCAGTATCATGTCAGAGCCACTGTGGGCCCATGATGAGAAAATGTACAAGCTCCTGCTGCCTGTTCATATTACATTTGGGACAAATTAGAGGCTTTTGGAGGGGTTATCTGGCCATAGCAGATCTTGTAGTGCTGGAGGTCGAGATTTCAGCAGGATAGTGACTTGGGATTCAGGCTCATCCTTGTTAACGCTATTTTGCTTTTTCCCTCTGATTCCTCATTCCCTACAAAGATGACAGACTGCTGAAGCAGGTGGCTAAAAGCAAGGGAGCAGCAGCCTTCGTTTCCCCCGTGCTTCTGTGCAGCCGCCCCCTCCACGCATAAAGCAGAGCCTGGAGAGGAGGGTGCCCTCTGCAACTCTACGTGCAGAATTTGCTCCACTAATCCCCACTGCGCAGAGGAAAACAGCCACCTGCATTTTTACCTTTCATTTGAACGCTAAGTGATGCGGCTTTTAGTTCAGGGAACTGATAGGGACTGACAAAATTGCAGTAAGGTGAGATGCGATATTTTTTTTTGCCAATATTTTTTTCTGTGTGGCAGAAACCGCGTTGTCTTTCGTAAACAGGTGAAGAGGTGTCTGTGGTTGTGAACATGTTCTTCCTTTTTCTTCTTGGAAATCCACTCTCAATTAGTCGGGAACATTGGGTAAACTGGTGCTAATGAAATAAAAGGGTTTATTAGGTTACACAACGGTATGCGGGGGCTTAGGGGACAAAGTCAAACATTTACTCAGGCTAACTTTAGGGAGGGAAAACAGCTAGGGAGATCACAAGGTAAAGAGCTGAAAACCAAAACTTCACCAAACCAGGCAGATTAGTAAGCTAAATAGGGGATAAAGAATACAACAAGGCTGCTGTGTGGAGAGAAGCTTCTCTTTTTCTGACTCTCTGTTGCAGTTACCACGTTTCCTCCTGCTACAACTGAACTCTGGCATCAACTTTGCAAGGGCTAGTGTCATTAAAAGTGCACTTTTAATATATACAAGTGACTTCAAATTTGTACTGTGCTGTGATTTTTTAACTTTTAGTCCAATAGGTGCCGAGAGCCAGAACAGCTCCTGTTTGACACGTAGCTCCCAGAGAGCTCAGCAGCACAGCACTGGGGCTCAGAGTGATTCTTTTCTGATCAGATGGAGAAAACTACTTCAGAAGAGACTAACAGTCCTGCAAAAATGCTAATTTACTCCCTCAGACAATGCAGAGAAGAAAAGTTCAGTGCGAGCCACCTGCCCTGGGTGGGACTGAGCCCTGAGCCCCAGCTCATGGCCTAAATTGACCTTAAATGCCACAGTCACAGCAGAAATAAAGTAATTCACTGGGCACTTAGCCAGCCAGCTACATACATGCACTCCTGCCTGCATTTTTCTGGACAGAAAGCGAACGTTGTGACCTCTCCAGGATCCTTTGGAGCACTGTTTTTCCCAGCACACCCAGGATGCCACTTGACCTGAGCATTGCAAGTCTCAGCCACGGAGTATGTACTGCAAAAAATGAGGGTGAGTCCTTAATTGCCACCCTCACCTCCACCTGACACCAGTGTATAAAGCTGGGTAGGGATTGCTTGACATGGATTTGGCAGGTATCGTTTCTCCTACCTCCTAAAGTCACATTTTCTCATCAGGTAAGTGCGTGTTGCTGGGAAATGAGAGTGCACTAGCACTTCTGAATTTGATTTCCTGATTTTCTGGGTGTAGAAATGTGTTGTTTGTGTCCTAAGATTAGAAACAAAAGGTTATTAGCTTCCTAGGTATACTTACCCTCATTGTATTTTCTGGAGACTTGATGGGTCTAAAAGAGGCTGGTCTAGAAAAGTTGTTAAAAGCGTTGCCTAAGTGGGCACCAAAGTCAGCCCAGGGCTCTGTTACAGGTGCCTCTGACCTGGGAGGGATGGCAGAGTGTGAAGGCTGGGAGCACCTGATTTAGTTTATAGTTTATTTCTTCAGTAAGTTCCTGATGCTGTAGAAACTTAGGCATACGTTTTAGTACATGAGTAATTATACCGTGTGTGTATATTTCAAATTAAACAGGGGATTTCAAAAGAAGGGGGCATCTGCATATCTGCATGAACACTGCCACCCAGGGATGAGTGTTGCTGGACCTCATTTGAGGTTTGGGCTCTCAGCAGAAGCATGGTCTAGGAGTAACCTCTGAGAGTGTCCCAGCACATCTGAGTTACTTCTGAGTGCAAGTGAAGTCGGAGAAATAATGTTCTTCTGGCTGAGAACTAGCAAGTCTAACAAATGTGCGTAGAGGAAAACTCCCAGCCCAGCTCTCTCCATGGAAAAGATCATTGACAGGCTGGTTTCTAACAAGCCAATAGAAATTGATTCTTGCTGCATTTAAGTGTGTTAAAACTACAAGCAAAGTTTAAACATGTTTATCTGCTGCTATTTCTGCTTTTAAAGAATCTCTCATTAACCTCAGTTAAAACTAATCTAGTCACTGCACTATTTTTGTATCCACTCCCGAAAGGAAAAAGAGGTGGATTTCATGATAAACTGTGCTAACATGAACTTTGATGCTATGTTGTGTTAAATAACAGAGTATGGAACATGGAAATCCTCACTTGTGGTCCTTTTCCATATATCTACTTTACAAAACATATTTCTTAACGGTCTGTATATTTAAGCATAATCTTCACTAGATGTCCTGATTTCTCCTAAGCCTATGGAAACAGATAGAGTGCTGTGAATTTAGATGTGTGTTTTCTTATGAAGCCTCTTCTTTTGAGTTTCAAGAAATAAAGCATAAAACATTTGCAACTTCTTTGACTCCCCTATATACACACTGTTATTTAATGTTCCAGCTGCTAAACGTGTTGCTGATGTAACCGATTCCTTGTGAACAGCCCTAGCTGCAGCCATGATTAGAGGCAGGTTTGGGCACCAGTGGCGTAGCGAGGGGCAGTGCTGGAGCAGGGGAACCAGCACGTGCAAGGTACGCTGCGAGTGCAACGGAGTTAGCTGAAATACCTTAATCAGATCAAAAGCAAATTGCTCTGGCAGTCTGTATTATACTGCCCGGATATCCCGATTCCCGAGGGCAGGAAACACTAAAATCCCAAGCCGGTAGAGACGAGATTCAGCGGGACAGGAGGAAGTGAGAGGGACAAGGCAGAGCAAGATATATGGTCTGCAGAAAGACACGGCGTGGCAGATGCTCACCGGGGGCAGAGATTACTCGAGGCAGGAATTGAGATACAAGCGGCAGAGAAAATACGACAGGAAGCTGCTCTACACCCCGCTGGCAGGGCGCGAGGATGGAGGAAGGGCTGCTCGGGGCAGATAAAGGAGGCGGTTGCAGCCCAGGCAGCGGGGACAGGGACAGGGACAGGGATGGAGCAGTGCTGGCAGGCGGGACGGGTCTGATGCAGATAGCACAGAGAGCACCAGGATGCTCCTGGCTCTGCTCGCGGGGCAGTGACAAAAGCAGGGGCTGCTCCAAAAGCTGCTCTAAGAAGTGGGAGCGAGAGGAGGAATTGAATTGGAGCCGGTGATCCTTCCTGAGCAAAGGATCGTGGCATGCGTTAAAAATAGAGCCCGGTGTGCAAGAATAAAGGCTTTTCAGGCTTCGGGTAATGACACCTCAGACAGGCCCATCTATATTAGAAGGCAGAAATGTTAAGACACCGTATTACAGGTGTTTACAAGCCAGACACAAGCAAACGAAAAACAACCCAAAAGTCGAGCATTTATTTATAAAACGTCAGAGTTGTGCTCCCCTTTGCATAAACCTGATAGCCACGCAGCTTGCACTGATGCATCCTTACACTTTGCATCCTGCAAAGCCATGGGGCCATGTGTCAACCCTGTGCAGGAGGTGGGCAGCTCCGGAGAGCCGCTGGGGGAGATGGCTCCAGGTATTGAGCAACATGGGAAGAGAAAGGGAGGTGAGGGCGGGCTAAATGCCGTGCTGGGAGCAGGCTTTGCTTGCTGATGAGCTTGCTTGGAGAGAGGGGGGATAAGCAAAGGACACTTTTGCAGGAAAGCTTTGTGGTTAAAGCCCCAAACTGCACAGCAGGAAATCCGGGTTACGTTCCTGGTGGTCACAACCGGTGGGGAAGTTCACTTTTAATCTCCGTGCTTCAGTTCCCCCGCTCTGGGTGTCGTGAACAGCTCGGCCAGAGCCGAGAATAGCCGTGGGCCCCGGCGGGATGGAGGGGGCTGAACCCAGGCATATGCGAGGAAAGGGGCCCTGTGCTTTGCTCTCCCATCCAAAACCGCAGCACTGAATAAGCAGATCTTTTATTACCCTGATGTTGTCAGTCTAATCTGAATCTTTCCGCTCCGTTTGCACCCTTATCTGGCCGCAGCCAGCAGGAGGCTGGCGAGGAGGCTTCGCTCAGCCCGCACCGCGCATCCCGTAGCACCCGCTGGCAGCACAAGATTAAATCTGGTTACGTGCCCTTCTTATTCTGCCTCTCCAACGGTGTCTCGGATGGATGCCAGGTCACTGCCCTCATCTGAAAAGCCACTTAGCAAGGACCAGGAGGTAGCAAGGCAGTAAGGATAGCTGTATACTTAAATGCTTAACATCAAACGATACAGAAGGTAGCCCAGGACAAAAACCTGAATGTTTGCCCTCAGTGGACCATAACTCCAGTGGTAACAACTCCCACGGGGACAAAGCTTTGGTCCTACCTAAGGCAATTGCAGGTGTAATGCCCTGCTTATTTTCTGGGTTTTGTTTATGTTCATAGAGAGGAATTATTTCTTCATTTTCCACCTAGCCAGATAAAAGCTTTTACTCAGAGCTATGTCTAATATCCAAAGAATTGTTTTTTCTACATCAGAGAAGAGTTGGCTTTCTCCAGCCCCACATTCTTCAGGTCCACTTTGCCACACCATTGCTAAGCTGGTGCTGGGGAGTACTGGTGGGACACTTTGATACTTACTTCATCGTCCTCATAAATCCTCAAGGTCTTTTGCCTTAAGCGTGAAGGTATGTTCTATATTAAAACACCCTTTCCTCTATTCTTATCTTCTTCTGGACTTATCTTCTCTCTCTCAGAATTACCTGGCACCATTTGTCTTGCAATTTCGACTCCCTTCTTTTGTCTCGGCAGCAGTTTCCCCCGTAAACCCCACTTCCCGTGTAAAGCCTCATTGCCTCTCTGCTCTCTTCCTGGAGCCGTCTTCTGTCACAAACTGGAGCCAGGATGTTTTAACCTTCTCCCATAGTGCCTGATTTTAATCCCTATCCCTAGTCACTTGTGATTAATTAGATTGTTTTCATAAAATCACAGACATTTACACTGGGATTTTAGCCTGTGGTAATCTGAATTTAAGTAGCTCTACTGTTTGTTGTTACTACTTTCAATCATCTTCTTTCTACTGCAAAAAAACTGGGGTTCAGGGTGGATTTTTCTACAATTTCTTTACTTTGTGGATCATTAAGTTGTATTCTCTGTACTAGAGGATATTCTTTTTGCTTAACCTCATCCTTTGTTTTGCTTTAAGACCCGCATATCCTAGGAGAGAAGGTTTGGAGTTATTTTCCCTCTCTTTCTGCACCCAGCAGTTGCTCAAGCCCTTTCTGCTGTTTTCCATCTCCTGTCTTTTTGTTCAGAGGAACTATGATGTATTTACCACACTGCATTACATCTTTACTTGGTATGTCTTTCCCTTCTCTAAGGCATACTCCAACCACCATGTTCTTCCTCTGCTCACTGGGTTGTTACTTCTCTTTTCAGTGCCTCTCCCACTTCTTTTTCACCATTGCTTTTATATAAAGACATTTTGCTGCTCCTCTTAGCCTGTCTGAACTGGTTGCAGTCTCCATTTTGGGCCTGGTTTTGTTTTTTGATATAGACTACCTGTCGTACTGGCAGAAATGGCCATGCTATGAAACCTTGCTGCATCCACGGGTCTTGAGCACTGTGTGCAGCTGTGGTCCCTGCACCTGAACATGGTTATACTGGAATAAAAATGCTATAGAGAATGGCAATGAGATGGTGAAGAGACTGGAGCAAGCTGCTTGTGAAGAGGGACTGAAAAGGCTGGATTGCTTCAGTTCAGAGAGGAGAAGGCTAAGGAAGGATATGGCATCCCTCTGTCATCCCTAATCTTACAACTGCTGTATGGGGCACCCAACACAATGGACCTTGGTTAGCATCAGGATTTGTGTGCTTTCCCCTCCAACATCGCCCAGCCCAGGCAGCCAGGACAGCCAGGAAGGCATTTCCTGTATGTTCCTGTCTTTCCCATTTATTGTCAAGGATCATCAAGAAACAGGACTCATGCTATTTGGGGAGGACAAATGGCTTTCTCAAGCCCCATGCTCTGCAGGTCCAGATGCATGACCCTTTGGGGTGATGAGTGTTCAGAGGTCGGCAGATCTGCAAGGACTTCGGAGGGCTCAGGTGAGATGGAGACACAGCAACATTGGTGGCAGAAAACAGAGGAGAGAGGAGAGCATCAGAGACTGGGAGCCTCACTCCACCAGGTGCAAACACAACTCTGCCCACAATAAGATGCTTCGTTAAAACAAAGAGTAACTTGGTCTAGTGGGAGGTATCCCTGCCCGTGGAAGGGGGATGGAATTAGGTGATCCTTAAGGTCCTTCCCAGCCCAAACCATTTTTTGTGATTCTGTGAAAATTTCAAGACAGGAAACACTGATTTATGGTTTTCCCCTGTTACAACATGCTGTAGGTTGCAATGATAATGCAAACAATCCAGAAAGGAAATAGAAATGATATTCCTACTCAAGCTGTTAATGAATCAAGTTGATGTGTGTTGAGGTTAAGGGAAAAACTTGGAATCATGGAATCACAGAATAACCTGAGTTGGAAGGGACATGCAAAGACCATCGAGTCCAACTCCTGAACTCTTTGTGCTTCTTCCTTTTAAAGAGTAATTGGGAGGAAAATAAACAAAACAAGCAAAACAGCAGAATAGCACTTTAGCATTTGTAGAAGATATTTACAAGGAAGAGATACTAAACAAATCTAGATAAATTCAATTAAAAGTGTACTCACTGTCCTGATTTACACTGAGAGCCATAAAGTTCTTTTAAGCCTACACTATTGTTGTAGGTATTTTGCGCTATGCTGCAGGAGATGAGTTGCACATAGAAGAATAATTGGTGATTAAAGCCATTTCCTGGTTTTACCAGGCCTTCCTCTGGGATCTAGGGGGGCTGCTCACCTCTTTTGTTGTCAAATTTCTGTCCACTAAGTGCAAACATTACAGAACTGGGGGCTGTGGCTGATTCACCAGTAGGCCACACTGCCATCCTGAGGGACCTCGACAGGCTGGAGAAACGGGTTGACAGGAACCTCCTGAAGGCCAGCACAGAGGTGTCATAAGCCAGTATCTGTGGGTTTTAAAGCACCATTAGGCATGTGTAAGGTGAACAAGAGTATCAGAATGTGATATTGTGAATAAACATTGTGCAAGACTTATTACTCTTTGTGTTTAGATGAACTCCATCCTAGGGACCTTGTGTGAAGGTGGATTCCACCCCGCTTCCCTTTGAGAACTTCTGACACCTGCTCCTTGCTCCTTCTCCCAGACCATGTAGGGAAGGAATCAGCTCAGCTTTAGGTCTGGTCCAGGAAGGCAGATTTGCAATTTCTGCAATATTTCATACACACAGAAAGTTAAACATGCAAGCATAAAATTGGTAGCCCCCCCCCCCCAGATAGTCTTTTTACAAACAAAAGGGTTTTTTTGTGTGTGTGTGTGTGTGTAAATCTCTTTCTATTGTCAGCATTTTTGCATTAATCCTGCTTACCTTTTGCCAGGGAATAATTTCACAATCAGTTTCAGCCAGTTCATTTTCCAGAAACCCAGACTGGAACTTAAAAAGAGATTAACTTCTAAAAACAGATCCAAAGTATGCACAGAAAATAAAATAAATAAAAAAAAAGGAGGGAAAGGTTTGCCTTGAACCCTGATAAAGGGTTGAAGTGCAATACTGCCCTGTTGCCTATTTACCCAGTCCAGCAGGCAGCTGCATTTGATCCTGCCAAGTAAAAACAGCAGCAAAATGTTCCTGTTTATACTGGTGCTCCTTTAAACCTGTCTCAGTGGCTGTTTGCTTAGCTTTAGTCTATCATGAAAGATACACCAGGAAAGCATGGTTCCAGTTGAAAACCTTGAAGCAGGGACCTTTGCTTGGCATCAACACGGCTGAATGAAGTTGTCCAAAAAGGCAGCCAAGGCTCAGCAAGAGCCAAGCACTGCTGAATCAGGGGGGAATGGCGAGGTTAAAAACTGGATGCAAGCCAGAGATTGTGAAAATATAACACCTGGCTCCTACTTTAATACACAAGCTTGTGTTAGCATCTTCCTCTCCTACAGAAACCTTCCACCCACCTGTGTTACTTAAGGCCCACCAAGAACCAGACTGTTCCCAGCAGCTGGTCATTTCACCACTGACCCCGTCTGTAATTCTTCTGTGGTCTAAAGCTGGTGGTGTCTTTTTGAATGCAGATCCAGCCCTCATGCAGGCAGGGAAAAAAAAAGAAAAAAGGCAACAACAATAAAATAAATCCTTGTTGCTTACTATTTGAGCTGTCAGAACATCAGCACTGGAGAAACTGGATACCTTCCATGTCAGCAGTGGGGGGCCACTTTTATCACCTCCTTGCATCATGACTGAGGATTAAAAAAAAAAAAAAAAAAAAAAGGAAAAAAGAATGCTTCAAGGTGAATGAATCCTCTGGAGGTGCTGCAATTTGTCAGATCAAGGTTTTCTGAAACTTTTGAAGTATCTTCAGATTAAAGGCTTCCTCAGAAACTGGTATCACTCTGCTGCTGGTCCACACAGGATTGTAAAATATACCTGAAATTAGTTGTGGTTGGACAACAGAGAAAGAAATCACCATCCCAGGATGCCGTTGCCCTTTAACCTGCAGTTCATAGGAGGCAGGACCACACAGATTTGTTCGGGCTAACCTTTGCACTTTCAGCAGGTGCGTTTTGTTTCTGGGCTGTTGATTCTTGCTTGGCATGGTAACTTACTATGTTGTGCATAGTGCTGTGATTGCTACCTGCATAGCCCCCGTGATCTCAGATTATCTGAGGAACGCTCTGCTATTCAGATACCTTTCAAATATGCAAATATGCGCTGTGGGAATGCCCAGAAAAGACAGTTTCCCATCTGACTTTTATTTTTGCAAAGGAAGATAAACATTAAACAGTGCAAAGTACAAAAATATGATGGGGGTTGTGAGCAGGAGGCAACAGGAGAAGATAGAGAAGTTCTGCAGATGAAGGTTTTTGCAAAACAACAAATATGCTTGCCTTGAAAGTCACAGACATTGTTTTCCTGTGAAAATAGCTCTCACACAGGCTCCTTGGGCACTTAATGTAGTCTTACAAGATATTTTTAGAGCAGGGTGGCTATTGCTACTATCTGAGTGTCTAACCTCAAATATCCAGTTGATTGCTTACCTTTTAAGTCTCTTGCTTTGGCCTTGAATAACAACTAGGATTTCTGAGCCTGTGTGTATGAGCAGGAGACTTACCCCGACAAGCAGAATGGAAAAATAGTGCAATCTGTAGAGGCAAAGAGAAGCTGTGAGTTCAAGGCAAGGTTTAGGCACTGCCAATACACACAATCCCAAAGATGAAAGATAGATTTGAAGATCGTTTAGAAGGCATAGCTCTGAAAAGGTGAACAATTCCCTTCTTTTCTCTGCCCTTTTTGTATGATTCAGCTGGACAATGTGGACTTCCACAAGGAGATGTTTTAGCTATTCTCAAAATACACTTTCTGTATTTAAATCCAGAAATCTCTCACTGTCTTCAAAGGGTGGAGAGCTGCAGGCATAAAGAATTGGGGTACCTCACCTAAAAGCAACTTTGCAAAGCACTTCGATGCAACAAACTGTTGCGTTATGAATAAATAAAATATCTCAGACCTGAGACAACTTCACCACGACATTTCTGCACTTGGAAATAGCTTCTAGCCAATGCAAGGGCATTCATTTACAGGGGTGGGAGGAGGGTCTGGAAGATGTCTAGCAGGCAAAACAACATGCTCAGTAAGGCCAAGCCCGTGTCCCAAAAGTGAAGAGAGGGGAGGTGGAAGAGTGGCAACAGGAGCTTTAAGTAGGCCCTTAGCCAGCAGGGCTGCAGAGCAGCCTTAAACGTAAATCCTGAAGCCATTTCTGCTAAAAAAGATGTCACCACACTGACAGATAATTGACAGCTGATAACACCTTTTCTCTTGTAGTGCATGAGTCATCCCAGCTACGATTAGTACCCCAGAAGCAGCATCTAAATTAGAGGTGTAATTGCCCTAAGATATACCTTGCAGTCAAGGAAAAGAAATAATCTCCAGACCCCATCCCAACCTCATTCTGGAGGGGTGTCTCACTTAAACTGACTATGCACCTACACTGGTGATTTAGTTATCTTGTTCAGTGTCTAAATTTAAGTAGGACAAATGGTTTGGGAGGCTGTTCTGGAACAGGGTAGAAGGCAGCAGTAGTAGAGCAGGAGATGGAGTTCTGCAGAGGCATAAATCAAAGCAGCAAAGGATACTAAGAAGTGGAAATGGGTTGGTGCATGAGCAGCAAGAGCATGCCTTCTGTAGAAGCCATGTTTTCCAGTAGATCTCTCTAGTACTCTTTCTAAGATCTTATAATGTCTTTCTCACCAGTGCATCCAAGTGTCCTCCAGAGGACGCTGGTGACAGGAATGTCATCTGCCAAAACAGGCTGTTTGGTCTCACCCATAACCCCAAAGACAAGAGAAAATGGTACTTTTAGAAACAATTGATAGGTGTATGCCTTGTGCCTGGGTTTACTGAGATATTGAAAACAAGCTCAAAGAGGCATAGAATCACAGAATCATAGAAACATTCAGGTTGGAAAAGACCTCCGAGATCATCTGGTCCAGCCATCACCCTACCACCAATGTCACCCACTAAACCATGTCCCTAAGCACGATGTCCAGCCTTTCCTTGAACACCCCCAGGGACGGTGTCTACCCTGATCTCCAATACCTTTTCTACAAACATCAATTCCAGCCATCTGTTTTCCAGCATCTACTAGTACATGAGATTTCTCCTCTCCAGGTACAGGTCTCAGCATTTGCTTTTGTTGAACTGCACGATGTTCCTGTCAGCTCATTTCTCCAGCCTGCCATACAGAGATTATTTATTTTCCATAATGATTAAAATTTATTATTGCGGAAGAGTCACTGCAAAACACATGATTTGCTTAACATGCTTTAAAGCTCTCTCTTAAGTACAAGAAGATGTCTTAAATAGGCTTCTAACATTTTACTGTTACTATATAAGATACATGAACATGAAGGCATGTATCATGAGTCTTTAAGACTTATTATGAAGAATTAATTTAATAAGTCTTTAAGAATTTGATCTCCAGAAGTACAAAATATTCTCGCCTCCAAAAATGGTAATAAGTATAGGTAATTCCTTGCTAGATAAGGCTAGGGCTAGCTTTGTGATTCAAGGTCACACAGGCTGTGTACATTCAGAAGCCCTGTGGCATAAAAGCAATGTATCTACAGAGTGAAAAAGTTCATGCAGATTATCCATTGTTCACACTACTTGCATTTTGGAGGACATGCAGTGGAAAGTGAGGAACCAGTTGAGTTTGCTAGATCCTGTGTTGGGCAGAAAGTTTATTTCAGGTGCCCAGCATATACACTAGAATAATCTAAAAGTTAGTACCTTGCTTTAGTGGGATGGAGTCAGTGTCTAAAAGCAGTGTTATGGCTCAGGGGGAGGCTTCAGAGGCTAATTGAATGTCCCCAGACATTGTTCAGGGTGCTGGAGACATCTAGCTAATGAAAACACAGGGTGTGAGTTGGCCCTGTTGTGGAGCACTTTCCTTGCTTCTTATTCTCCTCCTGATGTCAGGAATCTCAATGCCTTTTCTGTATGACAGCCCAGCTGCTCTTTCAGACCAGACTGAAGACTGGTCTTCCCCCCGGGGCCCTGGAGATCTGCTGCCAGGTCAGTGGAGAGATGTCTGGTGCTGATCTTTGAAGACAAGGATGGCTTACCTTTTCTTTCTGAGAAAATCGGGGCATCGCATTCTCTCTTTAATCTCAGAGCTTTCTAATATCATTCTTGACTCCTTTAATATTTGACGGGTGTTGGGGATAGCTCAAAAGGAACAGGTTTTATATTTTCCCTAAGCATCACTACATCAGAAGCAGGATCTCTAGGCTGCATAGACCTTGGGTACAACTCCTGTCTTCTTAACATGTGTGTATTTATTACTATGCCAATATTTCCCACTAGATGAAAGATCTTTTAGGTGTTTTACCTTAATGTATTTAGAGGTACCAAATATATCTTTCTGTCTTTGATTTTCAAGACTAAGGAAGCCAACAGCTTTCGTTGTCCATTTGCAGAAAAGGTCTTCATTACCCTGACCATCCCACAATTATGACAATGAGTTATACATGAGCAAGTAGAGGGATTCCTATGTGTACACTGAAGTGCATAGACTATAACCGGGCATGAAACATTTCTGAAAAAGTACTGTGCTTTAAGGCATCCTATAATCAGCTTTTTATTATTATTATTATTTTTCCTTCTGAACACACCGAGACTACCTCATAAAATGGATGGGTGCCCTAATAATACTATTCTAAAATTTAAAATGAAATTTCATGAAATGGGAAATCTGTAAAATATTTGTAACATATTTTTAAAATCTAAATATTTTCAGTAAAAGTATTTTGATAAAACATACAACCTTATGTTACAAGTCAAAACAGAATTGGTAGTCTCAAGGATGCTTTAAACTAAGGTAATTTATACATGCGTTGTTTAATATCTCTAAGCAATATTTACCTCACTTCATATAGATTTCAGGTTGTTTTGGTGGTTTATATATAGCAGCTAGTTCCTTAACACATTTGTGAATCTGATTAATTTATTTCTTGTCTTTTATGGCAAGTTAATATTTCCTATAACTAGCAATGATAGTAAAGTTCTCCCAAAGCATGCCAGCTACAGATGCAAGCATTATAAAGACTAAATAGTGTGTATCATCTCATAAATGTGTCCTTTGAGATAATGCAAAATGAGGCACAGTCAGTTAAG